>NC_046166.1:20873334-21182681 GCF_011064425.1 Rattus rattus | reverse complement strand
AACACTCGTACACGTAAGAAAGTAAATGGATCTGATGCATTTCTGATCTAGTTATGATACCACTTTGTCTGTGATCATTTAACCAAATTTTGCTTCTGCCGCACAGAATGAACTCAAGAATTTTTTCCTTAGATCATTGTGTCCAGGGCTGTTTTCTAAATTGCTTTCTCTGGAGCATCAGACTGTTCAAACGAGCTATACTAAGGTATCCTGAGACCCATCAGATGCTAAAATACATTTGCACACAGATAGAAAACCCTCTTTGCAGCATTAGCATTGGCTGTGTCTAGCATACACGCATAGCCCTGACCACTCAGCCCAACCTTTCCTAGCAACAAAGATGCCGTGCGGCACTTCTATTATTTTAATACGAGATTTATTTAATCTATTCCCTTTTTGTGTGTCTTTGTGCATATGCATTTGTGTAGGCATGGTAAATGTGCATGTGTCATATGTGATGATGATTGCGTGTTTCTGTATGTTTGCCTGCATGTGTGCTCAGAATCCAGTGCATTCTTGTATCCTTCTCTATCATTCTCTGCCTAATTCCTTTTGAAGGGAGGTTTTAGCTGAACCTGAAGTTGTATTTTTTTAGTTGGATGCCAGCTAGCAAGTCCCAGAAATCCTCTTGTGTCCACAGTCCTCAGTGCTGGGTTGCAGACACGCCTAGAGTGCTGGATCTGAATTCTGGTACTCATGATTGCACAGCAAGCTGACCCATTTCTCTATCCCCAACTCAATCTATTCTCCACAGGAGAATTCTTCTATTTATTCCTCTCTTGGGGGAAAGGGTAGTGCCAGTAATCAAACTCAGGGACTTGTGCATGCTAGGCAAATGTTTGTCCACTGAATTACCTCCCTAGTTTAACACTTCCACCATGACCAGGTAAATTAATATAGAATCATCTATCATTTTACATGTTGGAAAACAGTAAAAATTTCCCATTGAGAGGTTTCTGCCCCTACATGTTAAACCCCGTTTCTCCTGCTCTATCCAGCCGTACTAGTGCTGTCCTGAAGAGCATGCCCTTATTGTAGCGTTGAGCTCTGGACTCCACTTACAAATCACAAGAAGAGCAGAGATAGAACAGGAGGATTTTTGGAATTCATATCCCTATTGAGACAGCAATAACTTAGCCCCATGTACAAATGGCTATGGGTCTCTTCAATAGCCCCCTAACCCAATCACATGGATCCCGAACTCTACTTCCCTTGTACAGAGCTGCAAGCTCTCATGCACGGTTTGAGTATACTGCATAGGAGAGAAGGGAGAAACAGAGACAGAGGTCTTAACCAAAAGTACTCAAAACTTTATAAACGTCTTTTAGCATATTTTACAAAACATCTAATTGTGTAAACACATTGCTAAGTCTGTCCTCAGGGTCTTGGAAGTGTTCGATGTGCCAGCTTTATGAGCTCCACAGCTAGCCTTCTCCTTATGTTAGCCTTAAACCTACACTCCAGGCTGTGTCCCACTCACCACAGCTGCACTTCTATGCCAATGTGTTCCATGCGGGCTACTGGGAGTACCAGGTGTGGGCATGTTTGGCTTCCCCTTATTCAAGAGTGTCAGAGTGGAGAAGGCATGTCACCACATCCTTCTTGGTCTTGCTTTCTCCCAGGGTGTCTGGTGCATTATAATGAAAACTTGGCCTTTCCTTTTGTATTCTGATACCCCAGTCCTTAAGTGTGTGTCTTTTATGTATATGGTTTGAGTGTGAAATGTCTCTGACAGGCTCTCTTGTTTTGATGACAGGCCCCCAGTTATTGGTGCTGGTGTTTGGGGAAGCTTTGGGGTCTCTGATACTGTGCTAGCAGAAGTAGATTAAAGCAGTGGGCCTTAAACGTGGTATTCAGTTCTGGTACCCACCCAAATGATCTGCTTCCTGATCTGCCAATAATAAAAACAAAATAACAACAACAAGAATAATCATAATGATAACCACACGATATGCTTCCACCAGCATAAGCTACCTCAACCACAATGCCTTTCCTGCCATGATGGATTGAATCCCCTGAACCAGGAGCCAAAGGAAATCTCTCCTTCCTCAATTTTCTTGTTTTGGCTATTTGACCACAGTAGTGAGAAAAGTAACTAACATTGCCCCATACGTTTCATCTTCCTCACTATGATCAATGAAAAGAAACATCCTTCAGTGAGAAAAGATGAGAATTTTCAATTATTGAATTTTCAAAGCATCAAAGAAACAGAATCAAGAGCCAACTCAAACTCTGTATGTTCACATCGACAGAAGAAAGTCAACCAGGAAATGACGCTATTGTAGAGAGGATGGAGCATTTGTCACAGCATAGATAACTTGGAAATGATTCCATGAAAAGTATGAAAAATTCATAGGGGCGATGCAATATAATCCCAGGGGAATTCGTAATTCAGTTGGGATATACACATTCTGAAGAATTCTTAGTCCTTATCAGAAAGGGATGTTATAGCTGCCTTTCAACAATCATGGTATTTTCTAGGAAAATGGTGAATAGTGTAGACTGTTGTAAAGCAATCTCAATAAAAGCAAATGAATTAAATTAAGTCAGAGATAAGTAGTACTGGCTGCTGGGAAATTTCCTTAGGCGATGGAAATCTCCCAAAGGAGGTGCAAGTAACAGCATTACTCAAAACTGAGAAAACAATATTATCACAGTGTCGTGAGTAACTGCTCTCTGCTTCAGGGACCAAAGGGAAGCTCAGTCGAATGTTGACTATTTGTCTTTTCCAAGTGCTATGTTTACGTGGTAAATACATTACTACATGCACAGTGCTAAATTAGGAAGATGTACTTTTCATTAATATAATAACATTTGATTAATATAATAACACAAACACCACCACCAAAATAATTTAATTACTTAAAGCCCTTAATTAAAATATAGTCATCTCCTATAAGAGCTGAGCTTTCCACTGAAAAGCAGTTAATTTTGATGCTATACAATGAAGAATATCAAGTTGCAAAGGAAGCAATGAAAACCAGGGGTGACAAACTGAATTGAGCCTACCTACTTGTATGTATTATTGCTTGTGTTATGTCTGCTAGGAGTTCCAAGTTGAAAAGGATTTTGAGGAAAATAATATCCTACTTTATTATTGGTGTCTGCCATGGTATGAGTTTAGTGAATAGCATCTTACCCGATTATCACAGCTTTGTCAGAATCCCAGACAACCCAGCCATGCGGACACTGCTCTGATGTCCTCTGCCTTGTGCTTAAAGGACACCAGGAGCAATGGAGACTTGGAACCCAAAGTGACATAGCATTAGGCAATGGGAAACAAGACTGTACTATTAAGCTGTATCTTTTAGTTTCAGGGAATGTTTATGGAGGTCATGCTTTACAACTACCTTGAGGCAGCTGAGGCTAGAGAAGTCATTTCACTTGATAAGAGCCATAAGACAATTTTAAGGCAGAGGCGGAGTTAGAGCTTTGCCCCACCTGTCTCCCAGATGTATGACTTGAAGTCTATGAGGATTAAAGGCAACTTTCTTGCTGCCAGTCACCTGGCATTGGTCTCAGGCCCTGGTAGCCATGGGAGATTGGTAACAAAGCTGTGTTGAGAGCTGCCTGGCCATTGCCGACCTTATCGGCCATTTGTATGGGAAGGTTCTTTGTTTCTGTCTCCACTGGGCGCTGTGAGATCAGGCATCTCTAGTTCCTCAGTGCTCAGTGCTTGGCTGGGTAATTTAATTTAAGAGACATAAGAATAGTAGACTCTGAAGCACCCCGTCAAAGCTTAGACTGGAATACAGTGTCCTTCCTCGCATAAGGCACAGACGTGGAGACTCTTCACTTTTTTCTAGAGAATCATAAACCAGCCCAAACATTCATCTCTGGCTAGCCAATGGCAAGAGCCTCTCCAGGGGAAGACATGGATATTCATATTCTTCCATAGGTCACTCCCCATGTTGACCTTGACCTCATTCTAGCTAAAACCAGCCTAGGAACGGGAGGTGCATTCCTGCCTTGCTGTGGTTATCATTAGCTTTTTTGTTTGTATTACTTGTGCTTCTATATCCCCCTCCACGGCACCCCAAGATTTGCAACAACAGAAGGCTAAGCATCTTCATCCCCTCCAGAGGCTCAGTAGGATACAGAGAGAAGAAGAATCTCCTACCATCAGAGAGCTGAACTCCTCCACTCCTTCCCAGGGCAGGTCCATGTTTAGTCTACGACTTCCTGTGTTTTATTTAGTTCCCAGATTTGGCGCCAGGTGAAGGCCAGTAGAAAACTAAGAGTAGGCTGTGGGGAGAACCTGACAGAACTGGGCTTCTCTTCTCCTATGAGGACAGAAGCAATGCTTACTGTGGGAGCTGGGCAGTTGTTTTCTTTGTACATGAATGGCTTTGGCTTGACCACAAGGCTTGTGTTGCTCTAACAATAACTGGGATTGTATGGAATGAGTGAAATTCAATGTGGCAGGCCAGAGTACTTAATCCTTAGAGACTCATGTGAGCAGCTGGCAGTCATTCCTACATCTATTGGATATTCATTTGCACTCTCTGGTATGAAGCAGTGAAAATTAATGTATCCTTATCTAATATCCAGGGTAACATATTTATCATAGTGTCTAGCATACAAGTGTTTCATACGGTTAACTATCAATACGATTATTACAATTTTATTGCATAAGTAGCATCATCATGCTGTGTGTAGTATAATAGATTCTAGTCTAAATATAAGCAGATGATCCATCCATATGCCATTATGGAAACTTTATAGCCATTAAATGACTCTCTGACGTATTTTTGTTTGAACCTAAGAAGAATTCAAACTCTACCCTCTACATAACAATTTTTCCCTCAGCTCTAAAGTCTTTCTCCTCTGCACCGCCATACACTTAACTCACTTCTAGTTCCTTCTTTCCTTGACACCCACAACACTGAACCAATCTTCATCAGGACCTCTCTGAGCCCCAGGATGTATCATCAACAACCTGCTGGCTGCATGTGGGTGGGAGGCACCCTATATCAGAGTGAGAGGAGACAGGGTTCTTCAGTGAGTATGGAGATCAACGGGGTAAACTTGCTAATTGGAGACAGAGCATCTGATGATACTCCAGGCCAATGACAGACGTTGTTTCAAAGGAGGAGGATGGTTTTCCTGAGGATTACCTCAGACTGTCCTCTGACTTCTGGACATACACATGCAAGAACTTACACACACACACACACACACACACACACACACACACCACAAACACACATGTAAGGACACAAGCACAAGAACACACACAAGGACCTACACAAAGAACACACACAAGAACATGTACACACAAGAATACACACACGCTCTCTCTCTCACACACACACACACACACACACACACACACACACACACACACACACACACACACAGAGTTCTATTGATCAGTATGTGGCATATCTTTGGGAAGCCATCATTCAAACCACTACTTATTCCAACTAAAATCAAGTTTACATGTCCTGGTCATATTTTTGAAAATATAGGATTTCTGTCTTACTTTTTCAAAGATACCATGAGCTGCTTACCATTGACATAATTATACTTCATGTGTGTCTGGTACAAATTAAAAACCAATCCAATCTGGCTTCCCTAGCCTCTGCTCAGAGAAGCATGCTCACACCCTCACAGATCATTTCTCATTTTCCTGTTAGTCTAATGCACTAAGAGTGCCTTCATAGACCCAAGTTGCATTTGTAGATCCAAGGAGGCACAAAGCTAGCACACAAAGCTACAGTCTACATGTTTCTAAAGATTTAGCATTTCTCAGTTAACCTAGTCCCTTCTCTGTCTTCCCAGTCTTACCACCAGGCTGTTTCCCAGTTTTTGCCTCCTCCAAAGTCTAAAGGGAAAACAAAGGGATTTCCAAGTTTATTTTTCTGAAGGAATCACCACATCATAAACACTGATGAGCTTGTGGACACGAAGATGTATTTAAATCAATAATCAATATGCAGTCCAGCAGCTCTATAGGTTATTCCTTTGAATCAGAAAACAGGCTCAGTAGTTCACATGCCTCTCATTTTTCTTTCTATTGAGAAACATGGCTTGGTGTATTATCACCATTCTGCCTCATCCTGACACACTGAAGTCAGGAAGAGAAAGGCTGGCAGGACAGGTATACTTCAGTCCAGGTCAGCAAGATCCCAGGGGCTGAACTCCACAGGCCCCAATACCTGGGTCCTGACCTAACATGGCTTCTCTAGAAGGTCTCCTGTAAAGCCATTGTTGAGTTTTACCAGGTCCTCTGTTACCATCCAGAACTCCAGGTTCTGTGGGATCTTGGCTAAATAGTCTTATTCTGTAACACCATGGTTAAATCAGAGCACCTTTCTGTAAAGTGTGAGGGATGCCATTGCCACAGTACAGGAATCTGAACAGCCCCAGGAGTGCAGCATGGAGAGTCTCTGGAGAAGTGTCTCACCACACGATGTTCTCCCTGGGTCATTTCCAGGACAGGAAAGAACTGCATGACTGTTCAATCCCCAAGTAACCATGTCAGACTCACTGTTAGACATGATGTCAATCCAGGGCAAGGCTGTATATTGTGTCAAGACCAGCAGAATTCTTTAGAGGATAGTTACGAAGCTCCAAATATTCAAGCTTAAGAAAAAAGGATTCTTTACATCAAGCTTGTAATGCTACCTGTTCGCTAACAGCTTGCGACTTTGAATGTATTTTGTTTTCAGTTTTCCTTGCCAGTCTCCAGACAACTCACTTGCAAAGAACTTTTTGTTGTCGTCGTTTATTTTGTTTTGGTTTTGTTTGTTTTGTTTTTTCAACTTTAAAACTGTTATCAAATTATGAGGAAAAAATCTACCCTTTAGCCAGGCACAAGAAATTCTGTATAATAAATATATTTGTGATAAGTCATTGGATTGAGATCGAGTACAAAAATACATTGTCAGTTTTTATAACATTAAATTGGTAGGAGAATAGGACCATTAATAATTTAGTGTCTACTAAAGCTATGAGGCAAAATACTATATCCTCTATTATCATGAGGAGTCTTCACTCATATATAAAACATGAAAATATGTTTAAAATCACATTTTCTTATTGAATTTTGCGTGGAGTATTAATAGAGCATTTATCTTTCAGAGAGCAGTAGGAAACACTATATTATTTGAATATTCACAGTTGAGTAAACCTGTTTCCCCTAAAAATTGGAAAAGGAAAAGAGAGAGGAGAGGAGGAAGTTTCATGTTCTTTGTCACAATAAAGCACCCTAAAAAAAGAGCAACTTTTGAGGAAAAGGGTTTATTTTAGCCCCCAGTTCCAAGACAGTTATCTTTATGAGAATGTCAGGGCAGTAACTTCAAATAGCTTTCCCCATCTCACCCACAGTTAGTGTCACAGAGAAATGGATTCATATGTACCCACATGCTGTGTGCTCAGTTTACTTGTTCATACATACAGTTCAAGATTATTTGCCCATCGAATGGCTGCCCACAATTGGCTAGGTCTTTCCACATCAGTTAAATTAATTAAGATAGTCCCTACAAACATGCCCACAAGTCAACCCAGAGTAGACAATAACTCATCGAGATTCTCCAGGTGAGTATAGGTTGGGTCAGTTTGACAATTAAAACTGACTACCAGAGAAAAAGAGCAAATCAAAGGGGGGGGGGCTAAATGAGAACATATCTACTCTGGTCAAGTTAAGAAGACAGCAAGGTTCCTTACATCAAGTTTGATAGTCATTTTATATAGAAAACGAGAGAGAAAGGGATGGTTAAAAACATAAATATGAAGAAAGAAACCAATATTAAAAAGACATCTCAGTAATACCTTCCTCCTTTCCAATGACAGTTTCTGTCTTTGTGTCCAGTTCCCACTTAATAGCCAAGAGACAGAACCTAGGGGGATGGCAAACAAAGAAAATGACGGACCACCAGATCCACACAGAAAGAACACGGTTCATTTCTTTCTCCAGGTTTTCCTTTCCTGGCTTGTTGGATGGGCCAGTTTGCTCACCTAAAGTCTGACCTCGGTAACAGTGATCCCACAACCTTCATGCTGCATGACCCACATGTTTAGAAGGAAAAAAACCATGTAGGTACTCCTGCTGCTGTGTGTGCTTAACATGAATAGTCTCACCCTCCTTTATCAGCTCTGCGAGCCACAGATACAGTTTCTGAAGTTCCTCCTCCCTATGTGATATGTGACTCTACTTCCTTCTGCTTTATGGTCAGGGTTCTGAGGAATAGGTGTGAGCACAATGCCTCTGTAGAAGGTTTTGTCTTTATGCCTCCCTCTTTGGTGTGTATGTAACAGGTGTGTGATTATATGTGTGCATATTTGTGTGCGAGTGTCGATGAGGGCATGGATGTGATTGTTTAGAGACAGCTTGAGTGTCGATCCTAACATTCTTCTTTGCTTGAGACAGGGCCTCTTGTTTGTTGCTGAGTACCTCAAGCTGGTTGGCCTGTGAGTTCTTATGGTTCTCTAGCTTCCTCCTCCCACCTTATAGTAGAAAGATAGTGATTATAGACACAATACTGTGTCCAACCTTATAAAAGTTCCCCGGGATCCAAACTCATGTTCACACACTTGTATGCCAAGTGCTTTACCCACTGAACCATCTCCTCAGCCCTTGGTATTTATTTTTGTAGGGTGTGAATTTGTGTTTGAGACACCCATTGATCTCTGTCTCTGTATTCTTTAGAAAGAAATGAGAGGGGGGCTGGAGAGATGGCTCAGCGGTTAAGAGCACTGATTGCTCTTCCAGAGGTCCTGAGTTCAATTCCCAGCAACCACATGGTGGCTCACAACCATTGGTAACAGGATCTGCTGCCCTCTTCTGGAGTGTTTGAAGACATCAACAGTGTACTCAATAAAATAAATATTTCTAAAAGAAAATTATATATATATACATATACATATATATATACATATATATATATATATATATATATATAAAAGAAAGAGATGAGACATCATATGGAACAAAGCAAAGAAAAGGCAGCCACATTAAGATGCTTCAGACCCACAAATATCTAAGAGTTAAGGGGAGGAAAACAAAGCTAAATCGTGAGAAACATGTTCTATCATTTGCATTATTTCTTTGAATAGCAATTTGGGGAATTCTGGTTGATCTTGAATTCTAGAAGTCAAATTTTCAAAGAAAGATGCCGCCTGTCTTGTGCTTTAGCCACAAAAGGGCACAGAGCATCAACCCTGTGTGCTGGGTGGACGACAGCTAATTAAGTGCAGCTCGCTAAGCAGATCACTCAAGTAGATTTCAGAATGGGCTCGCTGACTCAACAGGTCTGTATATAACAAATGGAGCCTGAAGAACAGCTTAACTCACACCCTAAATCCTGGTCCATTAGCCAAAGCAATGCTGCAGATTACCTCCCAGCACCCCACGCTCCACTGTTTTGGACATGGTATTTTATATCTTTGAAGCTTAAGAGATATTAAGTTTCTTAAAAGTAACATCTCTCTCAGTGTGTGTTTCTTATCAAAATTGTAAATTCTCAGAGTAATCTTTTCTGTTTCTCTTGCACAATGCAGAGTAAAAATAGAAGGTGATTTGAGACACCGTGTGTGATCACAGTGTAAGGCTGAAATTAGAACAGAGCTTTTCAAAGCTCCATCTACACTAGCAGCAACAGCACCTGGGAGCTTTTCAAGATGCAAACCACCAGGCCTTCCTAGATCAGGCTGTATCAGAAACTCTGGAGGGAAGACCAGCAATATGTACTTTAGCATACCTTCCAGGCAATCCTGACAAAAGGCAAGGTTCCAGGAACATGCTTGCTATTTACTACTGATTACTGTGAGAGCAGGATATATTGAAACTACTGTAGGGTACACACACACACACACACACACACACACACACACACACACACACACACACAATGTATAATGTATGCATGTATTTGGTGCTCTCAGGTCTGCTGTTCAGATACATAGAACATGTGGAGCGCTATAGCCATCAGCACTGAAAAAGTAAATCTTGACTGTTTGCCTTCCAACTCCTGAAGAAACATTAGATCCCGAGAAAAGGACAGCACACCCACACTGGCTCATCCCATGATCTCAGGTCTTGAATTCACCTGATCAGCTGGGCCAATGTAGCTTTCACAATAACCAGTGAGTGCTTCAACTTGAAAAACAGATGAGAAAGAAAAAGAAGCACAAAGGAGTAAATGACAAATTTTCATTTGCATGTAAGTGCTGGACATATTTAGATGAGCGAAGGAAGGAATAACCAGTATAGAGTATCACACACACAATCAACCCTCTCCAACCAACACACTTCCCCTTTTAATGAAACTTAGGCTAGTGCTAACTTGGCAACAATCTAGAAACACAGCAGCACAAACTAAGGCAGAGTCCAGGAAGAGCCTCTGATTAACCCAAAACTCGTGAGGAAGCAGCTGCTTGTGGGAGCTTACTAGATAATGTTCCCATTTCTCTGTGAGTTGAATTTACTAAAAGGAAAAGCAAGGTCCGTTTGGGGGGTGATGTAACAATATGTTGACTTCCTCTAAAAAATGCACTGTGTGCTGGGCTTTTAATAAGAACCTGGAGTAAACTTTATTTACCAAGGAATGTATTCAGCAAAAATTAATTAATTAATTAATTAAAAAACTAAACCCCTTAGCTGGGGTTTGAGATTTCTTTCCTTTTAGACCCTAGGTGTTGTGGTGGCCTTTGGGGGTTTTTAGAGCTTTCTTGATTCCCCCTCAGAGTCTTGCCTTGTCTTATAACTTATTTCATAAGTATCTCTTTTTTTCCTGTTCAGTATTTTCTTATTTGGAAGAAAGCAGAGAATGCATTTTAAGAGGTTATTAACAGTTTCTAGAAAAACAGTCCCATGAACAGGAAGGAAAGGGAAAGGAAGAGGAAGAGGAAGAAAGACTTTGCTGACTTGAGAAGTAGTAGCTACGTGACTGTAGTCTGCAGATAGAAACGGGAGAAATGAACTGGCTAACCTTGGAGACATCCATGAGGGAAAAGCCTCCCAGGATGCAGAAGCTTTCCCAGGGTGGTACCCTGGGCTTTTGTCTAAGATATGGAAGTAGAAGTTATAGGGTTTCTTGTAATGAGTATAAAACTTATGCCTCAAAATGTTTTCCTAATGACTTAATTGGAGCCGAATGTGCCACCCTCCACCCTGTAGGGAGAAGCTGGGCCAGCGAGGTTCACAGACATCATGTAGCTTAATGTAGTCCAATGTTCAATGTAAGGTCATTTAAAGAACCAAGACAAGAATTATTCAGGGTTTCACATACCTTCCTAAAGGGTGCTCCTGTGTTCTGATCCATTTTAAAAGAATATCACAGAATGAATAAGGACTTTATCATGAAAAGTCACTCTCTTCTTTTACTAAGATAACATGTTTATATGGTCATAGGGAGGTTGGAAGGAGTGGGGGTGAGGTACAGAGTATAAGATTAACAAAACAAATGCCAGACAAGGTAGAAAATCAAAAGGATAGAAAAAATTAGAAAGCTAATGAAAAAATTGGCTTTAGTGGGGAAAAAAGTCCCAAAGATGAGGAGGAGCAAAGAATGAACAAATATATGGTAGAAAAGAGGGAAACTGAGGCAGAAAGAAAACATTTGGGTTCTATACAACTTGCCTTTTAGACAGTGTCTGACAAGGGGCAACTTAAGGAAAGGAAGGTTTATTTGGTTTAAAGTCTGAACGGATGCATGCTGCATGGAGGTAAGGCATCGAGCAGGTAGCTTCTGGTGAGGTACTTTATCACATCAGTTCCAAGGTCAGGAAGCCAACGGTGCCTGGGGAGTAGGATCGATTCAAGCCTTAAGGCCCATCCTCAGTGACCCTCTTCTTCCATTGAGACTCTTAAAGCTTTCACCTTCCAAAACAGTACAGCCAGGTCTACAGAAGAGTTCAGACATGAGCCAAAGGGAGCATTTCACATGGAGATGTAGGAAGGCACACAGCCAGGAGCTTGTAGAGAAGGGGACGGAAGACAATCGGCCTTCTATAGGAAGTGAGGGATGTAAGCTTAGACAAGAAATGTGAACCTCCATTGACTTAAACAACCCCCTCTATTCACTGTAGCTCTGACCAAATGGCACTTTGAAATGAAAAGGCGAGAGATGTTCATGCAGGACTTACATTTATTAGCATCAATTACGTCCGAAAGAGAAACCACAGTGGATCAGGACCTTAGCTCTGAACATAAAATGTGGTTGTATCAATTGCTCTCTTGGGGGACACAAATAGCCACCACCCAAGGAAAGCTGATGATCAGAATTCCCCAGAGCTGTTGCTGAGAGACCCTGTCATAACCCCCACTTAATGTGCCCCTGACCCGCAAGACTGGTACTGCCCTCTTGAGGCTCTGGTTTCTGGCAAGACAGGAAGAAAGCATCTCAAGCTCAATGGAGTGCTCGAGGAAACCAAGAAGTCTCTGGAGGACACCAGGTAGTATATACACTGCTCTCTGCCTGCCTCCGACATGACACAGTCCAGCAGTCTGCTCTAAGAAACTAGAATTTCATTAAAATAAAGAAATAGCTTCCACGTCCTGACATGACCTATAAGGCTAACATTTCCTTAAACTACACTCAGACTTTTCAAGTGTTGGCTGCCAGAAAACTTTCAGGCTACAAACAGGTAAAATATTGACTGTTTCCAATGGCAAATCCGCCACTAGGTAATGCTTGAAAGATTGGATACGCATTTAGTCACAGTTCAGAGTATCATTCACTTCTACATACACACAATAAGTACAATATTCACAACCAAACTAGTGTGCTACCCAAGACACGGTGGAACTGCGCAACTATTTTTACTACTTTATGAACTAGAATTTATGTTTATTGTTTTAAAGCCTCTAAGGCACTTCTTAAGTTATCATATATTATTATATTAATTATATTATATATTATTATATTAATTATATTATATTAAGATATATTATCCAAGACATGTATATTACATGCACAGGACATTCGGCTAGGCTACATAGTTTATTGCTTTAGCTGTCAAGTCTTTCACTCCCCCGCTTAATTATTAACAATTTGTTGGTTAACTTCATACATTTTATCTGTGCTTTACAATCCACTTTGATTCTGTGAGACACAAAGTCAGAGCTATGTAGCAAACACTTATTTAATTGGTGAGAGAGGTTTACAAAACAATCAGTGAAGTATAAATGAAAATGTTTGGTAAGAATACAATATCATAATTGTGATTTTAATGTGTTCCACCAGTGTTCAAGTGTTCTCGTATTTATCTACTGGTGTACTGTGGGCCAGTGAGAGGTGCGTGTGGGCTTACGTTAAGGTCTTTGTGCTAAAGGTCAGCTTTCTCTACATTTCAGTTCATGGCTCTCCAGCGTGCCGTGATACCAGAGAAGCCCTAACAAGACCCCCACCAGATGCCAACAACATACTGCTGGCAGAACAAGAGATAAATGAACATTATTCAGTAATTTCCAAATCAAAGGCATTTGATTACAGCAATAGAAAGAGAGCCAGGTGTGGTGGCTTGCTTGTCTCTACAAATCCCAGCCCTTGGAAAGCTGAGGCATGGTGGGGCGGGTGCACAGGGATGGGGAGAGCTGTGATTTCTGGGTTCGTCTGGACTACCTACTGAGAACCTGTTTCCAAAAACAAACACAGAGAAACAAAAAGAAAAATAAAAGGCAGACAGGAAAAGGCTAAGGCAGCTATCAAAACCAAACACATTTTAGGTGGAAGATTGGAAATAGTGTCTCAGACCTTCATTAGGATTTAAAGCCTTGCTTTTAGTGGGGAGGTCAGATAAGTAACCGGATAGAAGTTCTAAGAATCAAAATTAAATTCAATCCACTTTTTAAAAAAAGTTTTCTCATTTTCCAAACGTTCCATTTAATTTAAATGAGAATATTATCTTACTTCTACTAACTGCATATGCAAAGGATTTACCCAGACTATTTAAAAGTCCATTTCTAATATTAAGCACTTTTTCAATTTAGCCTTTTCTATGAAGCCATTTGAATTTATCTAAAAACTGGGGCTTCAGAAGAGTTTGGGTGACCTTTGTTTCTTCTATTTGATATGTGAGTGTCAGAGAGGTCACTGAATAAACTGTCCTTGAGTGTGCCATGTAATCCTAACTTTGGCAAGGCAAAGGCAGGGAAGTCCTGGGGCTCGCTGCCAGGACCGGCTTGCTTAATCAGTGAGTTTCAGGTTCAGTGAGAGACCCTGTCTTAATACACAAGGTAGAGGGTGATTAAGGAAAATACCTGATTTCAACTTCAGCCCTCAATGCGTACTCACATAGATCCATATGCAGTAGGAATATGCATGCTCTCTCACACATTCAATATTGGACTCGATATTCAGATGGACTCTCTGCTTCTTTATAAAATCATGTGGTATCCATTTATCAAATCTGATGATCATTTCGTCTTACCCTTTAGTAGTTTCTTGCTTTTAACTGACTGACTATGGGGATGTGGCTGGTTTTGTTTCAGTGTTTCCTCAAGTACTGAAAAATAATAGATTTCAGATACTATCAAATTCCAAGCCTACCAAGGCGTGGAATTTGTTTTACAAAGCTGAACTTCCCCACCTCCCTCATGCTGCCCTGGCAAAGGAGATGGATGCTTCATCCATCATAAGTCAAGTGTGAGAGAGGCTCGCAGGTCCGTCAAAGCACTCAGGACATGCTCGATGCAGGAGTCTGCATCACAGAGCAATCAAGGAAGAGAAGGATGGTATCGAAACTATATTACCTTCTCTCAGATGCAAATATTTTCCTTGGGTCAATGAGTGACCCATAAATAAGAGTGGGAAGGATCATTTGCAAAACCTTTACAAATGTTTTCTTGAGCTTGATTCTAGGGGCCCTATTTCATTTGGGCAAAAAGAATGTAGAGTAGGCCTTAATCAAAGGTGTGGAGGGGAAAGAAGATGTTGAAGATGACTGCAAAGAAAATCAGCATCCACTTTAATGGAATCCAGCTGGGGGTACCCAAAAGAATCTTCCCAAAACCATATTAAAGTATTCTCCTTCCTCAGAAGGATCAGCTGTCAGAATCTACCACACTCAGAGAAAGCCTACAACAGACTGTACCAAGCATGCCTAGAAAGAATGAGGACATTCTAAAGAGACATGTTTGTCCCTGTCTCTTGCTATCTGGACTATTGAAACAAGGCAAATGGCCTTTCTTGGAATGTCTCCCCTGAATTTCATACTGAGAGAATAAAAAGGCTGATACCTGGAGCAAGCCAGAGGGAGGACTTGTCTCCAGGAAAGGGATTTCACAGGATAGCAATGACTTATCAACACTCTGCAGGACACTCTGGATCCCAGGCAACTGTGGGTCAGTGATGAGCCTCTTAATTATGCATTTCTCTTGTCTTCTATTTCAACTTTGCCCTTGTGTAAGGCTTGAAAGATGGATGGATGAATGGATGGATGATGGATGGATAGATGATGGATGGATGGATGATGGATGGGTGGATGAATGGATGATGAGTGGGTGGGTGGATGCATAGATGATGAATGGATGCATGAAGGCATCGATGGATGTAAGGTGTGGGGCAGACCTGTACCTGTCTCTGAATCCTTTTGTCTCTTTTCCCAGTTAATGCACCTACACTTCTTTAACCTTCTTTCTCTGTGTTTCACTATTAATTTTGCTCTTTCAATTAGCTTATCAGGAATGTGTGGCCACCCCTGGTTTATTATATCTGCTAAGGACACAGATTCTGACTTTGGTAACATTACAAACTTGGGGCTGAACATCTTGAAGCTTTGGTGTGTGTTTCCCTTCCCCTTCTGGTGTGATGTGGGGTCATCTGGCATACAATTGCAGGTTTTAGTGCATCATTTCAGGCAAATCATGGCAGGAATTCAAGCAGCTAGTCATACCACATCCGTTGTCAAGATCAAAGAGAAAATTTATACATCCTTGTTACTCTCCTCTCTTACCGTTTGGGATTCTCCTGCCTAGGGATTAGTGCTGCTCACAATGGGCTGGGTCTTTCTTCTTACATCAATTAACAAGGCAGTTCCCAACAGACATGAATACAAACCAGCCTTTCTAGATAATTCCTCATTAAGACTCTAAGTGATTCTAGAGTGTGTTGAATTGACATTTAAAACCACCGGTGCAACACTGAGTGGGCACCCGAGATCAAGGTAATGGGCCCAGAAATTAGAATATATATTATACATCACAAGTCTTATATATGCATCGTGTACCACAAATCACACATCGTGTATCACATATCATATATTATATGTATTGAAAGTTAGAAAGCACAAGAGATTGATTTTGTATTTCCTAACCATGTCTCTAATTGTTGGATTATCTTTCTGTCACCACAACCATGGCTTGTCCCCCAGAGTACAGATGAACAGTCTGTGAGCAGAGTCAGTTCAATTCATCCCAAGACCTTCCTGTCCACTGTTTCTGGCTTTCTTGGTTTGCTTCTGGAATCCAGCATTCCTTTTGTTTTCATCTTCAGTTATCCATCACATCCATTCACTCTTCTTTCCCATAATGCATTGCACGTAGTCTGATTCTCCACTTTTGTCTTCATTGTGCCACCTCAGAGTGCCCCCAGCAAACATCCATTCTTCTCACAGCCATGGTGCTAGTCACCAAAACTAACCCAACTGCAGTCCTTTTCCCTTTCTCCATCTCCACAGATACCTTCTGTAAAGCACCATGAACATTCAGAGATATGTGGGCATGTGTCTGAAAGAACCCTGGCTTCAAAGGCAACTTTACTGTGAAAGCTTCTCCCTTCCATTTATGCAAGCCCCTTCTCACTGATATTTTCACTAAATTTTATGGAATCCTCATGTTTTCTTGGGTCTATTCAAGGATGGGCTCTCTAGAATCCAAAAGCCTCCTCACTCGTCTGACTTTCTTAGGATCTCATCCTGAGGATTTCAGTTCCTTCTGGGTCATAAAGGGTGCCCTCAAGAAGCCGAGGGGGTTCCTTCTCTTCCCCCATCTCAGGGAAATGAAAACCTCCAAATGGAGAGAGGCAAAAATAATATTCCTTGATTGTGCAAGAACTCTTCTTAAGAAACGTGAACTAACCCAGCCACAGAACTCTACCAGCCCGTCCCTAACCCTGCCAGCCTACACGTGCTCTTGGTTCTCTTCTATCCTGTCCTCTCACCCCACTGAGCTTGAGGTAGTAGGCCAGCGTGGTGTCTACATTAGACACAGTGCAATTCCCTAGCTTTGCTATTCATTGCATGGATCGTATATTTATTCCCCGTAGGAACAAACATGGCACGATACAAGGTTGCATTATTTCAAATTATTTTTTCCTAATTCTTTATAAACTTACACTATTTTATGTGGTGCCTCATCAGTGACATTTCTTGCTGTCAGCAACTAATCTACATGGAGACTGGACAGTTGTATGTCTAGTTAACAAGCTTCTTTTTGGTATCTAATAAACTTCAGTAATTTCACTTTTAGATATTTCTCCATTGGCAGACTGAGGGCAAGGGACATGTAAAAGCCAACTTAAGTGGGTTTCACTCTAAAACTACAAGGAATTAAGAGTAGGGAAAGAAAGGTTTCTTTGTGAGGTTTTAATGTTTTTTGTTTTGTTTTCGTTTTTGTTTGAAATTCTGCTTTTGAATTTTATATTCCCAGCTTAATATATATATATATATATATATATGTACATGTATATGTATATGTATATATATAATATGGTCTAATATTTTTATCAGTCATAATTTCCTTTATAATTGACTTATCAACAACTTTAAATTATTTTATCTCTTTAACACTGACACCATTATCAAATAATGCAAACAAGAGAAATTTCTATTCTATCTAATTTCTATTTCTATTGTATCTAAATTTCTTGACAAAAAGATAGACTTAAGATTTCTAATAAAAAAATGATCAAGGCAGAAAAGATATTTTTATCATTGAACTGCTTCCTTTAAAAGCTTGTAGATCTCAGGAAGACCACCAGCCAACTAACTTGGACCCTTGGGGGCTCTCAGAGACTGAGCCACCAACCAAAGAGCAAACCAGGCTGGACGGAGGCCCTGACACATATGCAGCAGATGTGCAGCTCAGCCCACATGGGTCCCCCAACCACCGAAGCAGGGGCTGTTTCTAAAGCTGTTGTCTGTCTGTGGAATCTGTTCCCCTAACTGCACTGCCTTGTCTGGCCTCAGTGAGAGATGATGTGCCTAGTCCTGCAGAGACAAGCTGTGCCTGAGTTGGGGGGACACACAGGGGGTACCCTCCTCTCAGAGGAGAAAGGAGGATGGGGGAGGGGGTACTGAGGGGGTAAAATACATAAATAAATTAATGTAAAAAACTTATGGACCTGAGTTTGACCCCAGAACCATAGTCAAAATCCAAGTGTGATGGCATACACTAGTAGTTCTACCCCTAAGGAGGAAGAGGTAGGCAGATCCCTGGGGCTTGATGGCCAAGCTCCCTAATCTATTCTTTAAGTTCCTATCTCAAAAATAAGATGGACAGTTCCTGAGGAATGACACACGAGGTTGTCTTCTCTGGAAGATTGTACATGTACTCCCACACACCCAAACACACGTGTATACACACACACACACACACACACACACACACACACACACACACACACACACACAATGCCTTTCTTCAGCTGATGTCCATTAAAAAGTCTGAGTACCAAGAGTTAACATCTGAGAATATATTGGAAGAATGGCATGATTTGGAATCATTAACCTTCTAAATCTTGTCATGCCATTGAAAATTTGATTTTTATGGCAGGGTAGAATGAGGTTGGGAAAGTCAAGGATATGTTTCTGATCCTTTGAAGGAAAACATTCCAAAACAGTCTTGTTAATAAAAGTCCCCAAGTTCCTCGTGTGAGAACTCTTAGCTTTACAAAATCCTGGATATGGAAAGGTTAGAATTTCTCAGGACTCAAACACCCCCTGCCCAAATTACATTCTAGCTCGTGGCTTGCCACGGAGGGAGAGTGCTGCTCTGAAGCAGTGACTTACCGGGCTCAGTCTGTGGCTCCTTGGAGAAGTTCCTCTCTGGGTTTCAGGTTGTGCCTGGAATTTAAAATGCAGAATGCCTGAATGGCTGTTTATCCCAGCAGACCTCACAACAGAGTGAAACCTCAGTCCCTTCTCTCCTCAAAGATCTTCAGATTATTTTCTTCGTCATCCTCTTCCTCTTCTGCATACCAAGTCATGAATGAGAAATGCACGGTCTTGGCTCAATTGTCAAGCAAATATTGGGAAATATACACGCAATCAAGCAAGTCAGAAATTACCAACTGCAAAAGAACTCAGGACCTCTTTCTTTTTTCAGATAGAGCTGACTCCGTTAGCTGTTTATATAAATTTATGAATAAAGTAAGGTTTTTAAATCCAGAAGTAATAAATGCAGAAAGAGACACCCCTGAAGAGAGAGATAGAGAGATAGAGAAAGAGGAATCCAAGTCTAGCCAGAGGGTAACTGGACCTTTTGGCTCCCGCAGCTTCGACCCAAAGCACACTACAGGAAGTGCACGGGTTAGCTAAAGTTAGACAAACAGTGGCCTCTTATGGAGCTCCCGATGTCACGCTGATTACAGTCGTTCTAGTTAAACTGCACTGCGAGAGCTGTAGTAGAAAAACCCTTTTATGTTTATTTCATTTGCACAAATAATATCAAGTGTTCCCCAACCCCCACCCCCACCCCCACCCCCGTTTCCCCAGACTGGTTTCCCTCCACTTCTTGGACATTTTGAAGATGCAAACACAGAATAAAGTTCGTCTATTAAAAGTTTGTCATCAGCATATGAGGTTTTGTTTTCCAAATGCTGCTCGCTTCCTTTGTGGAGAGATAAGCAGGCAATCTTACTGTGTTTGCGCTCACAGCCCCCAATGGGGAGAAAAATCTCATAACTGGGGAAATTCCTCCACCTCCACAGAGCGTTTTCGGAACCCGACAGATCCTGCCGGAATCACGGACACTGGCTGGCAAGGAAAGTCCACCTTCTTACTCACAGCTCTGTTTGTTATTTCATTTCAAAGTGACCACGGCCAAGGAACCGGGAACAAGCAGGCATGTGAAACCTCGAACAAGCAGACCCAAAAGAAAAGTGAAGGACCACATCTGGACTCTCTCTAGACTTGGTTATTTTAGTTCCCCTGGAGGTGTGCTACACTGGGAAGGATGAAAACAGAAGCATCCAAACAAGGAGCAAGGCTAATGCAAATTATAGGGAGAAGAAAAAAATAAAAGAAGAGAATAATTTGAAGAAATTTTCCTCGATTTTGAGGAGCTTGAAAATAAGTGAAATTAGAGCTGCATCAAGGGGAAGTCTCCACTTGTCCTTGTCCGGCGATCATCCGTCAGAGATAGTTACCATGGTTTTCACTTCCAGCTGTACAGTGCAAGGTCATGTGAGGTAGCGCCCTTAACGGAAACCTTGAAGTCCAGTGGCAGTTTTACAGCTCAGGAATCCCTTAGATGAGTGGTTGCTTCGTGCTGTTAACGACTCACCGAACAGGAATAAAACAGGGGTTCTTATGAATGAATATCAATAATCAAAGATATTCATAATTTTGACTTTCAATTATTATTTTTTCAAAGGCACATGTGTGACCTCATTTCTTAGAAATCTCATGTTTCTGTTAAATAGAAATTGACTACATTAATTCCACGGAGATGTCGTAGTGTCCCTGGATGGATGATTTTGGTTTTATTCAGGAATGCACATTCTTTAGAGTGTTTGCAGCCCTGAAGGCAATGAGAAGAATCCTAGCAGAGTTCTTCCGGAGGTTAGCAGAACCCCCCTAAAGTATTTTGTGAGGTATTGTTTGCATCTGGGACATAACTGTGTTCTTATCTGCTTCCGGAGTGGATTCTCTATTTATCTGAGCTGTAAACAGCTCCCAGAGGTCAGCCTGCCCCTGAAGAGAAGACTGGTCCCTGTCTAGTCAAAGCTACGTCTCTGCTGTGGAGGTCACCTCTCCTTCTCTGCCATTTCTCAGAATCCATCCATTCAACTCTGACGTTTGAAGGCCAGTGGGGAATGAATTTATGCTCTCCATTCATTACCTGCTGTTTGCTTTGAAACCTAACAAATCTAAAGACGTTGAATACTGTTCTCTCTAAATACTTTATCATTATAAAAGCTAAATAAAGGCTCATTGTGGAAAGTTTGGAAATTTCCGAAGTGTATAAAATAATATAAACTAATCGCAGAAGCGCCCAAGTCGTCCCTTCTAACCAGCCTTTTGCTTCATTCACGTGTTTATTGTGAATATATATGTTTATTAGTTCTTTAAGAACTTTATACATTGTATTTTGATCTTATTCACTCTCTTTGAACCCCTCCCACATACATTCCACTTCCTGCCCTCCCAACTTCATGTCATTTAAAACAAAACAAAACACAGAGTTCAGTTTGCACTGCCCATATACTCTTGGATGAGCGGCTTACCATTGAACATGGTAGACTTCCCAGAGGCCACAACCTTAAGAGGAACTGATTTCTCTCCCTGTAGCTATCAGTTGCTAACAGTGGTGGTGGGAGGGATTTGTGCCCACCATCACCCCTCTTCGTGCTCTGTAGATAGTTTTATATCTGTTTTATTCTTGTCACACACCATTATATTATCATTTACACCCTCGAGTCCTTCAAATACAGGCTTAATTTCAGCATAATACTCCTGATTTGTTTAACTCCCCATTGCACAGAATTTAGATATTTCCCAGTTTGAGGGTGAATAGGAAATAATGTTATTAAAAACATCATCTTTAACGCCATTCTAAACTTGCTTTTATTTTCATTAGGAGTGAAGGGTTTGTGTAACGGTCCTATGTGTGAACCAGGTTTCTGCATGAAGACGCTCTCACCTCCATTGCTTCTTTCTTCCTGAGGGATGCAGAAAGAGCACACATGACTCGCCTGCTGGTTATAAAAACGTGGGCTTCTTTTGCTTCTCCACTCCCTTCAGTCCCTGCACTCACACAGTACCCTACCCTTCTAACTGTTGCTCTGTAAGCCCATTTACATCGATTTTCTTCACAATCCAGACTCCTTGCTGCCACAGGAAACTCACCCATCTGGCGTGCCGTCTAGTCTTCTCCGCCCGCCATTCTCAGATCCATGGTTAGTTCACTCTCTGTTTCAAAGCCTTACTGACTTCCCTGTGAAACCTTACATGAAATATCATCACCCAAAGGGCCACATCTCCTGCTGGTTTTTCTTCGTATCTATGATGTCTGTCTGTCCACAATCCCACCCCCAGATTCCCATCTTCCTCTTATTTCCATCTCATTCCAACGTGATTTTCCTTGCTTTATCTTTTAAGCTTTACTCAATCCTTTCAGGCACAGTGCCGCAGACCACCCAGGGGAGTGTGTCAGCAAAGGGACCAAGGCTTGGATTTCAGGTAGAGAATGGATTCGGCGCGACAGACAGATACAAAGGTGTGTGCTACTGCAAAAAGCTTTACTTCTTGGCATGGATTTAAGCAGTTAGCGCAGGTACATCATAATTGGCAGTCATCCAGCTCTTATTCATCACCTCACCAATGTCCCTTGCAAAAAGGAAAGCCAAACATACAGTCTAGGAAACAGTTCTCAACTACAAACAATAGTTTAGAAAACTGCAGTTATACTGCCAGATTTGTGGGCACCAGGTATGCATTCATCATTTACCTTTGTTTTAATAAAGTTTAAACTCTATATTTATGGCCCCCCAGAATAGTAAGGAAACTTTTATAACCATAGTTAACTCTTGATAAGTTTGTTCAACTTGTTGGAACTTGTCTATGATCTTTCTAAAAGAATCATCACTATTTTGAATCATGCTAAACAAAAACTTATCCAAAAGTGGGGAAAGGCTTTTCTGGAACAGTCATGTTCTTAGTAGCTGCAATTAATTTCTGTCCTATTTGCTGGGAACTAATGGGTGCAGCAGTTGAATTCATCGCAGTTGTTGAGTTCATCAGGATCATGATGGTGTGAGATGTTTCCGTCTCTGAACTTTCAGTTCCTGAGACATCTAAAGGTACATGACCATCTTCCTACACTGCTATAATTTTTAAATCAGATATTGTTGACAGGCTTAAAGTTGCTAAGATCACCAAGGCTAGAACACAGAAGGCACCTCCACCGCAAGCATAGACCCTGGTCATCATCTATTTGTAGGGAGACGGCCAGGACCTCCAGGAGGCCAAGCCGTTCCAGGCACAGGCCTCTGTCTGGATAGAAACGAAGCACAAGAGCTTCATGTCACACGGACTCCACTGGAGTGGGTGTGGCAGCATAATTCATGCCTTATCTACTGTGTGAAACAGTGATTTTCTGTCACATTCAAAATTGTGCAACTTGAGTCCAAATCTCTTGCCATTCTTGCTGGGTGATTAGCAGGGAAAGAAAGACATCCCATCAAGTCTATTTCTGTATATGCAAATAACGATGCCCTTTGTAACCTAGTAAGAGCCTAGGAAGAACTTAATATGTGTTACAACGTTCTGGCGAGCATCACGATATACAGATGAAAGAAAATATTGTCTACTGCATCCATTCATATCTGTAACTTTAAGTCATTTCAATATCCAGGTTTATCCCATATACTATAGCACCTAAGACCATTTCTGTTTTCATGATCTTCAAATTATGAATTAGAATTTTGTCTGTCTCATCATATTCGCTCTTATATTATATAGTATGTGTATTAAGCATTTTTCTTGCTTAGCTTGGCTATGTGTTTCTAAGTGCAGAACAGTATTCCTTATAGTATGCCTATAAACCCCAGAGCCCAATGCCACACATTACCCTAATGATCACCTGTCTAAGCTAGATAAATCCTGGCTGGCAAGATCTTGATAGGGTCTTATTGGGATTTAAATCTAAATAGAAGATCTTGTGAACCTAGCCTTCTGGAAAGTTCTAGGAATAGAAAATGCTTGCACTTTGGGGAGTTTTTTTGAAGTCTAAAATTAAGATTATCTTACACTCTGTGGAAGCTATGAAAACTATATATGAACGTATATTCTCCATTTAAATCTTGCTTCTTGGGAATATTCCTTAAATTTTTATAGCAATTCCCCCCTCTGTTACATCTTCTGAAGTCAGAGGGAAGAATCAAGTGTGCCGCGTAGAAATGAAACTATACCCTTGGCTGCCTCCATCAGAAAAGTCAATGCTATGTTGTTAAAGACTGTATGGTCACAACCTTCTTTTAGGTTACTTATTTAATCTATGAGTCAATTTTTAGTTTTATCTACTTAGTTGAGACCCAAAGAGCTTTTGCACCTATTAGGTTAATACCTAGAATGTCAGGTGTAGGGTTAAGGTTAGAATTAGCAACAAAGGGGCTAAGGCTAGAGTTAGAGTTTATGCTGCATTTAGGTTAAAAACAAAGGCTATGGTTAGGTTTGTCAGTGTTGGGGGTCAGAGTTTAATTTATGATGAAGCTGAATTTTTTTTTTTTCCGGAGCTGGGGACCGATGAAGCTGAATTTTAATATTAGGTTTAAAGCTAGGATCAATAGCAGAGTATGGCTAGATTCAGGTTAAGGCTCAGTTAGGCTATGTCTACTCTCCCTATTGCAAAGGATACTCTCACTAAAAGATATTCTGTAAATTTTCATCTAGTAGGGTAAAAGCAATGTCTTATATTTTTTCTTATTTCCTTGGGACTAGTATAAGCATTACCAGAGGAAAGGTTTATTGTATAGTATTTCTCAGACTGGCTGAAATTTTCAGTTTCCATAGATGGCTAGGATATTTTTAAAACTCTCTCATAGTGAAAGACAAGTAATGTGTTCGTGTAGGCATTAACAGTTAAAGGTCAATTGATGGATCATATTCAGTTTGTCCTGCTCTCTCCTCTAACATCTCCAGTACCGAACATAGAAGCTGACACCACTAAAGTGCTGTGATCTGGAGTGTAATAACACCATATAACGCTTGCGAAATAAAAAGTGTATATATCTTTGAAGCAATCATTCATGAAGTTCCATGGAGAAAAATGTCCCCAAATTGGTAGATGTCACCCTATTATGTATTTCTAGACCATACTTCTTTCTCAAAGACTGTAAATGACAATGTCTAGTGGCTGTATGAAGTTCCTATATGATCCAGATGGCCCTGAATAAGGTACTCACAGTTCAGGTGGCACCAAAATGCCAATAATTCCCAGGATGAGTCTATTGTCTCCACAGCTGTCCCCTAACATGCTTCTGTTCTTCCATTCTCTTTGAAGACAACATCAAGACTTCTAAGTGAGCACCCTGACTCAGTTTCTCCTTCATATCCTACTACTTCATGTCTTTTAATAAAAATTAGAAATTCCTCAACTCTTCCACCCACCTCTTCGTTTGTGCTTCCAAGTAGGCCTTCAGTGTCATTTGCAGAAAAGGTCTTGTCCTACCCTCAAGCTCTTCTGTATCTACTCTGTCCTCCCCACTGTCACCAACATGAGATAGTTTTGTTACGATACCCACTAGTTGAAAGTCTTTCTCAATCTTCCTTCTAGATACTTACTCTCCATTTCACTACAATTTTCCAGTTCTCTTGACCTTAAATGTCAAGATTGTACTTACCACACATTAGGGCCTTCATTTCCCTTGAGTAGATTGCCTACTTTCTTGGAGCTGAGGAAAGTTCATTCATCCATACACCCCCACTTCACTGAATGGTGCTTGGCACAAAGCGAGTGATCACAAAGCTTTTAGATTTGAGAAAACCTCTTGTGGCACTCTGAAACTCTCAGAGATCCTCTTTGTATACTAGTGTGTCCGGTCCCAAAATAAAACTTGTGCTGTGTAAGGTTTCTTTAAAAAGCACACCCTGCATCTCGGCAGGAAGCTACAGATTAATAAACAGCTGACAGAACAAACTAAATAGCACTCAATGAATCACCCGTGTTCCTTTACTTACTGTTCACCAGACAGGGGGAGACAGAGCATGAGTACAGAGTGTTTGTTCCTCATTGGTAGACTTGCTTGGGGTATCAGGACACCACTTACTTCCTACATCATGGTACAATAGAACCACAAGGAAACATCTATAACAAAAGTGAATCTGGGAGGGAGGCTGCATGAATACAGAAATTAAATTGGTACAAAATTAGTGTTTACAGAATGTCCACCTCATCTTTGTTGCATGTGATGCAAACTGTGTTTCTAAATAACTCCTGAAAATAAATGATGGCTACATCCACCACATACATTCTTCTTCCTCTGTTCCTTCCTAACTTCCTTCCCACTTTTTCTCCCTTTCTTCCCTTCCCCTTTCATCTAACAGGATCCCATGAATTGCAGATTATTCTAGAACTCCTAACATAGCAGAAGACTCCCTTGAACTTCTGAAACTTTTGTTTCCACCTCTGAGTGCTGGGATTACAGACAAGCACCATCCAGTTTATGTGGTGTTGAGGATCAAACCTAGGGTTTTGTATTTCTAGACAATGCTCTACTGAGATACCTCCCACCCACCCCCAATACGTAGTTTTCCATAGCTGCTGGCTGTCTGCACTGTGGTAGAACTCAGGCTAAGGAAAGGGAAGCTTAGAGTGGGGCTCTGGACTCACCATGTGAAAACCAAACTGCTCAGGCCACTTCCAAGAAGTGGGCCCAGGTTGCTTGTAGCAGATTCCAGCTCTTTGAAGTATTTCTCTCAAAAACCCCTTCAATCTGTAAGGTTAGAGCCACCATCAGTTTTCTCCTGGACAGGTGATATAGCATAGGAATACAGATGGGACGAAGGATTGGGGAGAGATGATGTTCGAAGAGATGATGTCTATTCATAAAAAATAAAACCGTCAATGTGTCCAAATAAAGGGTCAAATTTTGCCCATTTATGATAGGTTTTTCTCATACTTGTCTTCCCCATACTTTCTATTTGGGATCAAAAATGAGAAAACAAAATGGCTCCTATGGGATTCTGCCTTTTGGCTCTTACCACTCCCCCAACACAAAACTTCCTCATCCTGCCTTCCTGTGCGTCTCTGAGGTAAGTGATGGATTCTGACTCTCACTACAGCAAGTCCTGAAGGAATAGCATTTGTTTTCTCTTATATGTGTGATCTTTATGAGTTTTATCCCTGGATGTTTTCAAAGTGTCCCAGATTCTATCTAACTATAATGGAAAAAGACTGAGGTCAGGCATGGTGGAAGAATCTAGAGACCAGACTGGGGACTGTTTTGGGAGAGGACTTTCACGTTCAGTGAGAGAAGTACAAATACAGGCACATAGCCCAGGATGACTCAGTTTAGACACTGGGATACGTGGAGACAAGGGGAAAGAAGCAAGGGGATGTGTAATGTTAGAGTGATGTTGAGTATGCAGAACAAGAGAATAAATGCTTCATCCGTTTACTCCTGCTGCTTAGCATTCTCCACCAAGCAGCTACAATGAGAGTAGTGGTGACCATGAGAGAAGCTGGTTGCTTGGTAAGAGGTCTTCATTTTGGCATTAGCAGGCCTGAAGCACTGTTGGAGACCTACTCAAGCCAGAGCTTCAGCGGACCCAGCAGGAACCTGAGTGCAGGGGCACATGGTAAGGACATGGCAGACCTCCATGGTCCATGTTTCATGCTGAAGAACTAGCCCTCCTGCCTTTGATACAGCTGCTTCATCTCGCTGGTCCACTAGTTCTTTCTCCCATAAACCTGAGGATAGCTCCTGAGCTTGGTATGCCAGCTGGTAGGAGAGCTGCTGTCCTACTTGGAGATGTCATCCTGTTGGGACCATGGCACATCTGATGTAGGATGCAGCATCAAAGTCTGGAGTTCTGCAGCAAAGATGTGTATCCATGGGGAGGAAAGAACAGAGAGTAGCAGGGCTGGAGTTGGGGAACTCTTCAGGCACCTCACAGTGATTGGTGATGTGGAGCATGTCCCTTGGGGTAACTTTCTACATGAGGAGAAACTGATAGTCCCAGGATATTATCTGCAAATGGAAGAGCATCGTCTCCTGACAGTAGTGATGCTGTAGGAGTCAGTACCTTGCCATCTGGGTACCACAGGAAGGAAGGCCCTGGGAAATGTTGGTGACTTCGTTTAGCTTTAACTCCTATGCAGTCTCATTGTGCTTTTGCTTCTTCCTAGAACAGAGAAAAAAAGAGGACTTAGAAGAGACAGATTTTCAGAGGAAGAACAGAGACAGAACAAACCATGGCGAGTATGTATAATGACTAAAGCTGCCAGTCTACTGCACTAACACCAAAGAGTTACTTCCACAAGAAAACCAACTGTTATGTTGTCAGTTGGCAAGTGAAATTGGATTGTAGTAGCCTCAATTGGTTTCTTTAATGACAAGCTCTATAAGAGTTATTTCTATGGAGGCTGTTTACAGGTTCAGAGGGAATAGGACCATGGATGAGCCATAGAATCTACGTCCCTTTCTTTTCTCATTACAGGACTGAATCTTGGTGTAGCACTGCCAGAAAGCCTCGGGCTTGCAGTTCCTCTTCCTCTGCTGCTTCTGTAAGGAAAATGCTGGAAGAAAATAATCCAACAAACGAGATATTTGGAAGCATGTGAAACTTTTTCTCAGATAAGAACGTTGGATATTCCTGTAGTCCAGGTTTGTATTAATGAGCTGTCGTAGAACTGTTCCTAGATGTGAGTTTGCTCTCAACTTATTCTAGAATACCTTCCTTACAGGTAGTTTTGACCATCATTCTTATGACTCCGATGTAACCTCTGAGGATGGTGAAGACACACCACAGTAGACTGACCAGAAAATATCATATACCTGGTTTACGTAGCATGATCAGCTTCACAGAGCTGGGATTCCTCTAAGAAGAAAGCATCTTTTGAGGAATTTTCTCGATCACACCTGCAAGTAGGCATGATTTTGGGAGAGTTGACTTGATTATTAATTGATGCAGAGGAACCAACAGACTATGGGCAATACCATACCTACACAGATGTTCCTGGGATGTGTAGGAGCACTGGGAGTAAGCTGGAGAAGAAGCCAGAAAACAACATTTCGCCATGGTCCCTGCCTCTAGGTTCCTGCCTTGAGTTCCTACCATGACTTCCCTCAGTAATAGATTGTGTCTTAGTTAAGGTTTTTACTGCTGTGAACAGCACGACCCGGGCAATTCTTATAAAGACAACATGTAATTGGGGCTGGTTTACAGATTTAGAGGTTCTGTCCAGTATCATCAAGGTAGAAGCCTGGCATCGTCCAGGCAGGCATGGTGCAGGCAGAGCTCAGAGTTCATCATCTGAAGGTGACTAGTGGAAGACTCACTTCCAGGCAGCTAGGAGTAGGGTATTAAACGCACAGTGACACAACTACAAGGCCACACCACCTAATAGTTCTACTTCCTCGTCCAAGCATATACAAACCATCACAGGTTGTAATCTGAAGGTGTAAGGAAAATAAATCCTGGGGTTGGGGATTTAGCTCAGTGGTGGAGCGCTTGCCTAGCAAGCGCAAGGCCCTGGGTTCGGTCCCCAGCTCCGAAAAAAAGAAAAAAGAAAAAAAAAATAAATCCTTTCTTCCCCAAGTTGCCTTCGGTCATTGTGTTTTATATCAGCAATAGAAGAAAACTGAAACAGCACCTCAGTGAAATTTCTTCTGCCATTAAAAATACATTAGCGGAGGATACAGAGATGGCTTGCCAGTTAGGAATACTTGCTTGCTCTCATAGAGAACCTAGCTTTGGTTCCTAGCACCAAGACAGTGGCCCACTGCCTGTAATTCCAGTTTCAGAGAATGTAACACCCTTCTCTCCTCAGTTACTGCGTGTGTGTAGTGCTCAAGCAGATGAGAGGTGCACACACACACATACATAAACATGCAAAATACTTTTTTGACTGGACGTAATGTTTTACATCTGTAGTTCTAGCACTTTGGAGGACTGCTACAACTTGAAGCCAGTCTGCTCTATATAGCAAGATCTAGGCTAGACTAATAGAATCTCCCTCCCTCCCTCCCTCCCTCCCTCCCTCCCTCCCTTTCTGCTTCCTATAGATCCAGATGTAGAGCTCTCAGCTACTTCTCCAGCACTATGTCTGCCTGCACGCTGCTGTGCTTTTCTCCCCGTTAACTGGATAAAGCCCAGGAAACTAATCAAGCCCCACTTAAAGCTTTTCTGTATCAGAGTTGCCATTGTCATGGTGTCTCTTCAAAGCAATAGAACATTGACTATAATAAATGCTTTTAAAATTACATAATGTGTTTTATTGCTATGATAAAATGCCAAAACTAACTTAGGGGAGGGACGCTTCTATTTCACCTTACAAGTCCATCACCGAGGGAAGTCAAGGCAAGAACTCCAGGTAAGAGGTAAGACTCTGTAGTCAGGAGCTAAAGTAGGAACCACAGAGACACAGAGATCCAGACAACACTTTGCTTCCATAGTTTTCTCAGCCTGATCGGTATATCATCTAGGATGCCCTGCCCGTTGTGGCACCACCCACACTGGGCTGGGCCCTCCCACATCAATCTCTAATCACAGGCTTCCCTGCAGGCCAATGTGAAGGTAGCATTTTTTCAACTGAGGTGCCCTCTTCCCAAATGACTATAGCTTGTGTCAAGTTAACAAAAAAATTAATCAGTACACAGATTTTATTCTAAACACTCAAAACTTTCCGGGTGTACAAATCCAAGACCTAAAATTGAAAAAAATCTTCATCTTACCTTTTTCTCAGTCTTGGATTTTGTTCTTAGAATGAACATATTATTTAGCTTATCTTTATGTCAGTTTTTAAAGGGTGTTCTTTACAGAGACAGAAAGTAGGCAGTTTCGTTTTATATTGAAGGGTACCGTGATGAGGGTTTATAACTAAATTATGGATAAGAGAAGCATCATTCTAATGATAGTATTTCCTTTAGTATTTTTAAAGTAGAAGTCTACAAATAAGATTACTAATGTAATGTTACTCTATTAATCCATGCTATTAATAAAAACCAATTATCTATATTACATAAACCAAAGACGTGTTTCAAAGACCAAGTGCCTTTCTTTGAAGTTGTATCAATCTATTGTTGTATTCTGTAGCAAACTAATACTTGCCATCATAAAAATGCAAGCACAAGCACAAGGAGTTTGTGCTAAAATGCAGGCAGCCATAGGTCAATGCTATAGCCTTTGAATCGATTTGTTCTTTGAGTGTAGTTACTCTTTGTGGTTCTTAAAAGAAAGAGAGGGGAAGCTCAATGCCAACAGCTCCATCTCTATCTGATATCTGGCTTATGGTTTGACTACAGCTAGGTCTACACAGTACATCAGAAGAAGACTAAATCGTGGGGTCAAAGGAGTAACCAGGAAAATAGAAGGTGAAAATGGGCTTTTGTCTTGTGTGATGAATGTAATTATTGAAATGAGTTCTGCTTCTTACTTCAGACACCTTTGCCAGAGTTGACCTTAAGACTAAATCAACTTAATTCTGGTTCATCACCAAATCTAGAGAAGCAACAAAATCTCATTTATTTCCTTTTGTGTGATTTGGTTTTGGAAACAGGGTCCCATGTAGCTCAGGCTAGCCTCAAACACATGGTGTGGCATGGCTGAGGTTGGTTTTGAATTACTAATTCTCCTGCTGCCCTCTGTTCCTCTTCCTCTTTTTTCTTCTATTCAAAGTGCTGGGATTACAGACATGTGCCAGCATTCTGGTCTTCATTTCTTCATTTCCATTTAGTTCTTCTGCATGCCATGTTTGTAGTGATATCAAAGGAGAGTAGGCAGTATGTACACAGGGAGCCAAAGGCTTGGACTCAGTAGGACATTTTTCTCATCATTATAATTATTCTGATTAGTTATTCATTTGCTGAATTCAGTTTAAACAAGACTGCTCTGGATAACTTGGAGTGTTCTCCTCATCCTTGAGACACTTTCTGAAAAGAAGACTTACAAAGCAAGAAGGTACTTACCCGACAACTCAGTGGACATGTAGAAAATGCTAATTTCTGCTTCTGTGCTTGATGTCATAGGTATCAGAGAACCCTGTGAAAGTCTATCTGAGCCATGGGGGAATACAGTTTTATATTTCCATTATTAATTTATTTTATTTTGCAAGTTACAGCCAAACTTAGAATTTTATTAATAGTCATTCTAAAAAGGAGAGAATGCTTTCTTATTGCTGTGGTTGTACTTTGTATCTACAGGGCAGCAATGGCAAACAAGCGCCTGCAGTGGTTGGCTATTTCTTGGGTAAAGGGCTTCAGAGTCAGTGCAGAACACATCCAGACACAAAATTCTCAGCATAAAGGATACTCATTACCCCCAAGGCGCAGGGGGGTAGAGGGGTTGCCTCTGTACTGGGCAAAGACAGCAGCAGGTGTCTCTTCAGGAGTGGGCTTTAAGAATAAAAAGGAGATGTCTCTGCCAGGTTGACTTGAGAAGTCCTGGCTAGACAGACTAGACAGTGTAGCCAAATAATAAATATTGATTTCAGGGCCTTGATGTTTTTATAGCTGGACCTCGGTGTTTTAGTCAGGCATAAGGAAATAGCCAAATAAGGGACTAGACCTTGGTAGCTAGCTTTAGGAATGGAATTTAATGGTTTAGTAAGGGAGATGGGAGGAGAGGAGCCAAGACTTGCCAGTGCCATGTTTGCAATTCTTTGGACTGGTCGAGAGCTGTTCACTTTGTATCTATAAGGTCATGATGGCAAAAACCATGTGAACAAATTTCATAATCCGACAAGTTAAGACCGTGTATTCTTCAGAAAGGTTCTCCTTTATTTGAGCCTTTGGAAGAATGAAAACACTTTCTTTGGAAATTTGGATGTCTCCAGAAAGAGTAATGGATTAAAATATCATTTTCCATTCTTTATGTTGATTATCTATCTTAGTCAGTAATTTTCAAATACTCAAAGTTGTATTAGAGCCTAAATGTTTTTGAGTTGCTAACACTCAGACACCATGTAATGAGATACATTTTATTCTATGAAGGTGTTAAATGACTTCTAAGTTTACTAATTTTTCAAAGATATTTTTTGATGAAGTAATTCACAGAAAAATTCAGTAAGTTTTGAATAATAGGTCTGCTATTTGGAGGAAGAAAATTGATAGTGCCAATACAATAATAATATATTTTATTTTTCCTCCATCTGTCCCTCTAGGACAATGGTTCTCAACCTGCGTGTCATAACCTTTCAGTGTCATATATCCGATGTCCTGTATATCAGATATTTACATTGTGATTCATATAGTTATGAAGTAGCAATGAAATATTTTATGGTTGGGAGGGGTCACCACAAATGAAGAACTGTATTAAAGGGTTGCAGCAATGGGGAGTTGAGAACACTGCTCTAGAGGTGGCTAACAGGATCTCTCAGTTTCCTGTTTTACAGATTGTCTTTCTTTCTCTAGAAAGTTGGGGTTCTGAAGTGAGAATTCTATAGAGCTAAGGGATTGGCCTGTTGAGCACATGGCCCTCTAGCACATTGGTCTGTGCCTTTTCCTTACCTTTTAGCAGCAAGTTTCCAGCCCCTAGGCCCCTAGGCAATAACTTACAGTGAAGAGCAGCCCATGTTGAAGGTGGTTCAGGTCCCATCCATGGGACAGAAAACTCTTGGTCACAAGGAGTGAGGGTCTGTCTTCTTCTCCCAAGGGAGGGTTCAGTTCACATCTTCGTGACAACAAACCTACTGTCACAAAGAGGCAGGGTCTGTCTTCCTCTCCCCTAACTTCCAGAACTTTCTTATTCCTTCAATATCTCCATAGATGTTACTATAAACCTGAGTTATTTTTACTGATGTCAAACTATCTTGACAACTTCATCCACAGGACCCTTGTATAGAGTCTGCCTGTCTTTCATGGTTATGACTCAGCCCTGCCAATGTTTTGGGGAAATCCTACTGGTTGTCATTGCCCCAAACTCACCTGTCACTTTAATATGCTGTAGCTGAACTTTTCCATCAAGTTTTGAGTAACAGAAAAGTTAGATCCAGAAACACCAAGGTTGATACTTGTTAGGTCCTTGACAGATCAGCTAACTTAGTGACTATTCCACTCCGTATAATCAAGCATTAGTAAGTTAAACTTCATAAAGTTGCCTTTGAAACCTGTTTTCAAAGGGTATTATTTTATAAAACAGTCAATATACATGTGTTTTTGACTTTTGAAGCCTTCCAAAATTTAGTCCCCAATGCTTTCTGAATTCTGTCTCAAAGAGCACATAAAGATGATTCTCCTTTTTTGCCAAGTAATTTCCCTACATATTCATCAAACATCTTGATCTCATACACTGAATGATGTTCTAGAAATAATGACTCTACCATAAAAACTTTAGGATGTATCATATGAGTTGAGCACAGAAACAATTAATATAAAAATAATAATTGCAGGCTGAAGAGACAGCTCAGTGGTTAAGAGCACTGACTGCTCTTTCAGAACTCCTGAGTTTAATTCCCAGCAACCACATGGTGGCTCACAACCACCTGTAATGGATCCAATGCCCTCTTCTGCTGTGTCAGCAACAGCATACTCATATACATTAAATAAATAAATTAAAAAATAATTGCTATATTTACTGAGTACTTAACACAGACTAGACACATTCTAGGCATTTCATGTTATCTCTACCTACCTATAAAACAGTATTCCTCTCCTCACTTCTTAGCTGAGGTTAGAGCAGAAGTAGAAACAGAGAAATATATAGACTGGGATTACAGTCTATGTATCTGTAGTTGAGTCTAGATAGCCAGGACACAGGGCTTGCTTCTTTAATGGCTATACTAAATAGATACAGATGGAGAACTGAACCATAGATTGGGCAGATGTATGGTCCTTGAGAAGGGAGAGAGGATAGAATGCCAGATGATAAAGAAGAGGTTGGCCTTGAGGAGAAGGAAGGACATTTATTTTCCTGGATGAGAAGGAATGTCACCTTGGCCTAAGCTATTGGCTTTGATGTTAAGAAACTAGATCATTTGCATATACTTTGAATTTAATATGTGTGGAAAAAGCCACAACCGAAGACTGACAAATAGAGAAAGTAACAGAGGTTTAAGAAGGTGAGGTATCAAATATACATCTTAAAGAGTATAAAAATGAATGTACTGTGGCAAAGGAAGAGAAAGTTCTAGTAAGGCTTGATATACTTAAATTTATTTATTTATTTATTTATTTATTTATTTATTTATTTATTTATTTATATGAATGTGTGTCTATATGAAAGTCTGTCACATGTATGCAGATCCCTGTAAAAGTCCAAGAGGGTGTAGGATGCCCTGGGGCTGGAATGGTGGTTGTGGCCTGAACATAATTTCATATAGAAATACATGTGGATGAAAATAAGCACACAAAAATGGCAGCCATTAGCCTTGAGAAAGAAAAAAAGAAAGAAAAGGAACATCATGGGATACTACTTCATATCCTCTATCATGGCTTAAGTCTAAGACTGATGGCACTAAACATTGGTGGGAATTTGAAACATGAATCTCTCCTACTTTACAGCTTCAAATAAATGGTTTAACAATAGTGGACAACTGAATACTTTGACAGTTTCAATAGAGTTCAATAGAGATTTAATTTATGACCTCAAAATTTCACTCTTAGAAATTCATTTAAGAGAAACAAAGACACATCTACATGAAATGTTGTTTAAGATTATAAGATGTTTGTATTCGTGGTTTACCAAACAGGTGAACCATGCAAGTGACCTTCCAAAGACAGACTGGACCAATGGGTTATTTAGAATATAGTGACAAAAACTCAATCAGTTATACTTATCAATGCAGCAATATGGGTCAATTACAAAAGCATTAGAATGGAAAAAATAAGCGAGATATGAAGTAATGCCTGCTTTTAATATTTCATTTCATGACCAGATTTTCAAATAACATGCATTAAAAAGATCAGCAACTGCCTGTAAGAATGAAGATCAATTGGAAGGGTAACTAAGAGAACTTTCTTGGGTGATAGAAAAACGTTGATGTAGGTTTTGTTGAGTGAATAGAGAGTCAATACTCATCAAATGGTACACTTAAGATATGTGCATGTCTCTGTTTAGTTTTGTCACCATCATGATAGGATGATGGCACTAAACTTACAAATAAGCTGAAAGATTTCACTCTAGTTTTGAGAATTGTTTTTAGAAGATATCATAGTGGTTTGAATGAAAATGGCACCCATAGACTCATATGTTTGAATGCTCAGTCCCCAGTTGGTGGAATAGTTTGGGAAGGATTAGGAGGTGTGGCCCTGTTGAAGGCGATGTGTTACTGAGAGTGGACTTTAAGGTTTCAAAAGCCAATACCATTTCCAGTTCTTCCCCCCCCCTCTCTCTGTCTCTGTATCTCTCTCTCTCTCTAATATTTACCTGAACTGACTTGTGATATTATTAATCTTCCTTGGCAGTTTCTTCTCTTCTTTCCCATGAATTTTGTTTTCATTCATGAAACTTCTTTATGTTTCTTCAGTTGCTATTTTTGCAGTCTTGAGATGATGAGTTGAGGGATAATGCACATGCACACACACACACACACACACACACACAGAGAGAGAGAGAGACAGACAGACAGACAGACACATGTTCAGGCCATGTTTATATGTAAAGAGAAGGAAGTGAGGAACAAAGAATCTGAATGGATATAGCACACATCTGTCTTTAAAATGGTTGACTACTGAGACCCAGCCTGTTCATTCCCATCTGCAGTTAGCCATGCTTTGTTCTCTACAGATAAATCTTTAGACAAAGACTAACATGTTCTAATTTATAATATTTTGAATTTTCCTGTTGGATATATTTAAGATATATATTTCCCACCATTTCTTCTTTAGCTGCTCCACATGGCTTGACAGATAGTGTTTTCATTATTTTCCACTATACGCATTGATGGATTTATTCTGGTTCCTCTTAAAACCAAGGTTCATTTAGAAAGATTAAAATTGCCAATCAAAGAGAAAGTTCAAATGCTGTACTTCTGCAGCTCCTTTCTAGTCATTGCATCCTGCCAAACGTCTGGTTTGCAGCTCGCCCTTTCTCATCACAGGTGAAAAGTCCTCTGCTCCCTTGAAAGCTAAGTTCTTCATGGGAAGGGATGTTTGTGATGATGAACAATATAGTTATGCCACTTTGGATGATAATGTACCCCAAGATCCATAGACCACTACCACCACCATCACCACCACCACCACCACCACCCCCACCACCACCACCACCACCAACAACAACAACAACAACAACAACAACAACAACAACAACAACCAGTAATGGGCATGAGAAAGCTTTCAAGCTGTTGATCAGAGGAGCCCAAGAGGCTCCCAAAACAGTACTGGCTACTGCTGTTTCCCTTAGTTACCTCTCAGAAAGTGAAAGCAAGTCTCTATTGCTGAGGTACTATGAGCTTTCAACATAGGACTCTGAGGAATTGAGCTGGACATGACCACAAAGCTTCCTCCCTGATGATCAGCTTTCATAATAATAGAAGGCTCTAAGCAAGATGTCAAGGGAGGACAGCATCTGTGATACCTATGGACCACAATAATGACCGGTAGAGCAAGACGTCCTTGAAGGTGTAGTACTCATACCTTAGCAGTAAACACACAACTGTCTACTTGGACTTAAGACGAGAAAGCATGCCTGTTACTGTACCACCCATAGCTACTGAGGTCCTAGTTCTCAGAGGGGAACGTACTAGTGGCACTTTCCACAGCCTGTGTAATTCCTAACTGCATTCTAAATACTCGTCCTCACACCCAAAGAATGGCTGCACACAGAGAGAGCATAGCTCTGCTCTCTCCCCTCATCTAAGAAGCTTCTTTTCACAACAGAGATCATTTCCAAAATCTACAATTAGTTAGAATGCAGAGAATAATTTTCTCTGAGGTGCCATGCCCCAGTTGACACATCTGGAGTAAAACTTTTACACTTAGTGCTTGGGGGACATCACAGAAAAGGGGGTAAGAAGAGTGAGAGGACCAGATAGTCTGCTGCAAGATTGTTCTTCTAGATATACAGGGAAGCTGGACTCACAGCATCTCAGCAATATGGCTGCCTAAAGAAGACCTGGGCAACAACAATACCAGTTGCCATGCCCACATGGGTGGGGGAAATCAGAGGAGGCCCCACCCTTATATGAAAAGCTACATGCAATTCAAAAATTCCAAGGGAGAACCAGTCTTCTCTAGAAGTAAGCATTTTAAATGATTTTCCGACCTAAGTGGTCACCTCTAAAGCAATATAACAGACAAGCAGCAATAATTGGACTCAGTGAGTTATATTTATATATTTATTCACTTATATGCATGTATGCAACAATAATAATTAAACAATAAGACACTGGGAATTTGAAAGAGAGTGGGAGACACCTGCAAACGGTTGTAGGGAGAAGAGGAAATGATGTGATTGTACATTTGTGTTATATATGATATAATTAATCAAACTAAAACAGCATGAGGGAAAAGTTTAAGTAGGGAAATTTTCATGTAATCTAGTGCTGCATGTTGATATAGACAGAACATTCTGGCAATAAAGATGGACATAAAAAGAAACAACGTCTTCTCCATGGCAGTTGACTCAGTCCATAGTGCTAACCTGTGGAGGGTAGCCACCCTGAGCAGTAAGGGCTTTCCCCAACCAGTTGGTCCCCGAGTTCATACAGGCTGTCTGTCTAGGGTCATGACAGAGCTCCCAGCTTTATTGCGTGCTGCCCAGTAACACTGACAAGTACGGCTGGTCCCTGCGAGACTTGTTCCTTCACCAAGAAATGAAGGAATCAAGGTGGGCTGCACACGTAGTTTGTCTTATGCCTTTTAAAAAGTAAGTTTTGTATTTGTTTCAGAATTTAAAATTTGTTTCAGTTTAAATTTTAAAAGGGGAGTAAAGAGAGGATTCATTATGGGTCTGGTGTCTTTTCATGCTCACCTGTGTGAATAGTTCTAACAAGCTAGATAGGCAACCGAAACCTATCTGAACACCAAAATCATCTACAATCACATATCAAATCTGTGCATTTGGGGGGCTAGGGAGACCGCCTAGGAAAATGCCTCAACTGGTAAAATGCCTCCTGTACAAGCATAAGGACCTGAGTTTGGATCCTTACAGAAAGAGTGGGTCATCGGTTGAACACTTGCAATCCCAGTGCTGGTGAGAAGGAGGAGGAGGAGGAGGAGGACGAGGAGGAGGACGAGGACGACGAGGAGGAGGACGAGGAGGAGGACGAGAAGGAGGAGGAGGAGAAAGAGGAGGAGAAAGAGGAGGAGAAAGAGGAGGAGGAGGAGTCAGAAGACTCCAAGGAGCTTGCTAGCTAGCCATTCTAGCCAATCAGTGAGCTCCAGGTTCGGTGAGAGACTGCCTGAAAAACAAGGTGGGGAGGAATTGAGAAAATAACCAGTATCAACCTCTGGTCTCCATATGCATATGTACCTAAGTGTATACACAGGTAAGTGTATACACACATACCTGTGCGCACATGCATATATACATGTACACACACAGTGCAGGTTCAGATGAAAACGACAGTCCATTGGTTTTATGAAAAGAGCCATTGAGAATTCAGATGGGCATAAGCTAAGCTTTGATACCAGGAAATGTGGTCTCTGGTGCTGCACAAGGGCATGCACTGTCACTATAGACTACTTCACATGTAGTTCACAAGAGATTTTCTCTCTCTTCAAGGATGTGGAGGTGGCCAGTAGAACAGAAAGCAGAAGGGCAGAAGGATATCCGAGGAGCTAGCCGTTTTACACTGTTCACTGAGGACGGGCTACTGTGTTTTCATACATGTCAGCCAGATGCTGTCTTGAGAATGCTTTGCAGGCTGTTCAGAGAGTCCACGTCTTCCCAGGAAGTTTTTGTTCCAGTCTCTTCCCTTACTATAAATAAACTCAATCAGTAATGTTCACATATTATTATCCTTTTATAGTGAACAGCTTTCATTAATTACTCCTTGGGAGAATCTCCGATACCTAAATCATTAGACAATTGGTGACCTGAATGAAAAGTAGCCTAAGATACATTTGCTACTTCTTAAAATAGAAAACGAGAGGTGTTCAGTGTCCTAAGACTGAACAACCTTAGGGAGAGGCCCAAGTCAACCACGCTATGACATTGCTATGTTATAACTGATAGCGAGGAAGGCAAGGGTCTCAATGGTGATGTCTCTCCGTGCCACATAGTCCTACTGCTTCAGCAGGGAGATGTATGGATGTAGGGGGCATGGACATCTAATCAGAGTCAAACCCAGGAATATGAGAGTTCATATCCCGATGACGTACTCCTTCCATCAAATCACAGAAACCAGAGACAAAGAGCAATTAGGAGACCCTGGTGGCAAGGTCTCAGATAGTAGGAGCAGCCAACAGAATTCTCCACGGAGGGGGCTGGGGATTTGGCTCAGTGGTAGAGCGCTTGCCTAGGAAGCGTAAGGTCCTGGGTTCGGGTCCCCAGCTCCAAAAAAAAAAAAAAAAAAAAAAAAAAAAGAACCAGAATTCTCCACGGAGACTAAGAAACAGACCGTCAGATCCTCCCCAGATTTACCTAATCAGAATGTTCCAGAATGAAATGATCTTAGTTGGGGTCTTATTGCTGTGACGAGACACTGTGCACTGTGTCTCTAAGAATCTGATGGCCAATAAGCTGAGGCAGGATTAGAAAATGGGACAACCAGCAGAGAGAGGGGGGACTCTAGGAGACAGGGGCGGGTAACCTTCCCCACCCACACTCGGAGGAAGTCAGACATAGAAAACTGGGGAGAGCTAACTGTCCATGTGGCAGCCATAGAATAATATAAACAGGTTAATACAGGTTACAAGCTGGTCTGGGAACAAGCCTAGTTTATGGCCTAAGCATTTACTAACCCAATAAGCCTCTGAGTCATTATTTGGGAACTGGGGTGCGGGTGAAAATGTCTGCGGCGCCAAGACACTATGAACATGGCAATTCTTACAAAGGAAAACGTCAAATTGAGCCTCGTTTACAGTCTCAGAGATTTATCATACGGTGGGAAACATGGCAGAGTACAGGTAGGCCTGGTGCAGGAGAGGGAGCTGAGAGTTCTACATCTGGATCCACAGGGAACAGGAAGAAACTGCGTCGCACTGGCCAGACTTGAGCATATGAGACCTCAAAACTCGCACCCACGGTGGCATACTTCCCTTCACAGAGCCCACACTGACCCCCAACAAGGCCGCATCTCCTAATAGTACCGTGCCCTACGGGCCAAGCTTTCAAACACTCGAGTCTATGGGGGCCAAACCTACTCCAACCACTACAGCAATCAAGAGATTTTTCTAATATAAGCTCTTAGGGTGCTTCTGAACAATGCTTTGTGCTACTGACTATGGGCCACTGTGCTCCTAAAATCCATTTGTATTAAAATTGCGTGGCTTACTCTCCACCCTCAGATTAGCACCCTCTCTATTAACACCGCATATCTGCAAGCGATATCAAGAGTGTGATTCTAGCATACACTAACCCAATCATTATTTCTCCAGGATTCTCAATCAATATCCTGAATGGCCTGATTATCAGTTGATAATCTTGTTTGTAGAAAGGCTCACAGGGCCACCGTTGGGTTCTCAGATAAATTCTCAGTATCCAGCTTTGTCCTTGAAAGCAGACAAAAAGTTCCTTTCTGATCTTCCAGAAAGCAAGGACGTGATGGTCTTACAACCAGTGGCTGCAGAAGCCTGCAGCGCCGCCTGCTGGAGAAACATCGTATTTCATGTATCTTTAGCAAATTGAATGTTATGAACGCTGAGTGCAGTAAACTCACCCCCTCCTCCGAAAACGGAACATTATCAGCCTCTTGATTTGTGCCAACAAATTGCAGATAAGTAGAGCCATTCTTCTAAGGCAGATTGTGTCAAAGAGGAATGGGGAATACAGAGATGAAATAAAAAAATAGAAATAGAGGAAAAAGATCGTTGCTGAGTGGTCACAACTGTCTCCTGCATATTCTGTCTCTTCAGCCAGAAGATATCCAGGCAGCCAAATAGAACTCCGTGAAATATCCACATCAGTATTACACATAAAAACAAATGCTTATTAAACAAAATCAGCAAAGACAAAATATCAGAGCCCTTGAGTTTGCTCAACAAGGAATAAATACTCTGATATATACCATCAACTGGCTGTAAGCCAATCAAAACAGCTTTCAACTCCATAATTTTTGCTTAAAATAACTACCAGGACATCATTCATCCCAATGAACAACTCCAAAGAAAGGCAAAATGAAAGGACCGGGACAGGTTTTGAGTGAGGTGAAGGCACGGTTTTAAGGGCGGGCTAGATTGGGAAAGAACATACCTGTTTTCTACCTGGGAAAATCTTAATCTTGGAACAAGATAGACGTCTCCCATAAGACGTAAGTAGAGATGTGCTCAGTGCTTCGGTGTTCACATTTCGGGTTCTGTGAATGTTGACAAATGCTAGTCTGAGGCCTCGGGCCACTGGACGCCATCCTCAACACGACTGCCCACAGCAGTGGGGAGTCCACACTGATGATCCTGTGTGCAGGTGTGGGAATGGGCCCTAACCCAGTCCCCATCCTCTCTATGTCACTTTAGAAGAAAATTAAAAGCAGCAAAGCAAAGCAGAAAAAGAAAAACCTAACAAAGCAAAACAAACAAACAAACAAAAACAAGTAAACAAACAAATACACAAAAACTCAAAGTGGCTACTAGGGTAATCATGGAATTGAAGGGCTATCTTTTTATATTTATACTCTCTATGCTATCTCCATTTTGACTTAATTAATTAATTTGATTTATAGATATTCTCACTATGAAGCCTATGGTGGACTAGAACTCATTACCTAACATAGACTAGCAAGGAATCGTTCCATCCTCCTGCCTCAGCCTCTGAATTGCTAGGATGGCAGGTTTGTACCATCATGCCCAGTTCAAATCCTTTGCTTAAGTGCAAACACAAATGTTTATCGCTACCACGGTTGGGACCAGTAGAAGACCCGTGCCTCTAGTATGTGAAAAACAACACTAAAATACACTTATTCCCTGAGCAGAGGCAAGGAACTGTGCCCCTGTGGTTAAGTGGCAGCAATGTCAGTTGAAACTCAAATGTTAGTTAACTTCAAATTTTAAGTAAATGATATTTTTGCTTAAATATGTCTCAAATAAGTGTGAGACATTTATACTGAAAAGTAACCACTGTCTATTTGGAAATTAATATTTAAATGGGCATCCTATATTCCCCCCTCTCCTTCTTCTCCTCTTCTTCCTCTTCTTCGTCTTCCTCCTCCTCATCCTCCTCCTCCTTTTACTTTTTCCTCCTCCTCCCCCCTCTTCCCCCTCCTCCTCCTCCCCCCTTTCTGTCCCTCCTCCCTCCTCCCCCTCCCCCTCCCTTCCTCCTCCTCCTCCTCCTTTCTTTTCCCCCTTCTGCTCCTCCACCTCTTTCTGCCCCTCCTCCTCCTCTTCCTCTTCCTCTTCTTCCTCCTCCTCCTTTTTCTTTTCCTCCTTCTGCTCCTCCACCTCTTTCTGCTCCTCCTCTTCCTCCTCCTCCTCCTTCTTCAAGACAGTGTTATTCTGTGTGACCTTGGCTGCCCTGGAACTTGCTCTGTAGACCAGGCTGGCATAGAACTCAGAGGTCCTCCTGCCTCTGTCTCTCAGTGCTGGGTTAAAGGTGTGCAGTGCCACCACCTAGGTCTCCCTTTGTATTTTCATTTAGTGAACTTGGCAATGGTAATTAGGAGGTCTCTGAATTAACTTTCACGCAGAAGTCAAGATTTATCAAAGAAAATCTTTAATATTTAAGTTATGTGTAGCTATAGAAAAACATATACATATAAGTAAATAAATAAAAATAAAATATAAAAAGTTGTATATAAAATAAATATTTAATATTTAGTGAAATTGAATAAAATGTCCCTAAATTGAAAAAATTCCATGTGTATTTTAAAGATTCAGCAGTTACTATGATCTTTATTTGGAATTCAGAAATAAAAAAAAACTTTGGGGGAAAGAGTATTTTGTTACCTGTATTACCCACTAAACACCCTGAAAATCCAAATCAATGTTTAATGACGTTTATAATTGGGTTTTAATTCTTTACCAACAATGCACTCTGAGAGTGGAGGTGGGCGCACCCTCCGCCCTGTGCTTGGCTTCAGCAGAATGTTTATGGTAAAGTCTTGCACTAACAGAATACACCGAAATTTCTAAAGCCATTCTCAGGTCTGTTATTTAATGGGATCCTTGCAACAGCTCTCTGAATTGACTGATGCAGAAAGCCACTCTGTAAAAAGTATCTGCTGTGGCTGGCTTACCCAAGCTCAGGTGTCTTGAGAAGGCAGAGCTAGGCCAAGCCACCATGTCCCACATCCCTGTACCTCAGGCTCTTTCCCTCTGTGCCCCTTGGCAGTTTAGCTGCTGGTTCTGCTGCAGTGTAACCTGGATCCCCTTACTTTCCTTGGCTATGGCATTATGCCTATGCAAAAGATAAGGATTGGATAAGATGGACTTGACATGTTGTGGTCCTAGATCCAGATGTAGTCACTCATTCATTAATTCATTCATGCAGTGGTACACATTTGTAACTCCTGATACTTGGTTTGCTGATGCAGGAGGATTGAGGGTTTGATACCAGAGTAAGCCACATAAGGAGATTCTGTTTAAACATGTTTAAAAGTTGCTCTAAGTGCTAGAGAGATGGCTATGGGACTAGGCATCTACAGCAGTGTCCATCTACTTCCGGGCAGGTGGGTGCCCTCATCTGTTTGGGAGGAAGAGAGTTCAGATTGGATGTAGAGAAGCGGGAGGCAGGGCACGCACTGAAGCATCAGGAACTCCTTTCTCACTTGGCCCTGGAGTAGCAAAGTGTCACCCTCTAAACCTTCTACAGCTCGCGCTTGGGAGCAGAGAGAGTAGCCAGAGATCGATGCCTGTGCAGTTATCACCCTCAGGCACTCAGTACCAAGAACGATCCTCAAGTCAAGTGCAGCGGTGCACACCTGGAGCTCCTGCTACTTGGGTTGCTGAGGCAGGAAGATTAAGTACTGGAGGACAGCCTGGGCTACGAATGAGATTCTATTTTTAAAAAATATTCACTATTGGACTAGGAGTCTACCATATGTCTATCTACTTCTAGGATGGCATGATCCAATCACCACACAGGTGATGCCAGTTACTGGCCTCTACCATAGAGCCTTAGTCTTGCTTCATGCACCTGTTAACCTTTGCCATTCAACAGTGTGTGTGGGTTTATTGTCCCTGTGAAGTGCTAAGATGCTCTGTGGGTGGACTGTAAGGTGTTCGTTCACCGCTCAGAGAAAGACAGGAGGACAGGTAAAAGGGAATAGAGAAATATATCCTTGATGCCAACATTTGGTGCATATCTGTGTGCATGTATGTGTGTATCTGACACATGATTCAAAATAGCTCCAGCAATAGCAAATGGAGCAATGATATATGTTTTAACTGCAATTCTAAGTAACAATATCTTTCTGACTGGGGCACACACGCATACACATGCACAGACACACACAGACACACATACACAGAGATACATGTACACAGAGAGAGACACACACACACATACACAAACAGACGCACAGACAGACACATAGATACATGTACACACAGAGACAAACACATACACATACTCAAACAGAACACACACATAGACACATAGATACACATACACACACAGAGACACACACAGATATACACACAGACACACACACAAGCACACAGATACACGCTCACACACACACAGGCACACACACAGATACAAACACACACACACTCTCACAAACACACACACACACACTCAAACACATACTAAGACAGACATACACACAGACACACACACAGACACACACACACAGACAGACACACACACAGACACACTCAGGCACATGCACACATAGGCACAGACAGATACAAACACACACATACACTCTCACAAACAAACACACACACACACACACTCAGACACAGACAGACACACAGACACACACACAGACACACTCAGTAACACGCACACACAGGCACACACAGATACAAACATACACACACCTCTCACAAACACACACACACACTCAAACACATACAAAGACAGACACACACACACAGACACACACACACATATACACACAGGCACATGCACACAGACACACAGGTACACACACAGATACAAACACACACTCTCACAAACACACACACACACACACACACTCAAACATATACAAAGACAGATACACACAGACACACAGACAGACAAACAGACACACACAGACACCCACACAGACACTTACATACACACAGACAGACACACACACACACAGACACCCACAGACACACACATACACTTACATACACACACACACCCACGCATGCACACATATCCCCATTTTTATTTTGCAGACTTAATACAGTCTAAGAACTTGTTCAGATGACAGGCAGGAGGATGTGTTAGTGTGACTTCCTGGAAAGCAGGCTGGTGAAATACACAAGGAATCATAAGACTATTACGCCATTTGACCTAAGTTCTAGCTCTAGGAATTTATTCCCAAGAAATAATGGAAAAGATAAGAAGACCTCTGTGCTCATAGACGCCCACTGCAGTGCACACTAAGCTGAAAGACTGGGTGGGAGCAATTTAAATGCTAACTAATGGAGGACCGTTACGGAAAATAATAGAAGAAACATTATGCAGACATTAAAATTACAGAATAGGAAATAATGTTACTGTAATGTACAGTGGTAAAGTAAAAGGCTCTATTGTTACAACTATTAAAATGCTCGGAAGCAATGTTTAAAAAATTCTGCTTTATGAACTAGGACAGTGGGTGACTTTTTTCCATTTTTTAATGGTTTGCAATTTTCAGGTTATAAAACAAAAAACGACAAGGGGCCATAATTGAATTGGAAAAGTCTACTTTGCTTTTTTATTACAGTGAAATGCAAGACATTTAGCCTGTTGGATTCCACTGTTGGACGGTAGTTTTTTTTTTTTTTTTTTTTTTTAACGACAGACATTGAGAAAAGAAAGATTCTGGATTCACTTTTGCAATCAAACTGATTACGTGAGTACCAGTATTGTGTCTCAAAGCAGCCTCTGTATGGAGCAGGGTAAGTCACACTGGATGAAGTCAAGTCGCTGGCCTAAACTCTATCCCCTTTGGATGGTATCAGTGGAGGACAGTACTCTGAGTGTTCGTGACATCATGGAACTGTGCTCTGTGGAAAGGACCAGCAAAGGAGAATAAAAGAGACAAGACAGTATCTTCAGTCATTTGGAATACAGCATCTCCAATGGGACTTTGGAATGTCCAAATGAGCTATTTGATGTATCTTAATAAAAGCTACAGTCCCCAGTTGGAACAAGAGTTTACCTACGTAAAGAAACCAGTCAGGATGAATCTACCCTATGCCCTGCCCTGTCAAGGCATAAGTGGACAAGGGCAGTTGGCTCTTTTAAATGGAACCTAGCAAATATCCAGAGAGATTTGGAGGGGAATTAGAGTAAAGGGGTCAATAACATGAAGAACATTGATGTTAAACTCATCTCAAATGGGAGAAAAGCATTTATTCTGAGTCAAATGTCAGTGGCCATGGCCTGCAAACATGGGTTCAAGTTGCCACTAATAGCCATGGTGTAAATGGTTACATGAGATTTTATTAGTTACATAACAAAAAAAAGTAATGCATCCCAGCCTTTGCTGAGCACACTGTGGAGACCTGAGGTCAGGTCACAACAAAGGCCAGTAATCACTGCTGTAGTTTTTGGATGTCACCTGATAGCATTCTTGCTACTAAATGTACTAAAATTAACCTAAGATAATTTTTCTCAGCATATGCAAACAATGTGCCTCATTACCACCACTCCGTTTCAATCAGTCATTCCTCTGGGGACAATTTTTAATGCAGGTGTGACTTGTTTACCTGGGAGATAAAACAAGAGAAATCAAGAGATTTCAATCAAGAAACGAAGCAGATGAAGAAGTACGTGGTAGGAGAAAGGATAAGAGACTAGAACTGGGAAGGACACTAAACTCCAGACAGTACAGCAGTCGGAAGAAGTGGCTGCCTCAACCACAGAACGTGTAAGTCTAAATAGCAATGCTGTAAAGCAGAACTGTGATTTCGCTGCATAGTCCTGGGAGGTGGAAACTTCTGGTTTCTTTGGAAAGTCAGTTATGTCAAATAATGTTTTGCTGGGACACACAGGTGAAAGGATGGATGTCTTGCTAAAGCAGACACGGGAAAGATTGTTTTCCTGAAGCAGATACAGGTAAAAGGATTTTTTTCCCCACGTGGAAAGGTTTAATGAGAGAAGAAGAGTAGAAGAGGGGCGACATGGCTGGCCATGAGTACGTGGAGGGAAGCGGGGAGGGGAATGGAGAGAGAAGGAACAAAGTGGAAGAGGGCAAAAGCATGAGATCAGAGAAGAGCAAAGAGCAAAAGGATGTTTTACTATAGCAGACACATGAAAGGACGCTTGATGAAGGAGAATAATATGACCCCACAGACAGTGGGAGAGGGAGCGTAGAGCAGTGGTTTGCTCTACCTCGCTATTCTTAGCTAATGACAGGCACGTTTTGGTTTACCTTAAAGAGCATTGTTGCGCTCCTTTTGTGGTAACACTACTGTTGAGAGAAACTCACTGAGGAACTGCGTGTGAGATTCCTGCTGCTTCTTGCCATTTCCGTGGCCTCAGATCAGCTGGTGAGCCTTTCGGTTCTTCGGGATTGAATTACAGCTGCAGGTTCCCGTTTGGTGTCTGCAGCTGCTGGGTCGTATTTGGTGTTTGCTACTGGACTGAACTGCTGATAAAGATTGAGGTCTTTGCTAAACAGGCCTACTTCCCCCTATCCTAATAACTTTTTCTCTTCCACTACCTCTGGTGGGTGGTGGGCAAGAGGAGAGGTTGAATGGTTATTAAAGTAGTTTGCAAACAATTTATGCCCACAGTGCTGCTTTCTCTTTGTGGTACAGGAAACCCCATTTCAATGTGAGTATACACCGATCTTGTCCATTCTGATTTGTTTGGGGAATTTTAGTCAAGCCTCTTGACATAATAGCCCAGTCTTTAGGTGGTCATCTCTTTGAAGGAATGTGTGAGGGTGGCTCATGCTTCTTCAAGGCTGAACTCTGCAGCTGCCCTCCCAACTAGGAGGGCTCCATCTCTGCTCAGGGCTGATGTGCACGGCCTCTCTACTGTGAGGCTGCTAGATCTGGCGTAGGTCCCCGTGGCTCAGGAGATGCTGAGACAGGAACTTCACTGAATTGTTTATGTGAAGACCAAGTGAGGAATTCTGTGTCAGACCGCCAACAGTTATTCAGAACCAAGTGAAGGTGAGCCTTTTGCTAGATAACACTAACAATATATGGCGGGATTTCCACTGTCAATCTGTTCACGATGAGCATCTCAGGAGATCAACCAGAACTCTCGTAAGAACCAGCCTTCAACAACGAGCAGAACGTCAGGTGCAAATACTCAGCCATCCATGTATAACTCGTTGCCCACCCTACCTGACCCCCACGCTGTCCCCACAGTCAGATCTCTGATGTCTTAGCTGCAGTTCCTCCCTTTGCTACACACACTCTGGTCTTGTCTATAGCCGGACCCTACTGTACTGCAAGACCTGTCTCCATCTGTAGAACCACGTAAGGCTTACTTCCTCACTTCCTTTAGGATTTTTTTCTCCCCATGTTACATTCTGGTGTATTGTTGGGGAGAAGGAACCTCTCTTACCACCCATCTCTATCTGTGTTTGTAAGTTCCTTCCGAAGGCCCCTCTGCTTTATTTCGGTCTGTAGTACAGATCAGGCCTAACATAGGATTTACTAGCCTATATTGCGTATAACCACCTCCACCAGGATATGGGCTCTATGAGAACAGGACATGTCTGGTTTTACCACTGTTACATCGCTCAATGACTATCACATGGCACATATGCTAGTTTGCTTCTCTGTTGCCAAGATAAAACACTGAGCAAAATCAACTTTGAGGAAAATAATTTGCTTGACTTATTTAGGTCACGGTTCATCATCAGTGGAAGCCAAAGCAGAAACTCAACACAAAAGTCTGGAGGCGGGAGCTGAAGCAGAAACCATGGAGGGACACTGCTGTTTGGCTTAATTTCCTGGACTTGCTCAGCTACATTTCCTCAGCAGCCCAGCCCCACCTGTCCAGGGATTGTACTGCTCAGAGTGGGCTGGGCCCTAGCAACCAAGGAAATGCCTCACAGACATATCCACAGGCCAATCTGATGGAGGCGGCTCCTCAACTGAGCTCTCCTCTTCCCAGGTATGTCTAGGTTTTTGTTGTTTTGTTTTGTTTTGTTTTTTGTTTGTCTTTTCAAGTTGACAAAGGCTAACTAGTACAACATGCCTTCACAATAACTGTCCAGTGATGAACAAATGCTCTTCTCTATTTCCTGCCCTGAGCTAGATGTAAAGAATTCATGAGCGTGAATAGTGAGGGCTGCCATTTCCTCAGAATTGCAGCATTCACTCTGGGAGAAGGAGTGACTTCTGAAGATGAAGAAACTCACAAGGCTGGAGAAGCCCAGAGAGCTACATGACTTCCAAAGCCCCCAGTCCGATGGGTTTAAGAGTAGAAAGCTGGTTGGAGTGAGGAGATTCCTCATCAGAGTGGACTACACAGTAGACGGGGAGCTCTGGGGATGATTGTTTCATCAGCCATGGTGGGATGGGCTTCTCCGGTGATGCAGGTACCTTTGAGTCACCCAGGTTCCTGTATCTAACTGGGTAAACTCAGGGTCACCAATCTCCACTTGGGTGGAATCATTTCTCTGGTCTGTCATTGGTGCCCTATTGGGAGTGAATAAATATTTGCTCACACCTCTCCAGAAACAGTCATACAATAAACAGTCACAGGTCCTTGAAGCAGATTGGAGTTAAAATATTTGTTCCTAAGTCCATGACTGTGCTTCAGAATCCTCGTTAGGGTAAGACCGATTAGAAACATCCTAAATCTTTCTTACAGTTTTGTTCCTCAATGTGCTAAGTTGCCCTGCATCAAGGGGTATGGTTTCTGCTCTTGCAAGCTCAGAAATTCTTTCTGAAACTGCCAATGTATTGATTTACAGTGAGAGAGCAAACTCTTCCGTGAACAAACAAGCATCACAAGCCAAGTGTGTTCTTATGTGTGTGAGCAGACACATCTGGGAGGTCAAACCCTGGCTGTGACCCGTAGGCACCTATTACATTAGGTCCGTCCTACTCAAAGCACAAATGATACTCAGCTGGGACAGATCTTCCTTTGCCCTGACACCACTGGGAGAGAAATCTGATTCTTTCATTGTCTTTCTTTCCTCCACCCTATCCTTACCTACTCCATGCCCCAGAGCATGGCTCTACGGCCAACACATCAAGCTCCCCTCCAGCTGACAAATGTTCCAGCTGAAGAATTGGTGGTTAGTGTGGTGGTTTGAATGAGAACGGCCCCCAGAAGCTCATATACTTGAATATTTGGTCCCTATTTAATGGAAACATTTAGAAAGGATTAGGAGGCATGGCCTCTTGGAGGAGGCGTGTCACTGGGAGGGGGGCTTGGAGGTTCTAAAAGACTCCTGACCTTCTCAGCGCTCCCTCTCTCTGCCTGTGGCCGTGGAGGCAAAGTCTCTTCTGTCCCTTCCCACACCATCATGAACTCTAACCCTTTGAAACCATAGGCCAATGAAATGCTTTCTTTTCTAAACTGTATTGGTGATGGCATTTCATCACAGCAATGGAAAAGTTACTAAGACAGATAAGATGAAGAAATCAGGTTGTTTCTCCCAACTTCCTCCCTCCGAGCCAACACTTTGGCAGTGGCTACTTTCCTCTAGAGCCAAGCTCTTGTCAGGTCCCGTGTTGTGATGCCTCTCTCTACGCCTAGGCTTCCTTCCCACAGGACAAGCTCCCTGGACGTTTCATTATGTCGTATGTGGAATTGTTAGCTCTATAGCAGCTTTAGAAACAATCTCCACTAAGATCTCTTCAGTTATCCCGGACATGTCTGATAATTGTTCTCTACTAGGATCCAAACGAGTATAAACATCTTAGTCACGGTTTGCCTTGGGGGTTCAATATTCTCTGTGCGTAAAGACTGGTTACACAGCCAAGTCATCTGTCCACCCATCAAGTCTCGAGCAGTGCTGCCCAGTAGGTCCTCTATAGTGATGGAAATGGTTGGATATGCCTTGTCCAACCTAGTAGTTACCAACTCCATTGTGCTTCTAAACTCATAAAATGTGATTTAAAAAGTGAGGGGTGGAATTTACATTTTTAAAAACTTTTTGATTCCTTGTCAATTTCACAATATGTACCTCAGTCCCATTCATTTCCCTGTCTCATATCCACCCTCCACTCTTGCATCCCCATACACAGTATATGTGTATGTTTATGTGTATATGCATATGTATATGTTGGTTGTATCTATATGGTATGTGTATATGTGTATTTATTGTATACACACACACACACTCTGTCTACACATCTTCACTTACAAATGTTCATTGTATTGAGTCATTGGTTGGAGGTCTCTGGCTTCTGTGACACCATCAGTATTGGATCCTCACTGGGACTCCTCCCAGTTATCCCACTGTTGCCCTCTGTCATGGAGATCCTCCAGCTTTGGTTCAGCAGGACTGGCCCTTTCACATGCTCCAACAATTCACAGCCAGTTCTCAGGGCCAGCTCCATTATGATGCCCAGGCGAGGTTCAGGACCTACTCTAACGAATGCTATGGCCTGTGAGGGGCAGGACTAGCTCTCCTGCTCTTATAGCTTCAAGGCCAGTTCTTCTGACTATTGATGATGAAGAGGGGAAAGAGAGGGAGGGCATCACCCCACCCCCACTCTAACTTCAAGGAAGACAGTGGCTGGAACAGCTCTCCCACTCTTGTGACCCTGAGGCCAGCTCTTCTGACTGCTTGAGGTGGTAGTAGGGCACCTCTGTGCCCATGGCACCACACAACAGATAAGTAGCAGGGTCAGCTCTCCCACACTTATGCCCTCAAGGATGGTTCACCGGTGCCTCTTCTACCAAGGCCAGCTCCACTGTGCTGCCTGGACAAGGTGCAGGGCCCACTACCACAAGTGAGAGATAGAGGACAGCTCTCAGAATGCCACACCCAGTGAGAGGCAGGGCAGTTTTGCATAATCTGGGATGTCTACATGGTCAGGCATCTGCCCAGACCAGGGACATCCCCATGGTAATACGAGCCATGGATATTGACACTGACTCTTACTGCTGCATATCCATGCCAGGTCTGAGGACCCAGACATGGCCCTCAGCACAGCCAAGGCTGGGACTTCACCATGGCCTCAGGTGGCCAGGCTGGCTACTCACACCTGCTAATTCTCTCACCTCTTGAGTCTCTAGTTCCATCTCTCTTTATAGTGGCTCTGGCTCTAGATGGAACACGTGGCTAACAGGCCTCTAGGTGACCTCCTCTGCCTGCGTCTCTGAGCATGGCTGCACGTGGGTCTCTAGGTGTATGGCTCGCCCATGCCACTCAGTGGAGGACAGGTTTCCGAGTGAGGCATGGTAGTGGGCAGTTGGGTCCCATGTGTCTCATTTAGTTGTTTTTTTTCTTTTTTTTTAAAGTATTTTATTTATGTAGCCCTGGCTGGTCGGCAACTCAGTATGTAAATCAGGTTTGTTGCAAAGTCACAGAGATCCACCAGTCTCTGCATCTTGAGTCCTGGAATCATTCCGAATGTATCTTCTGAGCTGTGACCAGCATTTCTTCTCCCCAAAGGCACAGGGGCTAGAGGGGGTGTGGCATGGGGAGGTAACCACTAGACCATAACTGAAGCCATCTAGGCACTGCTGGGTTGGTCCAGGCAGTACCTTCTCATTCTGAGTGGGGTGGCCGAAAGTTGACAGAGCCAGGATGGGAGTGGGGTAGGGACAAGGGGAACAGGGAGGAAGAGGAGACTAAAGAAATTACCTTGGGCTCTGTCCCTACCACTGGACGCTGGCCAGCTGACTTTGAAATTTAAATTTTAGTAAATGTCAATGTTTAAGATTAAATTGTCACATGTAGCCACCATACACCTAGCCACTTCATCAAGTATTTTCGGTCTGGTAGTTATGTTCCTTCAGATTACATTCCTGTGTCTCATGTGTTATGAGCAAAGTATTCTTAATTTTCAAGATTTTTTTTAATGGAAATTTACTGTAGCCATGACAGTGTTGACAGAAGGATCTCTGGGCTTCCTGGAACCTTAGAAAAACTTAAAGAGTGTTGCGCTGGAGGTTTTCCCCTGGGAAATCTCCATTTCTGCTGGGAGGGGGAACAAATTTTTCCTCTACCTCCCTCTCTCCCAGGCTGCCTCAGTCTCTGCACCTGTGACAAATAGCTCCCGTCTTGTCCAACCCACCTTAACGCTTTCATCTCCAAGCTTAATTTATTGGGCTAGCCTTGCGAAATGGTTGTTCTTGCTCAAAAAAGGCTTGCTCACATTGTGCTTTTTGTTCTAATTAAATTTTTTTCAACTAACATATTTTGATCATGTCTTCCCCCTCTGTCAGCTCCTCTCACCCGTCTACCCTTTTGACTTTTGTACAAGTTCTTCCTCCAGCCTGGAACCAGCTCTGCTTTCCCTCCTGAGTTCTTTAAATCCCCATTCAAAGCCTCTCGCCTGGAAGAACACATCAATTTCACACACTTACATAAATATCCTTGTGAGCTGCACTATTTTAGGTAAAAGTTAGTGTGGAATTAAATTTTTTGGCATAGCATCCGGCTTTCAGCTGTTTGCCTTTTTCTGGAACCTACCACGTTTTAGTTCCACTTACATTCATAGCACAGGGTGAGCCCAAGCTGGTTATAGATGCAGCCTACACGGTCATAGTGATTAATGAAGGTGGGAGGCTTTGACCGCACCTGAAGAATGCCGGTCCCAGCATTGGAAAATATAAGTTCCCAGACCCAGTTTTGGAGGGAAGAAAGGACCTTGGCAATTTTGAATCTGCTAAAAAGCCCCATCCTAGAATGCAAACCTACATTCTGCTGCTGCTTGTTGGGGCTTCCAAGTTCTGGTTTTTCACTTTCTTTTGGAAGCGACAACACTCTAGCTTCCTTGTAAGTACATTCCTCTTTTCTAATCACTAGCTAACTTTAGTCTCCATGGCTGGCTTTCAAATGCAGACATCCTTTCAGCTGTTCATTTGAAGTTAAGAGGCCTCCAGATGGTGTGACCGGAGTAACTTTCTGAGGCATTTGGCGGCATGTCTGTCCTCTCCTCTCTCCTATTATCTGCTTCTTGTTTGTTTCTCTTCAATCCCATGTCTTCATACCCTCATGTTTATGTGCAGTGGGGAATGCTATCCTTATCACAAAACCTGGATCTCCCTTCACCTCTCTATGTCCCATCTCACCCTTTGTCTTCGTTACTTTTGCATAACTGTGATCCAACTGTTTGACAGGAAACATTTTAAGGTAGAAAAAAATTATTTCTGGTTCACTGTTTCAGATGGTTCAGTCCACAGTTGCTTGGCTATGCGCTTTTAGACAGATCGTTATGAAGGTAAATGTGTCTGAGGAAAGTCCTCCCTGTTAGGGAAGTTGCAAAAAAGGGGATATTGGTGCTCAACCAGCTTTCTTTATACCCACCTTTAACTTATCTGGGCCCTGGCCTGAAGGATGGTACCACCAACACTTAAGATGAGTCTTCCTCCCATGATTAATCCTCTCTGGAAATGCCCTGACCTTTCCTTAGGACACTCATAATATAACTATCTCACCATTCACCTAGATCAGTGGTTCTCAACCTTCCTAATGCTGCAACCTTTTAATACAGCTCCTCATGTGTGATGACCTCTAGCCATAAAATTGAGTTGATAATTCATAATCATAATTTTGTTACTATTATGAATAATAATGTAAATATCTGAGATGATCTACTGGCCTAGATGATTCTAAATCTATACAAGTTGATGATTGTGGTGGTTTGAATAGATATGACTCCCATAGACTGATATGCTTGAATGATTGGCTCATAGGGAGTGGCACTATTAAGGGGTGTGGCCTTATTGGAGTAGGTGTGGCCTTGTTGGAGGAAGTATGACACTGTCAAGGTGGGTTTTGAGGTCTTATATAATGTTTAAGTTATGCCCAGTGTAGCAGACAGTGTCCTTATGCTGCCTGTGGACCAAGATGGAGAGCGCTTAGCTCCTCCCCCTCCAGCATCATGTCTGTTTGCAGGCTTCCATGCTTCCTACCATGATGATCATAGACTAGACCTCTGAAACTGTAAGCCCCAAATTAAATGTTTTCCTTTATAACTGTTGCCTTGGTCATGATGCTTCTTTACAGCAATGAAACCTTAACTAAGACAACGATGGAGATGAGCCATCTTGTTTCCTGTTTTGAAAGCTTTATGGAGCACATGCTGTCTTATGTCTTTTGAACTTGCTCTCCCCTCTGCCATCACCTCTGGTTATGGGTACTGATGATCGGTGTCTGTATGAATTTTGCCATGCAAACACTGAAGAATTAAAACCTGTGGTCTGGGTTTAATAATGGAAGGTGAGGTGAGCTGCGGTACGTCAGCTGACAGAGTTAGCTGTTATTTGCAATTTCCCTTCTTTCTTCTTCCCTTCCTGTCCTCTTTTGCTAAGTTTGGAGCAAAAATCACTCTTTTATTGAACACGTAACAAATACAGTGTTATATCATTACAAACATAATTTTATTTTATTTTTAAAAAAAAACCTGGATTTATCACTGTCTAGTTGAACCAAAGATTTATAATGTATAACTATGAAGGCCATTCCCTGAGTATTTGAAGAGAACACTGAAGAAAATCACTTCACTTTCTTTTTTCTGTGTTGAGGATCAATCCCAGGGTCATGCATTTGCTAGAAAGTTCTCTACCACTGAGTTATTCCTCAGTCACCAGTACCATTTTTCTTGAACACCATGTTAGCCTAAAAATGAAGAAAGGAAGGTAATCCCCAAGACAGATTGTCAAACTTAATCCCAATCTCCTATAGTCTGTCTTTCTTATTTTTTTTATTTATTTATTTTTTTAGATTTATTTATCATATTGATGCGAGTACACTGTAGCTGTCTTCAGACACACCAGAAGAGGGCATCGGATCCCATCACGGGGAATTGTGAGCCACCATGTGGTTGCTGGGAATTGAACTCAGGACCTCTGGAAGAGCAGTCGGGGCTCTTAACCGCTGAGCCATCCCTCTGGCCCTAGTCTGTCTTTCTTAACATCACATTTACTCAGGGAAAATTATATATGTAAGATAAGCACACACACTTGAAAATACAGAATGCATGGTTAATCAAAAATTTTATGAGCTCGGTTGTACGAGAGACTACACACATTACCACTGGAAATACCTTGTGTTATGCTCTCTTATGAAAAGCACACATAGAAGGGAATAAGGCTTTATTTCCAGGATAGTCTTAAATTAGGCTTAATATATGAACATTTTATATTTACAACTCAACTAATAAATTATGCACAGTAACTAAGCCAACATATACATAATGGCCTAACACTATACTTGATTACATCCAAGTACTATCTAAGAGATCTGTATTTTAGAAGTACCCATATGAAAGACTTGTGAAGAAAACAATATAATCCCATCATATGAGCTTATGTGTCTTTTGGAGATTTGTTATAAACATAGAGGAGCAATGTATAGGAAGCATGTCAGTGAAATATGCAATAATATTCTCAGCTTACTCTTCAAAAGTAGATTTTTAGCATGGGAATCTAAATAATTGCTTCTGGATGCGCTGGCTTATCAAAATTCAGAGCTGCTTGATTTTAAAAGATTTTTATTTTTGAGTCAGGGTCTCATTCTGTTGGGCTTGAGCCTACCATAGAGCTCAGACTGCCTTTGAACTAAAGTAGACCGCGTAGCTGAGGCTACTGTTGAACCCACACAGAGTCCTCTGCTTCACCCTATCAAGTGCTAGGTGCTAGGTGTGTGTAGTTCCATTTCCTTGTAAGCCTGTGCTTATACTGCTCAATCCCGTCCCAAAGGGCAGGCTCTAACCATCCAGCTCCATTAAGGTTAGGGAGCGAGAATACAATGGGACTATATAGGAATATGTATATTGGACTATAGGGACTACCTTCTTGATAAGAATAATAAAATACACAAAAATATTGTGATAGTTAACTTTAATTGAAGATATGAAACAACCTTAAGCCAGCTATGGGATAGAATCTCAATGAGGGATTATCTACATTGATATTCTGGCCGGTTGTGTGTCAACCTGACACACCTAGAGTCATCAGAGGTCAGAGGGGAAGGAGCCACAGTTGAGGAAACGCCCCCATGAGACACAGCTATAAGGCATTTTCTCAATTAAATCATTGGGGGAGGGTCCCGACCATTGTGGGTGGTCCCATCTCTGGGCTGTAGTCCTGCATTCCATAAGAAAGCAGGCTGAGCAATCTAGTAAGCAGCATGCCCCCATGGCTTCTACATCAACTCCTGCCTTCAGGATCCTGCCTCGTTTGTGTTCTGACTTTGTTCAATAATGAACAGCAATATGGAAGGAGGTATAAGCCCTTCTTCCCCAATTTGCTTTTGGTCAGGGTATTTCATTGTAGCAATAGAAACCCTAACTAAGACAATTGGTTGGCCCATGACACATCTGTGGGGAATTGTCTTGTTAATGATGTGAGAAAACCCAGCCTATTGTGGGTGGCACCATTTCATAGGCCGAACCCTGACCTTTGTGAATGCAGGAAAAACTAGCTGAGTAGCAAGCAAAAAAGGGGTTTGTGCAGCTCTTTCTTCTTTACTGTGGATCTGAGCCTTTAGGTTCCTGCCTTGACTTCCCATAATGATTGGTTAGAACCTGGGTATTTTTTTAACTTTTATTCTTCTCTCATACATTATAACCTGAAAGAAGTTTTACTTCCCTCTACTCCTCCCACTCCCTTCCTCCACCTCCCTTCTCCCCCACTCAACTCCTCCACTGTTTCAAACAAACAAACAAACAAACAAACAAACAAACCCAGGTCTCCCAGGGATATCCACTGAATATGGCCTAACAAGGTACAATAAAACGGGACACAAACCCTTATCCCAAGGATGGGTGAGACAACCCAGTAGGAGGAAAAGTAGCCCAAGACCAGGAAAAAGAGTCAGAGACACCCCCCAACCCCCAACTCCCATTAGAGGACCTAGCTCAGGCCCATACAGGCTCTGTGACTGCCACTTCAGTCTCTGTGAGCGCCTATGAGCCCCACTTAGTGGATTCTGTGGGCCAAGTTCTTATGGTAGTCTTGACTCCATCGGCCCCTAAATCCTACCTCCCCTTTTCATTTCAGGATTCCCCTGGCTTCACCTAGTGTTTGACTGCGGGCCTCTGCATTTCCTCCCATCGACTGCTGGATGCTGGTTATGAGCTTGGTGCTAGCTTGATTATAACAGAATATCATTAATAACTGGGAATTTTAAGCCATAGAAACCCTTTTTTCCCTGATGCTTTTGATCAGAGTATTTGATCACAGAAACAGAAATGAAACTAGAACAGGTATAAACCTTGAGCTTTTATTTTAATTCCTACTGTGAGAAAAGCGAAAACTTTGGCATCTGGAGTTGTATACCTTTTGCTACCTTATGCTTTGATACAGTTTTCAGACATCTCTGAAAGGTAAAAACACTGTAATCACAAAAATTTAATGTAATATAATTTTAATCTATAAGCAGACACTTTACTTTCCTTGGAGAATAGGTTGTTTTGTTTCATTTTTAGTGAAAATGAATTCTGAATTATTTTTACCATTTAATATACATATATATATGCATATATATATACTTTATCAAGGAGATTTATTAAGCCTTACAGATTCTGTACATAATCTTAATTAACTTAAAATATTGATGTCAGCACAAGATTTACACATGTGAATAATGTTATTACCTTTCTGTTGCTGTGATAAGATACCATGACCAAGGCACTGTATAGAAAGAAGCATTTATTTCAGCTGTGGTTGGTATCCAGAGTTCATGGATAAGAGTCCATTATGAAGGGAGGTATGGCAAAAAGTGGCAGGCAAATAGCAGGAGCAGGATGCTAAGAGATCACATCTTCAACCAAAGTCATGAAGCAGAGAAAACTGCTAAAGGGACAAGGCTGTGAACTCTCAAAGCCAGCTGCTGGTGACACACTTCCTCCAGCAAGCCTACACTGTCTCCCGCAAGCCTACATTGTCTCCCTGAACTCCACTACAACTGGGAAAGGTGTTCAAATACCTGAGCGTATGAGGGACATTCTCATTCAATCTACCTCATGAAGCAATCAAACAACAGATCAAACACAGTAGATTTGATCAACAAGGTCAAGAAGTGGGACATGATCACATAAAAATGTTTCTGATTTTCTGAGAACGATTTCCCTCTCTTTAGTTCTACACAAAGTACAATGTACACATAGTGCAAGCAATTTATTATTCGATGCTTTTTAAATTAATATGCTTCATTAATTAGATAGCTAATAAATCCAAGAATATTTATCAAGAAATGTTTCATAATCTCTTGAATAACAAAAATACAAGAACGCCTTAAAAACCATTTTGCTGTTTGTTGTAAGTCGAAAAGCCGGCTAGACAACTTGCCTTCCAGACACGCATGCTCGCTGGCTGAGAAGAAATCAGCTCCAGCCATGTTCTCATGCCAGGAGTGATTCATGGGCAGGCTCGTTGCTCAGTGATAGACAAGCCAGAAGTGCAGATGGAATATCCTATAGATGCCAGGCATACCTCAGGCCTGCAACTAGCTTGATAAAAATTCTAGAGGAACGTGAAATGTGACAAAGATGGCTTCCAATCAATCTTCACTCCAAGAAGACAGAATGAGAAATGTGGAAGATACACGCTTGGGCCTCCAACGACCTGTGTTGGTGTCTAAGACTCAATCTGTGTGATCTTGGGCAAGGGGCTTCCTGATCTGTTTCCACATCCAAAGTATGACAAAAGGTTATTATGATGGTTAAGTCAGTGTAAGTTTCTAAGGCTCTGGGTCATAGGAAAAACAAAAAATCAAAAAACAAAACAAAACAAAACAAAAAAACTGTCAGTTGATTTGACCAGCAGCTCTTAGAATTCCTCTCTCTCTCTCCTCCCTCCCTCCTCCCTCCCTCCCTCCCTCCTCTCTCTCTCTCTCTCTCTCTCTCTCTCTCTCTCTCTCTCTCTCTCTCTCTCTCTCTCTCTCTTCAGAGCTGAGAACCAAATCTAGGGCCTTGTGCTTGCTAGACATGTGCTCTACCCACCTAGTGAGCTTCCCCAAACCCTTGAGTTATTTCTTTTTTTTTTTTTTTTATCTTTATTAACTTGGGTATTTCTTATTTACATTTCAATTGTTATTCCCCTTCCCGCTTTCCAGGCCAACATCCCCCTAAGCCCTCCCCCTCCCCTTCTCTATGGGTGTTCCCATCTCCATCCTCCCCCATTACCACCCTCCTCCAACAATCTCGTTCACTGGGGTTCAGTCTTGGCAGGACCAAGGGCTTCCCCTTCCACTGGTGCTCTTACTAGGCTGTTGCTCATTGCTACCTATGCAGTTGGAGCCCAGGGTCAGTCCATGTATAGTCTTTGGGTAGTGGCTTAGTCCCTGGAAGCTCTGGTTGCTTGGCATTGTTGTTCATATGGGGTCTTAAGCCCCTTTAAGCTCTTCCAGTCCTTTCTCTGATTCCTCCTTGAGTTATTTCTTAAAGGATAAACTGGTTCACACAAAGCAGTGGTCTTCATGTGAACAAATGTAGTTGTGTAAACCAGCTGGAGGTAAAAAAGAATGGACAAGGGAATGATAGAGTTCAGTCTACCCACTTTGTGCACTATTTCTGTCCACATGTAACCTTAGTTCTTCTGTCCATCCATGCTATGATATCCAGAGTCATCCAAGTCTCAAAGTAAATAACCTGCAGGACAGAAGTAATAAACTGTAGTCAATCATCTTTGTTTGAAAATACAGTTTCCAGTAGCCAAAGGTGGGGGAAGAGCACCAAAGATGCTTCCCAGAGTTGGCTCATGGATCCTTTGACCTGTGAATTCCCAGACAACTTCCGTGGGGTTACTGGGTAGAAGACTTTTGAACTTTGGCTGATTATTTTCCCTAAATTCCTGTCTTCTGTGCTAGAACAAAACCACTAAAATCTTTCCTAGGTCACCAGGGAAAATCTACTTACTGGGTAAAAGTCAGAGAGCAGAGAGAGCAATCCTTGTAAATCTTGGCTTCTTTCCCTACTCTCCTACTGAGCATCACGTTTATGACATAATAGCACCTAGCATTTTATTTAAACAGCTGAAATGGGTTCTGAGAGCTTATCACTGGAATATTTCCCATAGCTCAGCTCCACAGAAGCGCCCATGCATTTATTTCTACTGAGTACTTGGGAGTGCTAGGGGACACAGTAAGAATGCACATCGATGAGTTTGGAAAGGCTGTCCAAATGTTAGAATACCTGCCCCCAAGCCCCACTATATCACCACACCCTCTGTAGCCACCACTGTGTAACGTAAAGTGGAGCTAATGTCACTTGATTTTTACCTTGGCAGATGCAGAGTAGTTTCACAATTCACCTGGTTCTATCATCAAGGGAAACATCAAGGGGACTTTAATGTCCACACTGATCACTTGTAAGGTGCCTACAAAACTGATCACCATTGTGTCTTGGTCTGTCATGTTGTTTTATCAAAATAACTTGAGAGCTGGGGAGATGGTGCCATTGGTAAATTGGTTACCACACAGATATGAGGAACTGAGTTCATGTTCCAGAACCAAGGTAAGAAAGAAGAAAGCCAGGTATGCATGTACAAGTGAAAGCAGGCAGATTCCTGGGGCTCACAGCCTAATCTGATCAATTCGAGACCCCATTTCAAAAAACAACATAGATGGAGTTGAAAAACAACATTTGAGGGTAACCTCCAAACATACATGCCCATATGAGTAGACACACTCACGCATATGTGCACTGACAGGCACACATACACCTGAGGCTGGGTAGCCGATGAAATGAAGTTTGATTGGCTCACTCTTCTGGTTGCCGGAAGCTCCTAGAAGCTGGCCCTTAGCACCCGTTAATGCACTGGATATGGGCCTTAACTGTTTTGACATGATGGAGGAAGAGAAAGGGGACTGGGCATCTACAGAAGAGGCTAAGCACAGAATATCTTCCCTTTGCAACTACACATGTTCAAGAAACTGCTTCAAAGAACCAATCCTTCAAAGGCAGCATTAGTCTATCCCTGATCCAATCCTCCAAAGGCAGCATTAGTCTATCCCTGAGAAGGGTGGAGCACCCGTGACCTAATTGTCTTTTATTGAGATCCACTTCTTAAAGCTCTAGGTGTCTCATCATCATTGTGCTGGGGACCAAGCTTCTGTCACACAATCTTTTATGGGGAGGAAGTAACCCGTATCAAAGGCTAAATACAACTGGTTTGATTTTAGATTTTAGGTTGACCTTAAAGAAAGAAAAGCAAAAAGTTAAATGATTTTGGAACACACCTCTAGCCCCACTGATACAACCAGAATTTCAAGTCTTAATTCTTTCCATCTTAAAATTTTAAGCTGCAAGGTGTGTGATTTGAAAAGGGAAAAAAAATGGCTGAAGACTGAATAAATCCTGTTATATACTAGGAAAACTGGGTTGTTGGCATTTCAAGATCTTCCCTGTTTATTATAAATATAAACAGACTGCTGGAATTTGGGAAATTATTTGGATAATTTTCAATTTTTCAAGATTCGGGAAATTGTAGAATTTTGGATTTTTGGATCATTTCCTTACAAGTCTTTCAGTGTATAAATAAAGATATTGGGTTAGAAATAGGTTGATGGGTTATTTTTAAACCTATGAGCTATGTAGCAAGAGAAACTGATGACTCCTAAATGGAGCCATTACACCCATTAGCCTGACAACTGAGGGAATTCTATTTCTAGTGTGTTGAGATGGTTTGAATGTGGCTTGTACCTCATAAAGCTCCTGCCTTTGAAACACTGGGCCTCCACTGGGGACTGCTCTTCTAAAAGGCTCTGAAGATGTTAGGAGGTGAGATCTCACTAGAGGAAGTGGGTTCCTTTCTGAAACCATCTGGTAAGACCTCCGGGTAGCCTCACTGGTTTGTTTGTTTGTTTTTTTTTTCTAAATTGATATGCAACTTAACCTGGCAATATATTGATTTTGGCTTCCTGCTGCATATTATCTTGCCCTAATCATCTATGACTCAAATGAATAGTTCTTGGGAAAATTCCTAATCTACTTCAAAGAGTTCTTAAAGTATAGAGCCAACATTAACTCTTTCTATTAACTCTATGAAGCAATGATTCTTTTTCTAAGTAGAGAAGTTGTTTCTCCTTGCCCACTCATTCAAGAACCTAAAAACAATAGACAAAAGGAAAAAGAATGCAATAAAAATAAATATTTTATGTGGAAAAATTAATCAATATAAAAATTGACTAACCAATAAATGCTCTCTTTTTAAAATATCTACTGATTCCACTCACACTGCCTGCGTGTGTACCTGGGTGTAGGACCGGCACCACAGCCCTGAAGATAATCTACACTCTTTCTCCGCTATGCAGCTACCAATTGCCAATGGCTTCTCAGCTAGGAGTGGGACTTCCTACCTCTGCTGACCCCATCATTGCTGAGAATTGGACTGGCTTAATCTCATGTAAGTCTTGTGCTTGCTGTCCCAGCCTCTGTCTCCATGTGGATTTTAGTTTACACCAAGCTGTTATGGTATCTTTCAATCTTTCAAACTTCCAAAAAGCCGCTTATAGAACCCCATTCCCAACCCCACGGGTTGACATTAGCTAATGATTAACTTGCTTCTTCCAAAAGTGAAACTGAAAAAAAAAGTTCTCTTCTCTAGTGGGGAAACGAACACCACTGCAGGTAGAGATCTGTTCCCTGATGCCTGGCATCACACAGAGACTCTTGAGGAAGGAGAGCAGGCCCCTAGCTGAGATGAGAATACAGCATGGTGACTCCTGTCCATAGGAAAGGACATGCGGGCAGTAGAGGCAGAGCACAGAGCTCAGACAGCAGCAGACACATCCTAGGCAGTGAAGGACCAAAGCTCTACAGGGTTCCGACAAGGTGGACAGAAGTGCAGGGACTGGAGTCCTTGTGACACAGGGTGCTTGGATTAGTTACTTTTTCTTATTGCTGAGATGGAGACGCGACCGAGATATTAGGAGGTGGAGGATTTGCTCTGCTCAAACTTGAAGGAAGTACAGTCTATCCGTCACTGCCGTAAAGGCACGGCACTAGGAATAGCCCTTGCTTGTGACAGTAGGAACAGGAGGAGGTAGCAGGTTACAGTTAGACAACCCTCAAGAGGCAGAGAGTAAAGCGGGCCAACGCCAATATTATAATTCATAAAGCTTACTCCTCTATCCAGTGACCTCCTTCTCCCATAGAAGCGTCATCTCCTTAAGATTCCATAGTCCTCAATGCAGCACCGCCTACTGGGAACTAAGTGTTTGAAACGCATGAACCCAGGAGAGAACAGTCCACACTCAAACCCTGATAATTCACTAGAAAAGAACCAGCAATTCTCTTGGTTATAGGTCTATTGGATATAGTCATGGCTCTTAGAGTGGTTCATCATGGTCAAGGCTCTTAGTGAGGGTGATCAGTTCATCATGGTCAAGGATCTTAGTGAGGGTGATCAGTTCATCATGGTCTACACGGGTTTAAAAATAACCTGCCAATGCTTTGTGTCTTAATAAAGGCCAATTCTATGCATACCATTTATAGTTAGCATCTATATCTAAACTATTTCTATTTCTACATTATAACACATGATTTTATCTCCATTATATGTTAGCTTGCAAAAGGGGAGAGCACATTTCCAAGATCAGTGCTTGGGCTGTTTAAAAAGCCCCCCAGCCTCCTTTGACATGGTATTAATTAGCTCTTACTAGCCAGGAAGCCATTTTTATATCTTTACAAAATCCTTGTGGTGGTTTGAAAAGGTATGGCACTCCTAGACTCTTGTTTTTGAACGCTTGGCCACAAACGGTGGCATTATTAAAAGGCGTGGCCTTCTTGGAGTAGGCGTGGCCTTGTTGGAGTAGGCGTGGCCTTGGGTGGGTATGGCCTTGTTGGAGGAAATGCGATGCTGTGGAGATGGTCTTTGAGGTTATATATTCTCAAGCTGTGCCCCACCACACACTTTCCTCTGCTATCTGTGGATCAAGATGTAGAACTCCCAGCGCCCTCTCCTGCACCATGCCTGCTTGCATGCTGTCATGCTTCGATATCATGCACTAAACCTCTGAAACTAAAAGACAGCCCCAACTAAATGTTTTCTTAAATAAATGTCATGGCGTCTCTTCACAGCAATAAAACTCTTAGACAATTCTTAACACATTATCATAGTTTCTTCTGATTTCACCTTTACAAGAATAAACATTTCAGAACAACACAAACAAAGCAAAGCAGGTCTTTGCACCTGATGGCATTTGCTTTGAGAATTCAGATTCTGTGAAGGGGCCCCTGGGACCCAGGTGAAAACAAAGAGCTAAAAGTTCAATATTAATTAATTAAACAAGTAAGCTCCTGTAATTTCTGGTCTGGCCAAATCCTATTGGCATTTTGTTTAGAGGAAGAGAAAGGACATTGGTGTCCTTGTGACTCTTTACTTGGGAACCTGGCTTGTTGTGACTTACGTGGTGGTCTTTAGCTCTGCTTAGTGACTGCTTTATCAAACAATCCCCCAACTAAGCATTTAGATCTTGCAAAGACAGAACATTCAGGACTCCTCATCCCAATCGTTTTAAGTTGTCCGCCTGGGGTTGCAGGCAGTGGGAACTTTTCATCGTTTTTTACACCTAAGGAATACATATTTTCCATTGGAGTACTGTCCTTTGCCCCTCCCCCTTCCTTACGATTCATAGATCTTGTAGGTCAACCGCTGACCCTTTCAACACTCAGCAGCTCTAATTTCAGGTTGCATCACATTAGCTATTTGCTTCCCCTTGGCAGCCCTTTCTTCTGTTGCTTTCCAACCTTGGACATGCTCTGATTATGCAGTGAGGACCATGGGCCTTGTTACAGTTGCTTCCTAATTGTAGTCAGAGGGTAGCCTTCTTTACTCTACAATCCTTCTGGTACTGACAGTAGGGAAAGCTCTGGAAATAGCTTTTAGCCTCCGGTGCTCTTACAAATCTTAGCATCAAGGCTGTAAGAGAGGGGAATGGCATTGGCATCTTGAGACCTGATGCCAGGGCTGGAAATGATGAACTGCTGCTTTATTGGTCAATCTGATATCCACAACCTACCTTCTGCCAGGTACTTCACCAGACAGCAAGTCCTCACAGAGTACACAAGAGACAAACACTAGTTTATGGAGAGGAGAAAAAGACCAGGAAAGTTGTCTTTCCAAATCCCAAATCTATCAAAGGAGGTATTACCTAGCATTTTTTGCTTTTTGTTTTGTTAAGTGGGGTTAGCAATGTAGAAAGGAAACAGGAAGGATCATTGTAGGCAAAAGAGATGGCATTAGTAAAGAGAGAAACAAAAGTCAAACTATCATGGAAGTGCAAAATTTTAAATTATTTCATGGTTTTTTTTTTTAACCAAACCTGTGAAATGGTATTAAGAGCTAGAGCAAGAAATGGGGGCAGGAGGTTAGCTTGGGAATTACAGACTTTATTTACTTTGTTAGTAATGGGTTTTGGGGAAGAGCGGGAGAGGTTGCTTCTCAGACAGAATCCCATCACTTCTCCCAGAGCTGATCTCCAATTTATAATCTCCTGCTTTGGTTTCCTGAGTGCTTGGATTACAGGTGTGCACTATGGTGCCTGCTTATGATGCTTTTTGAGATGCCACGATACTGTTGACTTAACACTACTTATGTGCCGTGTGTGTGTGTGTGTGTGTGTGTGTGTGTGTGTTTGAAAAGAAGATAAAACTGTAGAAGCAACGATGAAAATAGGAGAGACAAAAACAGAACAAAACAAGAACAAAAACAGAAACAAAGAAAATAAGAGAAAGCAGGAGACCAAGCGATACAAACTCAAAAAGAGGTGGTAGGACTCTGAACCAAAAGCTGAAGAAAATTCAAAACAATATCTAAGCTATTAGCTCAAATAGGCATAGGGTGACTGGACAAACACTCATTAAAAATCAAGACGGAGGAGAGCTATTACATGAGAGGGAGAAACCAAAAATAACACAGGGGGTGAGGTTTTATAAACAGATAAGAGGCTGGAAGGAAAAAGAAAACAGTCTGTTGTGCTGACTATCAGGTGGAATGTTCACTTGGAGGCCCTTCAGGAATTTCTGTACCAGAGCCTCTAAATTCCAAAGAGCAGGTGTCATATGAGGGACTTGGTAAGAAACACAGAGGGTTGGAGTTCAGACATTTCTGTGTCAGAGCCTCTAAATTCCAAAGAGCAGGTATCATATGGGGGACTTAGGAAGAAACGCCAGAAAGTTGGGATCTTTCTTCAGAAGTTATAGTGTTCAAATATTAGACCTTAAAGGTAGAGAAAATCCAGACCCCAGAAACACCATAGTTACTACAGAGCAGCTCTGCAATGGGAGAGACCTTGGAGTGTGTAAGCTATTCTCTTGGGAAGTCCTCTACCTGCACGGGAGGTAGAATTTCTTAGGAATGGAGTAAAGGATGCAACTTTACGTTAGGTCCTGAAGTTTGTGAATGAGGAACAAAGGACGGAAGCTGAGTAGGTGACAGTAGTGAGGGACATGGATGAATGATTGATCCTCTCAAATGCACATGGGATGAACTTTAATGCAAGAGCTGAGTCATAGAATAGAATCAGTGATGCATGGAGGGTGAAAGACTTGGTCAGGAGACATAGCCTGATCTATGACAATGACAGGCTTTTATTTGGTGAGTGGTAATCGCCAGGACAGGCTCGATCTTGAGTCTCTGATGCCCTCACTTTGTCTAGGGTATTTCTAGAACTGAAAGCGTGGCACTCATATGAGACACCTTCAGATTGTTGAAGATATTTCCTCAAACCGCAAACCTGCCTGCATTTTTTTTCAACTCACTTCATTTATTCATCTTCCTCAGTAAAAGGCTACTCCTGGCTATGATCAATAGCATCTTGAAGCAAGTCCTCAATGTCAAAAGAAATGCCAAAGGCAAACATAGCTAAAGAAAATATGGGAGAGTAACTAACTTGCCTTTCTTATATTTTTAACTCCTTCAGCTGGGATATTGGATCCTCTTTCTTTATAGCCCCTTTCTACTCTGTGTTCCATTCCTATGTACTTGCACACAAATAAAAATATAGGTTTTGATTTGTAGCAAATGTGCATGTGGGTCCTTAATAAGTGGAGCAGAGCCTGACTCTAATTCTGTTGCCTGCTACTGAATCTCCTTCACCCTACCTGGACTTCCTGGTTGGGCCTCCTGGAGAGCGGGTGTGCTTAGTCCTGCCGAGACTAGATGCCCCAGGGTGAGGTGGTACCCAAGGTGGGCTCCATATAAGGATGTGGAGAGCAATAGAGGAAGACACCCAACATCAATCTCTGGTTTCCACATACATAAACAATGACATGAGTGTACAAACACAATACCTACATTTACATACATGCACACACATGCTCACAGGCACACTTGCATATATGTATATACACATAGGCACACACAACCACTATACCATACATAATCATAATAATATATTTGATTTTTAGTGTAGATGTTGGGGATCCAAAGTAGGATTCTCATGTTTGCATAACAAAGAAAGCACTTTACCCACTGAGCCATCTCCCCAGCCCCGAGAAAAGGAAATTTCTAACAAAAAGAATATTTCTAAAACCTTAGAGTCTTATAATGTGATGTGCTCAGCATCACAGACAACAGTGGACACCTCTGTGACCCTGTCTCATAAGTTCTAACAATTCTTTTGTCAATATGATGTAGGACAAAGAGAATTTTAAAAAACTAAGCATTTTAAGGAAATTGTATTAATCACTGAGATTTACCATATATAATAAATTTGACAAATATTGGTATTCAAGGCAGGTTTCCTTCCAGAACATACTCTATGGGGAGGTTTGGTGTCGAGGGTTATTCATAGAGTAGATTCAAACAAGTATGATATAGAGCCAAACTGAAGGCCAAGAATCAGAGTCAGGAAAGTTCAGTGTTAGTCTCTCAACGTATCAGCCTCTGGGGGGTTTGAATCGTTTGACTCATTTGAACATGGGATTTACTAGGATGTACAAAGCTGATGCCTGGGCTATTGGGATGCCTGGGCTGGATGACAATGGAGTCATGATCACTTATGAAGCCGTGGAAGAAAACGATTTTACAAACCAACAAAGAAGTCAGAACTCTGTTCAGAGAAAAAGAAATAATTACCACTGGTCACTGGCCACTTGTACTTTCAATGGCTCCCTTGAGGCCAAATGGTTGGAAAAGAAGGGGTTTGCTACTATTTTAACTTAAGTACATGAATTGAAACCATGTCTGTGTGCCTTTTCCTACTGGTCCGCCTTCTCCACTTATAACTATTATTGAAGTACACACTTCTATCCATCGGTGTCTTTCACGTATGTCCTTGCCTCTCCATTCCTGCTATCTTAATTCACAGGCATAGTGCTACTGGCTTTGCAAGCTCACCCTGCCTTCAATCTCATTTCCTGCCCATATTCTGCCATAGCAACCACACCAAAATGCAGCAGTCTTTACTCCAATATCATCATAATTGATGAAGAACCCTTATTGTGGGTCTTACACTCTTGACTCGTTTTAGTCTAGTCCCCAAGTCCCCAACATCTGTCCTAACCCTATTGCACTATCAATTCTGTGTAAGGAGCCGACTTTCTTACTTCGAGCTTTGGTTTTTAGAATCTCTTTGTCAGGAATCATTGCTTCTTATTTCTGCCCCACTCGGTCAGATTTCTCTTCAAGAGTGATCTGAAAAATTCCCCTTAACATCCATAGCTTTTGCCTCTGTAGTCTGTGCTACACAAGTTCCACTTCATATTAAAAATATTGCAATGATTTCTACTCATGACATTTCCTCCTTTTGTGTATTCTATTCACGGTTATCATGGACTGACTCATTATTCACACCCAGAGATAATGTGCATTTACTGCATTCGTTTCCCCTTTATCAATGGAAGCTATACACCCATTGATTGTCTGTAGGAGGAGAAAGCTAGAAATACTGGTATCAATTTCGTCTCTTTTTTTTTAGTCCTACTAAATTATGAAGAAGTAAATTATGAAGAAGTAGAAGGCATTAAATAAAACAGGATTGCAATCAATCTGTTAAGTTGGATTAAGAGAAATCAAGGGTAAGTTCTCTCTCAACATTCAGAATCACAGATGAGAGCATCAGAGCAAATCTGCCTTCTTCGCCTAGACTCCTGACTATAGGAATTCACCCTTGTCCCATGAGCTGTTCAATTGCCATAAGAGGGATAGATATAAAGCAAATACAATGCCCACAGGGTACAATTTACGATTGGCTGGAGGAACCAAGAACAATGAGGCTGTTGAATAACAACTTAGACGACATATATTTAAAACCAGGATGCTAATCATGGAACTGATAATTGTTCTGTTAGAGTTCTAGAAAGGCTGTCTTCCAAAACAGTATTTTCTTACTTAAAATCATGCCACTCACATCTTAGGGTTAAAATAGTGTGCACAGGGTCAAGGACACTACAAGAAGGCCACCCACAGAGTCAACTAAACTGGGACTATGGGGGCTTACAAAGCCAGGGCCACCAATCAGGAAACACACAAGGGCCGGACCTAGGTTCCCTACACATTTGTTGCAAACGTGCAGTTTGGTGTTCACGTGAGTCTCCTAACAAGTGAAGCAGGGGATTGTCTAGTTCTCTGCTCCCTGCCATTGGATTCTCCCCCTTAGGTCTCAGTGTGAGAGAATGTGCCGAGTCCTGCTGGGACTAGATGTTCCATGGTGGGGTAGTACCCAAGGGGGCCTCCCCTTCTATAAGGAGAAGGGGAGGGAACAATGGGAGGATTTGTAAGGATGGGAATGGGAAAACAGGAGAGATGAGGGCTGTGATCAGGATGTAAAGTGAATAAAAAATTATAAAAAAAGAATGCAATGGGATTTTTGTTTATGTTAATTTTGCACTAACCTTTAGTTTTCTTTCTTTGCTAGTATACTTCATGATATAATAGTTTAGTTAATAATGCATAACTCAACCACACTTTGGACTTATTATCAAACAATTTAACTGTTTTGGGGATATCAATATACAGTTGTGATTCTAAAAAAAATCTTGCACGGAATGAATGGCAATTTGAAAAGTTGTGAAACTTCTAAATACATAAAACACTATACACCAGAATTAACCAGACTCAAAGACTATACAAGCTTAATGAACTTATACATTGTTAGAATGTGCATTCAATAAAAAATTACTTTTATTTATTCATAAAAAGGGATCCTCCACTATTCATACACAATGCACCCCATTTCAGAACATTCAAGCTGGAGGAACATTGTGTGGTTTAAGAGAATTTCACAAACAACATCTATAATCTCTACAGCTACAAGGACTTAATTTATAAAAATGGAGCCTGTCTAGATCATTCCAGAAGGCAGTGTTTCTCTAGGATTAGGACAAATTTAGATTAATTGATTAATTTAGTAACTTGACTAAGAACTTTTTATATGCCTCACCCTAAGTTGGTCTCTGTGAATACAAGCCCACTCCCTCTGTGTGTGCACACATATGCACACAAGTGCGGCTCATGAAACAACAAGACAAGCCACTGTTTTCCATCTACTATTTAGACAGGATTTAGACCTAGTATTAGACAGAACCTCTGTTCTCTCACTGAGAATTCTTAAGATCATTTCTGGATATAGGATGGATTCTTCCTCTGTGTGTGAACCTCTCCCCTTAAGACGGAAAGTATGCATCTGAGACACCCCAGGAGTACCCAACGAATAAAGTAAAGCTTGCTAAAGCAAAACAAACAAACAAACAAAACCCAATTACCCTAAACACGGTTTTAAAATCTCCTCCATTCTCTTTACCTCTCTGCAGTCATCTTTCTGTCCCCGGTGTTTCATCCTTCCTTCTGTTTTCTTCATAGTTCTTGTTTAGAAGTTGACCCAGGGAAACACTTGGAATGGATAGGATGTTAATTCCTATTTGTTTGTCTTACCAAGAAGTCATGGCCCGGGCTTTGTCTTTTCTAGAAAGAGCTCAGAAGCTAGAAGTCTGACCTGCAGGTCTGCAACAGGGGGCCTAGATGAGCGTGCAGCCTACCTTTAGCCAACCTTGAGGCTCTGATGTGGTCCCCAACAGCACTACCAAGGGACGGAAGTAGAGCTGGGCATCGTGCTACCTGCCTTTACTATCACAGCGCTTTGAGGATGAGGCAAGAAGACCGTGAGTTCGAGTTTAGCCTCGGCTATACTATGACACCCTGTCCCAAGGGAAGCAGAGAAGGAGAAGGGGAGAGAACATGGATGGGATGCTTTCTTACAAATGCGATGATATGGTAGCAGTCTTCGGTCTGCCTCCCGAGGTCATTGATGGAAGGAACAACCTTACAGAGTGACAGCTTTGTCAAAGTTATGTGACTGGAGCCCCAGGCCCTTTGATTTATGTATTTTTTTCACCTATAAAAGAAGTCTAAATAATATGTAGATTCTTCCTATCCCTAAAGCTTATAATAATGTTTTCTCTTTTAATGGTATCTTTTAAATGTTTGGCGGGTGTTTTTCCTCACTTAGGTTTGAGACTGTGGCTGCATAAATTCTACATGGAGATAGTTTCCTTTTTTCAAAGGGTTCAAGGGTCTATATTTCTCCATTTCTAGAGCATGATCTATCATTTATTGGTTGGTTCCCTCTTGTCAAAAGCCTATGTGTATGGTGTGAACGTGCCCCTGTCTTTTAATTACCAACATGACAGTAAAACTCGACTTTGTCTCCAATTTAATTAAACAATGGTTCTTACCACAGAGGCCATAAGATGAGTCTTCCTACTTGAGCATACATGTGAACTTGGCTTTGCTCACAGGAAGAATGAACTTCAATCTGCAGGTAAAAATGAGTGCTCAGGCAAACGAATATCTTTGAGAGGAATGGTTTGTTGGGAACCACAAGTGTCCTAGAAGACAAATACCTTCAGGAAAGACAGGAAATGAATGAGGATATGGGTGTATGCCCTTGGGAAGAGCATTCCTCAGTTACAGAGTCAGAGGGAACATTGGAGTGTCATCTCTAGGAAGCAGTAAAGGAGGATGAGCATTCACATAAGTGTGCACCTTCAAAGAGCCAGACACGGGATTCAGGTATTATTTGATTCCCACCATATTACATGATAGGCTGGGTAAGGGGCACATTTTCCAGCTCAATCTGGGATATATATATATATATATATATATATATATATATATATATATATATGTATATGTGTATATATGTATATATATAATTTATATATTATATATTTTAATAAAGGTTGTTACTGCCTCTTCAAAATTCTCTGTTTTCTTTATCTTTCATTTAAAATATTTGCTGTTATTGTGTTTGGGTCCACATGTGTTTATACGATTGGGGGTGCACTTGAACCGAATAGTGTGCCTATGAAGGTCAGAAAGCAACATTGTAGAGTCAGTTTTCTCCATGCACTTTTACATGGGTTTTGTGGGGAACAATCTCAGGCTTCCATGCTTGTGTGGCAAGTGCCTTTACCCACTGAGCCATCTTGCTGGCTCTGAGTTTTACTGGTTCTTGGTCAGACTGGGGTCTTCATGAATTTGAGAAAATGCTAATGTCTGTGCTCAACTAAATAAGAACTGCTTGGGGCCCGGGATGGAGGGGTGCAAAGAGAGAAGCTTTAAAAAGGGTGTCCCTGAGCTGTTTTAAGCATCAATTAAGAATCACTACTGTATTCATTCACATTAATCCCAGCATAAAACTAATATAAAGGTACTGGCTGGTTTTGTGTCAACTTGACACAAGTTGGAGTCATCTGAAAGGAGGAAACCTCAATTGAGAAAATGCCTCCATAAGATCCAACTGTGAGGCATTTTCTTAATTAGTGATTGATGGAGAAGCACCCAGCTCATTGTCATCCCTGGGCTGGTGCCGACCCTGGGCTGGTGGTCCTGGGTTCTTTGAGAAGCAGGTTGAGCAAGCCAGGGGGAGCAAGCCAGTAAGCAGCACCCCTTCATGGCCTCTGCATCAGCTCCTGCCTCCAGGTTCCTGTCCTGTTTGAGTCCTGTCCTGGCTTCCTTTGATGATGGCCAGTGATGCCAAGTGTAAGCCAAAGAAACCGTTTCCTCCTTACCTTGCTTTTCGGCCATGGCATTTCACCACAGCTACAGGAACCCTGACTAAGACAGTGAATTTGTGTGCTCTTTGCAAGGACTGTGTGTCAGAGTGCGTTAGATTATTTCAGCTCAGTTCTGAGTCCGGTAGAAGGTGTTGAGGGGATTAATCAATCTGGGAAGAGCAGGGAGTGCCAGGAGGCGAGGCAAGCTTGCTTCTGGTTGCTCACCACGGCTTTAGGTTGTCAAAAACAGTGGCTACCAGAGGCTTTTGGGAGACGTTTCTTAACAGGCAGGTTATTGTCAAATTCCAACCTCAAGCCTCAGATCAGCAGTTCTAGGGCACAGACCATTTCCATGGCTTTACAGAAGCTCAAGGCACCACACGTGGCCGAGTCCAGCATGGCATCTGTGGGGACAGAGTGACCTGGCTCTTGCCCCTAGGACAGAGGCAGCAGGCTGGGCCTGCATGAGTGTCGATGGCTACCATGAGCTTAAAGCTTGTTTGTGTAATAATGTATATATTTTACCTTATTCCTTTAAGGGATGTCCTCTCTGTTAATGCTGATGACTCCATGATAACCAGAGACAGCACAAGTCCGGAAGGTGAATGTCTTAGCAAAATGGTAAATGCTGGGACCTTCAAGACAACCCTTAAGGGGGTGGAAAAGAACTCTAAAAAATGAGTTTGAAAATATATAATTTCTCAACTATGCAAAAAATCAAGGATGCAATATGGATTATATGAGGGAGCTTCATGAATCTAAAGGAACAGAGGCAGCTTCACTGTCAGAAAGATACTAAGGAAGGAGATAGAGAGATTTAGGGAGTGGTGATCAAAGGAGAGCCCACCTAGCTAAGGTTTTTCTTTTTGCTACAAAGGCAGACAAATTCCTGAGTTCGAGGTTGGCCATAGGACAGAGCAAGATTAGGACCAGATGTGGTAGAAATGGTAATTTTGGGGTTGGATCCCACCCTCTCTGTTTAACAGAGGCAGGCAGATCTCTGAGTTCTTCTACAATGTTAAAAGAAAATGTATGTTTGCTGTCTCCTAAGAATTAAGGGGCTGGGATCACAAGATAGGAAAAATAAAAGGGAACCTGGAATAAATAACTGGATTGATATTTAAATAAAAAACTGGGCTTTTGGTCTGCAAGAGATGAACTAGCTGAAAGTGATGGCAGTTCTTTAGAATTTTCTCTAGGAAGTGGATGTTGCCTGAGTCCCGGTCCTGCAGTGCGGCCTGGCGTTCTCCCTTGGGGGCAGTGGTTGAAAAGGCCTGGAATCAAGGGCTCAGAGTCCCGGAGCAGGTGAGAATGCAGAAGCAAGCTCGTTTATTAATTTTCGGGGCGCGCCCTTTATACCCTCCACCTTGTTCGGTTGGTTCCAAGCAAGGCTGTCTTCCAAGTGGCAGTTCCCGATTACTCATTGTCTGAGTCTCTTGGCTTTCAGGCAGGCTTCAGTTTGACCCTCATGTAGAAGTTGCCTCCGCTGTTTACTGACAGGTCTGTGAAAGTGGTCACTGTCCTGGCAGCGAGATGGGTAGGGGAAAGGGTGGGTGGGTAGGTGGGAGGGGCTTTCGTTTCTCCTACAAAAGGTGAGCTCTCTGGATATCTCTGGAGAGCAAACACAGCTCTTTAAGTTTTTCTAACAGGATTTCTGGTTTTAGTTAGAAAATCCATGGAGAGCAAACATAGCTCTTTTAGAATTTTTCATAGCCCCTTTAGATTTTTTTCTAACAAGAATTTTTCTAACCAAAGTCAGCAATCCCAGGAATTACTTAGACAGCTGACACGGCTCTTTTCGAATGTTTTCTAGCGGCTATCCAGAGGAGGCTGTCTGAAGAGCGAACACAGCTCTTTTAGAATTTTCTTTTTCTGGCTTTCTGATTGTAATCAGAAAAGCCAAGAATTACTTTTAGAATTTTTTTTTTTTAACAGGATTTCTGACTTGGTTGAAAGATCCAAGAATTTTTTTTTTTTTTTTTATAGCAACTTTTCTGACCAGAGTCACGACCATGAGCTATCCAGAGGGCTTGTAGAATTTTACTAGCACGGGGAGCTGTCTCAACCAGAGAGTTTTAGAATAGCAAGAAAAAGCTGTCTAGGGCAGAGCAGAGCACACGGAAAGAGCAGTCTGGAAAGCCATCGCAGCAGAACCTAGGCTGCCAGCTTGGACCCATGATTTGACTTTGAGTCATTTGTTTTTGCTGCTCCCAATCACCCTTCTGTCAGGAACCTGGACCTAACCCAGGCTCGTCCTTGGCAACGTGCAGATCCTGACAAATGAGAATGGACCTTTGGGAAGACAAGCATGTGAAGGAGGCCATGGAAGAGGAAATAGTCAGCTGACTTCAAAGGTGGATGAAGGCCAACAGTTTATCTTGCTCGTTATGACAATGATGAGGGAAAACCCTGCTCCCGCTTGGTGAAGGAATGAAAATAACCCAGCGTGATGTCGAACTGCAGACAAAACGCTGGGAACAGGCAGCTGTCAATGTCATTAGATCCAGTATAGGCTTTGATCAGTTCACAGTAAACTTTAAATGTTTATTCTTTTTCTTTCCTGCCTACCTCACATCCGCTATGGGACAAACATGACTCACCTCTTAAAGAGTTCACAAACCTTGTGTAGATTTTTAATTCTGATAATACAATATGACAAGAAAATATTGTTGGTGCTTATTAATAATGTGTTTTATAAAGAAAAGGTAACTTTCGCTTCCTGGAGAACATATACAACTTATTTAATTTAGAACAATGACTTTTTCTTTTTTTTTAAGATTTATTTATTTATTATATGTAAGTACACTGTAGTTATCTTCAGACACACCAGAAGAGGGCATCAGATCTCATTGCAGATGATTGTAAGCCACCATCTGGTTGCTGGGATTTGAACTCAGGGTCTCTAGCAGTCAGTGCTCTTAACCACTGAGCCATCTCCCCAGCCACAGAGAGGCATTTCTTATCTCCCTGGAAGCAACAGGGTGTCTGCTTTGCACAACTCCAGGCATTGCCTTCCATATTATAAACTGTGTCTGACCTCCACACAATTACACCCATGCTGTGCTGTGCACTGTACTTGGTCCTGAGTGGAGAGGTTCTTTAACCAATGCAAATGCCACAGAGGAGAGATGGTTAAAAGCATAGGAAAGGGGCTCGTGGGATAAAGGTGGGCAGTGAGAGTCCAGTTGAGTAAACGATGTTTGTACAGTTTGTGGACCAATGCCTTCCCTACACATTGACCCTTACAGCATTGATGACATCCCTGGTTTCACATACCTGAAATCTGTATGTAAATACTCTATGTGTCAGTGCCATAGTATCAAAGACCCAAGCCACGGACTATGCTGTCCCTCAGGTGTCACCACATGGTCTAGCTTCTACCAGGTGTCCATGAAATGTCTCCCAAGTGTGTTAGTTGCTAAGTTTTATCTTAGTGGGTACAATAAAGACTGATTTCTATGTGGCAGGATGAGGCACGGGAAAAAAATATCCTAAAAGCTGATAGTTCAGGGGAGGTGAATTTCTTCCCAAGTGAGCGGTGGAGTAAGGTTTTAGACAATGGCCCCAGTGTGAGGCTGCAGAGGCTGTAGGTTTAAGGGTTGGAACGCAACAGATTACATGGAGGTAGGGTATCTGGCAGCAAGGCGATACGGCTGAAAAAGCTCAGCATTAGATTATCCTGGTTGCAGAAAGTTGGCCAGCAGTTAGGCCTTCATTCTTTGGGCAGGAAAGAGGGCGAGCGTCGAAAATGTTTCAACAACTGAATGGTGGATGGATTATTTACTGAAAAGAAATAACAGCTTCATTCACAACCTGGACAGCCTGTGGTACAGACTCTGAGAGAAGGATCCACCCCCTCTCTTTTGACAGGATCGCCTGAAGTACTTGTTTGACATACAGGTGCCACGACTCTGCAATGTTCTATTTCTTAGCTCTGGGCTGAGGCCTGGGCTCGGAGTTTACATAAGCTATTTCAGTGTTTAAATAAGTTGTAAGGGTCATTTTCGATACATGCATGCTAATTAAATTTAGCTTACTAAGAGGGTGCATTGGTTATCTATTTCTGTGTAACAAACTACCTCCAAATTGCTAACTTACAGTACAAATGGCCTGTCTTTAATTGTACAGATGAGGAATTTGAGAGTGTCTTAATTGAGCAATATCATGGATTTTCAGTGAAGGTACATGCCAGTATTGTAGTTACACTGCTTGACGACAGCTGAGGGCCTTCCCATTTAGTCTGTGTGGGCTTGGCCTTCATTTTTTGGCCTCTCTGGGTGGATCTCTCCAAAGGATCACTTGATATGGAACTTCTTATCTCTCAGCATGAATGTTTCAAGGGTATGGGAGACAGAGGGGGAAGGAGTAGGGATGGCAGGGAAGAGACAGAGCTACAGACAGGACTGAGCTACAGACTTTCCTTTCTCATTGTTTTTCGATATGTTCTCACTATGAATACAGGTTGGCCTGAAACTAAGTAGCTCACAACGGTCTTGGACTGCTGTCTTTCTATTTCGGCATCCCGAGTGCTGGGATAGCAAATCTTTGTTGCTACCACACACTATTCTGGGAAACAGTGTACCACCACTTCGGCTGTGTTCTACTGAGCACACAGACCAATATCTGGTCCAGCAGTGGCCTCCACGCTTTAACAAGGATGATTGGGGACAGCCTCCATCCAGGTAAGGTAGGAGACAAAAATTCATAGCCATGCTATAAGATGGTAGGAACATGCAATTACAGTATGCGATGTGGAATAATATGACCTACTGTGTTTGAGTATTACATGCCAGAGACGGTTCTAAACACTTTGTGCAAGGAGCCTCTATCCATTCAATAGTTTTTGGCACACAGTAAATATTCAAACATATTAGAGCCAGCCATGCACTGAGCACTTTGCATGCATTATCTCACTTAAGTCTCACGAGAGAACCAAGCAGCCAGGCACGGCTGCTATCCTGAATGGGAAACTGTAAGGCTAATGTAAGGGGGTAGGGTGCGGGGGGAGTTGTTATCGAGAAGGGCTTGTCAGGACTTGGAGACAGAATGAGTAGGGAGGAGGGCACCCAGTGATAGCATCAGTGTCCCATGGGCTTATGAGCTGGCTGATGGCCCACTTGTACAGCTTCTTAGCTTCCAGGGAGTGTGAGGACACCTGCTGAGCAGATACGGCCGCTAGGCAGAGGACAAACCATTCTAAAGCACCTCATCTGGCCACCCCATTCAGTGCTGTGGAGAGAAAGCTTTAGGCCAGGAATCCTTGCCTGAGTGGATCACAAGCACCATTCCTAAACGGCTAAGTCTTGTTTCCTCAGAGTGTAGGGTGTAACTCCTGCCTGTAATGTTTTCCAACTTAAGAGTTTTTCTGGAGGAGTTAGGGGAGGGACTGAAGGAGCTGAAGGGGCCTTATCTGACATCAATGGGAGGGGAGGCCCTTGGTCCTGTGAAGGCTTGATGCCCCAGTGTAGAGGAATGCTAGGGTGGTGAAGTTGGAGTGGGTAGGTGGGTAGGTGGGTAGGTGGGTAGGTGGGTAGGTGGGTAGGTGGGTAGGTGGGTAGGTGGGTAGGTGGGTAGGGGAACACCTTCATAGAAGCAGGGTAAGGGGGGATGCAATAGGGGATTTGCAGAGGGGAAACCGGGAAGGAAGATAGCATTTTAAATGTAAATAAATAAAATGTCTAATTTTAAAAAGAGTTTTCTGTGGTTGCGAAAGTCTACAGTAAACAACGTTTGGGTTCAGCACGTCAGGCTCCTAAATCGATTGGATAGGGTGTATAAAGTCACACCATGTTTCTTGTTTATAACACTGCTCTCCAATCTCCTCAGTCTGAGCTCCTGTGTCATCCCTCCCCACCCCCACTCCTACGCACCCCCAGCCCTGCTTTCTTCCACACGTGCCCAAGGTTCCTCGCCCGTGGAAAAGGCTGTTCCACCTTTCCACTCTGTTCAGCTTTCTCCCCTGCCAGATAAGCTTAGGCTTCAGCAGTGCCCTGTGCCACCCTGGTCCTGATCACAGGGGACTTCTACCTTTTTTTTCCCCTCAGGTTTCTCTCCCTGGCTGCCCCTTTCCCTAGAGCCTGCAACATTCCAGTCTTTCTCTTCCTTGAACATGCCTTAAGCCACACCTGGAGTAACAAATGCTTCAGAGTTTGATAATTTACTTAATGTCAACAAAAGAGAAGGAAAAAGTAAGCTGTAGAAACGCAGTCACAAAACAGCAGCCAACTTGGCCGCAGGACCCAGGTTCCCAGATGGACCCTGCCTGCCTGACACTGCAGGCTCCACCTAGCAAGTCAAGTGTAGAAGAGGCTGAGGTGTTGTAATTAGTAAGTCCCACAGACCCCCCCTGAGGTGTCAGGGCAAACCACCCCAGACTGTAGACAGCACTCTAGATTAGGCAAGGACTAGTGGCCTTGCTGTCACTGGACCAAGGCAGCCAAGCCTTGCCTACTGGCCCTGGAGCGCCTCCAGCACCCGGGAGGGGCCTTGAGGGAGCGCCCAGTCAGTCACCCCAGCATGTGGGCGCGGCGGGGCGGGCCAGGGCTGTGATCTGGACGCCGAGTGTCCTTCTGGGCCCGAGTGTTTGTCCAGACAGCCCGCGCGGCTGGGTCTCTGAGCGGCTGGGTGGGTCTCTCTGCTTGTCCTCCTTTCTCTTCCTGGACAGTTGCTGTAGGCAATCTGGAGGTGGCGGCGGGTGCTTGGACCGCCTTGCCCCGGGTCCTGAGCAGGTAGGTGACCGGGTCGGGTAAAACGCTGGAGCATAGAGTCAGGCAGAAGGGTGAGCGAGGAGTGGGAACCAGGAGATGCGTCTCTAGAGTGAAGGGTGAAGCACAGAGGACAGGGAGAGGAAGAGACCCTGGTTCCCGCGGCCAGGCTGCTCACCTGTCCCTCCGGTCCCTCCTCCACGGCGCGCAGGGCGAGCTCAGGTGCCCAGAGGAACAGACCACAACGGGTGCGGGTGTCCGATGTCTCGTGTAGGGTGTCCAGTGTCTGCACCCGGGTCCAGGTGAGTGGCGGCCCCAAGAACAGAGGGCTTGTGATCATTATACTAAGATTCTCCAGAGGGAGGAGAATCGGAGGCGACTTGGAGTCTTTCGGGAAAGTTGTCGCGTCCGGGCTGTGCATGCACACGCGGCGAGTGCTAACTGGCCTGGGGCAGGTGCAGCAGCGGGGGCCACCTGCGAGGGTCTGAGCCACGAAGCGGGTGCTGGGTGCCGGCTACAGTACCCACAAATCAGCGGAGGTCCAATCACTGGGCAGTGCCATGTGGTCTCCTGGCCCGGAGACCTTCCAGACAAGAGTCCTGAAACCGGTTTCAGCGCAAGCAGAACTCCATTAGGAAGTTCCCCGCGCTCCCGCGGGCGCCCTCACGTGGTACAGAGAGCAGCGGGCTCGGCGTCTCTCTGGTTCTGGGTCAAGGCTCAATCTAGAATCAGCCTAGCCAGAATTTTCCTCAACAAAAGTGAGCCATTACTAACCGTTCCTGCCTTAAGGGGTTCATGGGCCCTAGGTGGAGGCACTCAGTGTTTATAGGTTTTCTCAATGTCTCTCTTTGCTATGGTCCCAGAGAAGCAGGGATGACGGCCTCTTGCTTGTGTAAAGAAACAACGTATTTTCTTAATTTTTCTTATTTAATAATAAGTTGAAATACTTAGGCAAAAATTTAGCACAAATAGACTTTTCTACATATGAAATCTATGAAATACTTCAATCTTGAGAGTATTTACAAAATTCCCAGCTGCTCTCACCACTTGCAATTCATTTTGTTTCCAAAATCATCATGTAAATTAATAAGAAAAATATTGAGCAAGTCAAAGCCTGACAACAGAGAACGCAAACTAAGTTCTTACCTTTAGGGATATATGCACTGTAAATACAGAAATATTTTAATGAAGATAGTTGTAGCTAGAGTTTAATTATTATTATTGTTATTATGTATTAGGCTCCGTATTAATTAAAAACAATTGTGAAGAAAAGTGGAAAGTGTGAAAGTCAGACAAGATCAGGTATCCTGAGAACTTAACTAAATTTTGGACTCTTTAGAAATTTTTAGAGTGAGTGACAGGTATGGGCTTGTTCCCTGCTATTTGTCTTTTTCAAGAAAAATGCCACAGGAGAGGAAAAACAAGTTAACTGGGCTGCACTCTGTTTTGGACCGCGAGTGACTGCACTCAGTATGAGACCCACGCATCACCAAACAGTGATTGTCCGGCAACGTGAAAGTAGGAAAACCCCTGGCAGGTTCACTTCCTCCTTTTCATTTCCTGTACTTGTCTCAATAGCTTCAGGGCAGATTTTATCTCACGATCCAAGAGCTACAATGATCCTCAGGTTAGTTTTATGGATTAAGAAACAGGGTCTAAAGATGTGAAGTGACCTCCCAAAGTCATGGGTCACTGGAGGCAGAACGGGGAATCTAAGCTGGTGAACCTGTCGCTGTGCTGTGGTCTGCTCTAGGAGAGCCTTGGAGAGCTGGTTAACTGACATCACTCAGAGCCAATCAGCAGTCCAGTTCCGTGCCCATAGTCAACAGCCACAGGCACTTGTTAGCTGGGTTTCTTTTGTATTCCCTGAGGCCACCAGGAGCCACGGTATTTTCTTCAAGAGCGATTAAACTGGCCCTGGTGGTCAGGGTCTATATAATCCCAATTATTTGAGAAATAAAGACAGCCAGTGTGGAAAGTCAAAAGCCTGTTTAGGCTAGGTTATATTACAAACTGGCCTGGACAATTTAGACTCCATCTCAAAACATAAAGTAAAGGGGGCTGGGGGTGCAGCTCAGCAGCAGAGAATTTGCCTGGCATGTGCAAGGGCCAGGTTTAATGGTCAGACCACAAAACAAAACATGCCAACCAACCTTGATGCTTGAAGTCTATGTTACACAAGCACCCGAAGCAAAGCAGAACAAAGAAGAGAGTTTGTGCACCACTTTACTGGGGGACCAGGGAAGGGGATGTTGGAACAAGGCAAGTGGAGAATAAGAGGAAGACAAAGGCACTACTGGACCAATGTGGGTGTCAACTCTGCGCTCCTTCATGGATGGTGTATTTTCTTCTGTGGCCTCTCTAAGCTTATCTACACTTGATTACTGTAGGCTTCCGCACTAGCTGAGGTATCTCCAGATTTAAAGTTCTCTTCCCAAGGACATTTTCTGATCTTTGTCCCGAAAATTTCAAAGTGGTACCAATCACTTCCTGATTCTGGACTCAGGAGTAAACTTGTAGCAGCCAGTCTGTGCAGTGGATACAGTAACTGCCGCGCTTCCCCCTCGCTGTCTTCCTCAGTTCCTCTTGGCATTACAGTGGAAGGAGTGAGGGACTTAGCTCCTGCTGAGTGCTTATGGTAGTGCAGGAAACAGTTAAGTGTCCGTTCTGTTATCAGAGAGCGCCTGGAGCCAAATCATTCCAGGAGGAATGTGCCCTTGGCTCTTTGAGGGAGTTAATTTTCAGTTCTCTCTGATCCTTCAAGAATATTCACTGGACAGAAGGGGGGCGAGAGTAGAAGGTGTAGACCTCATCAGCTGGGTGTGTGTGTGTGTGTGTGTGTGTGTGTGTGTGTGTGTGTGTGTGTGTGCTCTTCAATGGGCGTCAACCACTGAAGCCATGGAATGTGCCCATTTCTGGACGATTCCTGGAATTTCAGGGAGTCATTTGCTTTGTTTACTCTACTCCTTTACCTCAGGCCTTGAAGTCACATGTGCCAAAGAACCAGATTCTTCCTGTGGGAGAAGAATATCTTCTATAAACCCTTCCCTTTGAGTGGACTTGGTTTGCTGTATTCCCTGAGACTGTGCTAGAACCTAAATACCACAAGGCATTGACTCTCCACTGTATAACCCTTTGAAGACCATCCCAAGGCAAGCTTAACTAGGGGCCATGGGAGGGATATGCCTGTCTGAGTTACAGTCAAGATATTAATTTTAATGCTGTTTAACATTCCTCTTAATATCGTGTTCCATTTGAACTCCAGTAGTTAAAAATGGTGTGGAAGAAAATAGGGTGTGGGTAGGAACCTGCAGGGCCCTGCTATGCAATGAGTAGTGAATCTGAATGCCAAGATGTCCTGTGGTACCTGACGACTGAGTGCGCTTGTCTCAAAGGACTGTTGTTCAAGAGGCTGCTTTACAAGGAAACAGAGGAGGGAGGGAAAGAGAAAGGATTAAAACTCAGAAAGATGGGAGGAGGCAGGGAGAGTCAAGACTACTATAGTCAGGATGATGCCTGGTAACTGTTCTCAAGTTTAAGTGTGTATTGCTTTCTATGGAAAATCAAGGTATTTGAGTGAGCACAGACAGAGGCAAGATTTTGGAAGCATTATAGGCGTAGACATTATAGTTGGCTTTTACAACATAGATGAGCCTGAAGACATGGCTATCCTAGGAAGACTTGTGTTGTCCTATGACATTTGAAACAAATTAAATCTCTTTTCTCCAGAATATATAAAGAATATATATTGTGGATAGACTGCATGCATACACATACATGCATATATAATACTTCTTTCTATTGATAAAAGTGTCTGAGTTTGGGTCTGGGGAGGTGGATCAGTGGGTAAATAAAGCACGAAAGTCTGCATTAAAGTCTCATCCCAGTGTCTCTGTGGTGAGAGGAGAGATGGAGACAGGAGACACCCAGAGCTTTCTAGTCACCTGCGTGATTGGTCTACACACGGCTGAACCAGCGAAAGAGAAATCTTGTCTCAAAGAAGGTGGAGGGCCACAGCTAACACCTGAGATTGTTCCCCGTGACACACATATTTGTACATACATGCATGCCATGGACAAACACAGGGCCTGAAGGTTTGACATCTAAAAGAATCAAACCACATAAAGCTATGTGACTCCAAAGGAGATGCCACCCCTTAGCTCTACCCCCGAGACACCATGTGTGCCTCATTCCACAGCCTCTTTCTGAAGGAGCCTCCTGACAAACTTATAAGTCAAAGACAGAAGCCCATGGCCTCTTCTCCCTCCTGCCCACAATATCTGGACTGAAATGTAAATGTTACTAAACTGAGTTATCTGGAAAGGAGACACCTAAGAGCTCTGACCCAGAACCCTCGTGTTCTCTTCTGCACTTGTTCTGCTCTCCTTGTGTGAGCTGCTGGGGTGTCTGGAAATGCCCATTGTAAAGGAGAAGGTAGACAGTTGTACGTAAGACTGTGCTCTTGCTTTTAATCCCCCCCCCCTTTTTTTAAATTTTAAGATGGTTCTGCTCCTCTAAAAGTGTCTCAAACGTGGTATTTTCTTTTGGAAGAAGTGGTCACGGAGGAGGGTATTTTAACTTTCCCTGGTGGTCCTTTGCTATTGTTTTTTGTTGTTGATTTCTTTCAGCCATGCTGTTGGCAGCCGGGAGGCACTGGGGAAATAATGTGTTTGTTCAGTTGGGAGGAGGCCAAACAAACCTCTGTTAAATTTCTATTTCTCTGAAATCAGCCTGTACAAAGTTGCTGTTTTTTCCAATAAAGTATCTATTATGGAACAGAGGTTATACAAACTTATAGCTAGACACACCTGGGCTTTCTCCCTCTTTGAAATGGAAAACTATATTGTATTTCCTTCTGGCTTTCTTTACTAGCCTGCTCCTGTCCAGAAACTACATATTATACTCCCTGATTTGGACTGTTGCTCTTTGTAGGTTTGTCCACGTTCACTGACCAGCATTTACTCCAGATTCCACTCTGCTGAATTCCTGTGGCGAGAGTCATAATTGCTGGCTGTTCAAGTCTCTGGGAAGGTGTAGGGGTGGCGGAGCTCCTGGCTGCCGGGAAGCAAACCTGCAAGTCGTTTCCAGGAACTTGTGCTGCAGGTGGAGAAGTTCTTGTGAGCCGCGAAGATGCTGAGGCAGATACTGTCGGAGATGTTCATAGACCCTGACCTGCTGGCAGAGCTCAGCGAGGAGCAGAAACAGATCTTGTTCTACAAGATGAGAGAGGAACAGATCCGGCGATGGAAAGAAAGAGAAGCAGCCATGGAAAGAAAGGAGTCCTTGCCAGTGAAATCCAGGCCAAAGAAAGGTAAGCCTAGCTTCTGGGCGGTGAATGTGATAGTGGAGTGTCTGTTCTCAGTGCTCACAGACGTCAAGCTGGCCAGGTAGGAACTGTGATTTTGTGGCTAGATCCTGAGTGTTACTCGGCTTCTTACGGTCAGGCTTTCAAGTGGAAGTCGGCTTCAGTTCACACACACTTACCCTGCAATGCAGTGTATGTGTTTAAGCTAATCTTTTGCGATCACTCTCAAGGTATGGTGAAGTCAGTGCTAAGGAATGGGGGTGTAACTCAGTGGTAGAGCACATACCTCACACACATGAGGTTCTCATTTCCATCCCAGCACCTCCAAAACCCAAAAATCCACCCCAGGGTTTGACTTGAGGGGCATTAAAGAAGGCCTTTATCCCCCTCATTGGATTAGCATTTTATCATCACAATTCAAAGTTCTTATACAGTCAGTGCGATTATGCATTAACAGCTTCAGGGACTCTTAAAAGTTATCGTTTTAAAGGAATGCCCATTAAATATAAGGATCTCGCTTAAAGAGAGCAAATCGCAATAGTGCTTGAGTGCGTTTAGTGTGGAATGATTCTCAGATGTACTTCTTAGAGGCTGAGTGAGTCTTTGGGAGTTTGAAAGAATTCTTTTGAGACCATCAGGGGAGGAAGTCTTTGTTCATTAAGACCTAAATGCATACATACACGAGCATGGAGAGTACACATTAACCTCCCTCCCCCAACCTTCCAACACAGGCTCTGCCATGGATCAGTACCCTAATTAACCAAACATGTGTGCATGCATATGCACACACAGTTTTCAAGGTCACTTGCTGAGATAACTACACTCAATTTCTCTTCATTTTTTTTTATTAAGCCAGGAAAAGTAAAACTTTATAAAACTACTCAGGATTTAATAAGTTGAGAAAATAGATTCCACTGGCATGTTGGGCCTATATACAGACTCAAAATGGAAATCAGTTTAGTGGTCACATACTGTAGCTAAAATTGGTTCTGAATGAGATCTATATACCGACAAGAAAAACAAATACAAGTATCTTGCTTATTATTATCTTATACAATATATACAATTTAAGGGCTTGGATATATGTCAGGGTGAGACTGCTTCATGACCATGCAGGAAGCGCTGGGGTCACTCCCAAGGAGCTCACCACCACCACAACAAACCAAATCCCAAAACTCCTGGATATAATTCAAAAAAGAAAATCTAAATACAAAACCCAGGGCAAAGTAACAGCTAATTGCTATTTTAGACACTGTGAAACACATACCTTGTGTTTATCCTTCCAAAATCTGTGCAATGTTGGTAATTAACTATTCATTTTTATAGGCAAAACAAAAACGAAAAGAAAAAAAATAAAACAGAAAAACCTTAAGCACTCTTGTATATGGAAAACTCTACCCTGTATATATGCTCAGATCTGTGAGATTTCAAATTGCAGTTATCCAGATTAGAGCTTTTCCAAAAGTAATGGTGAGGGGAAGCATGGGGGACTGGTTTACCTGATCATCTCCTGGCTTCCCTAAGCAGTTCATCAAATGGCTGGGCAGCTCTAGGGCACCGTGCACATTGAAAACATGGGGACCACTGAGGACAGAGCTTTGCTTGCCCCAGATCTTTTGCTAAACTGTGGGCTTCTCAAAGCTGCTAAGGTGCTTTCCTTGTGATCACTTAAGGCATTTATTTCAGTTTCTTTGCTTACCCGTTCTTCTGTACAGTTTTGAATACACCTTTCCCGATATCTGCATTATCTTTTTACTTAATTGATAGTAGACACATGCCAATATGCTGACATTAAACAGTGAACCTTCCATCAATATTGAATATCAGATGTTTAGTATTACCCCATTAAATCCTTTAGCACTTGGAAAAAGGCAACGGACATCAAACCAGTTCCTCTCCTATTTCTCCTAGAAAACAAGTGCTTCTAGTACTTAATCTTGTCCAGCTTTGGATCTGAAGCCACAGTGGCATCCGGGTGCCTAGCGGCTGCCCAAGAGCCCTAAACCCACTAAGCTGTAGCCTTTATGACATGGCCTCTGTTTTAGTCAGGATTTTACTGCTGTGAACAGACATCATGGCCAAGACAAGTCTTATAAAGAACAACATTTAATTGGGGCTGGCTGACAGATGGTTCAGTCCATTATCATCAAGGCGGGAGCATGGCAGCATCTAGGCAGGCATGGTGCAGGAGGAGCTGAGAGTTCTACATCTTCATCTGAAGGCTGCTATGAGAAGTGGCTCACAGGCAGCTAAGATGAGGGTCTTTTTTTTTTTTTCTTGGATATTTTATTTGGATATTTACATTTCAAATGTTATTCCCTTTCCTCCCTCTCCCATACCCCCCCACCCCCAGCTTCTATGAAGGTACTCCCACTCCCACCCACCCACTCCCATCTCAATGCGCTGGCATTTCCCTACACTGGGGAAACGAGCCTTCACAGGACCAAGGGATTTTCCTCCTATTGATGTTGGACAATGCCATCCTCTGCTGAAGCCACGGATCCCTCCATGTGTACTCATTGGTTGGTGGTTTAGTCCCTGGGAGCTCTGGTGGGGTCTGGTTGGTTGATGTTGTTGTTCTTCTTATGGGGTTACAGGCCCCTTCAGCTCCTTCAGTCTTTTATCCTCCATTGGGGTCCCCTTGTTCAGTCCAGTGGTCAGCTGCAAGCATCTGATGAGGGTCTTAAAGCTCAAACTCACAGTGACACACCTACTCCAACAAGACCACACCACCTAATAGTGCCACTCCCTGGGCCGAGCATATACAGACCATCACACGCTCCCACATATATATTTACCTTTCTGTGTCTTCCTTCCCCAAGCCCTGCTTCTGATTTGTCCTGGCCTACATGCTTTTCTTGCTTTCAGTTCTCAGCTCAGCCATGGCTTTGGCTGTCCTTCCTGTTGTATCAGTTTTGTGGTTACTCCCAACCCTTTATATCATTGTCCTTTATCACATCACGAGTTCCTTTCTCAACAAAAACAAAGCACAGTGGTGAGTGTTCAGTAAACATCACTAAAATGGTTGTGCGTTTTGTATCTCAAGAGCTCTCCTACGTTTCTAGAATCCTGAGGTTAATACAGGAGTGGATGCAGGAAAATACTCAGCAGTGGGGATTCACAAACAATCCTTTCTGAATTCTCATGAGACATCGAGAATTGTGGACTGACTGTGTTTGCTCAGTGATAGATGGTTAGAGGGCTGAGTAGTGAAGCAAGGAGCCACGCCTGGCTATACTCGAACTTGAGGTTGGACCAATGTATAGTGAAGGTCTTAGTGGCATAGATGTGAGTAATCAAAGCTTCTTGGGAGCCTGAGAAGGGTAGGCTACCCTCAGCTACAGATTGAGTTCAAGTCCAGCCTGGATACTTTTGTGAGACCCTGACTGATATAAAAAGTAAAATGTGGGCCGGGAGATGACTTAGTGGTTACAATGCTTACTATGCAAGTGTGAGGACTTGAGTTTAGATCTCTAGAGTCTGTGTAAATTCTGGGTGGTCTTGTCAGTCCATCTGAAATTTTAAGCCTTGAAAGGCAGAGCCAGAGTAAGCTGGCTAGCTAGACTAAATCTAGTGATGAAACTCTGAGTTTCACTGGGTTCCTATCTCATGGGATAAGGTAGAAGAGCCATTCATGATAATTCCTGACCTCAACCTTAGGTTTCCAAATGAACATGCATGTGCATGTATGTACACACATGCAAATATTCATACATGCCTACACCACATATGTTTGCATGCACACACACACACACACACACACACACACACACACACACACGAAAATGGAAAAGTGTTTTAAAGTACAAGAGGCTGGAGGTAGAAATTTAGTCAGAACACTCAACCTCACAGGAGAAGGCCCTGAGTTTAATTTCCAGTGCTTAGGAGGAAAAGGTTTTAAACTACCAGATTTCAAAAAATTGGATAGTAGAAAATTGAAAAAAAAAAGTAGATGTGGATATTGGATATTGGCTATCTTGAGGTGCAGGCTCGTTTGCGTAATCTCTGCAGTTTCTCTGGGAGTTAGAATGTGGCTAATAGAAAAACCATCCTTATATGGCTGTGGCTCCCTGTCCCCATTGGACAGTACTGCTCTCTGATCTAGACTAGGAGCCCCAGCCAGTGTGTTTCATGCTGGCTACATTTCATTTAGGCTCTAAGCCGACTGCTTCAGCATATTATCTCACTTCAGTATATTGTCTAGATAAATAATAACAACCAAGCCTGCACCATGAAGTACTGTTTACGTTTTTGGATGAGGAAAGTGAAGGTCAGGTCATTAACGAACTTGCCTTGGGCAAATAGATGGTGAACCACAGTTGAAATGGACTCGGAATTTGATTCTTCCCCAAACTGGTACTAGGAACAAATGTGGGATGTGGCCAGCTTAACTGGGGCTTAGGAGCAGTTACTGAAGGCGCCTTACACATATCTAAAATGTGAATTTAGCACTTTGCCTGTGTGCTTTGTCACATTAACACAAGCAGAAGTTATGGTTACATAGCAGACGGTTCCCCTGCACTTGTTTCATTGCCTCTTAATGAAGCAGAAGATGGTAGCCTAAAGCCCAGAATCTGGTGGCTGGGAAAGGTGTGTCGTCATCTGCTCTTGAGATGTATGTGATGATCTGAAGGGAAATAGCCTGCATAGGCTCATGTAGTTGAGTGTTTAGTCACTAGGGAACAGAGACTTAAAAGACCCATGGCCCTCTACTCTTAAAATCTCTCCTCTCCCTCTCCTTCTCCTCTCCTCTCCCTCTCCCTCTCCCTCTCCTCTCTCCCTCTCTCTCTCTCTCTCTGGGCATTCCTTTCTGGAGGAGGTGTATAACTAGGTATAACTAGGGTGGGCTTTGAAGGTTCTAAAGCATTGGCTCTTCCCCATCTGCCTGAGGTGTAGCTCTTAGATACGGCTCCAGCACCAGGCATACTACCATGCTGCTCACCATGATGAAAAGGGACTGATCCTCTGAAACTGTAAGCAAGCCCACAATTAAATGATTTCTTTTTTAAAGACTTGCCTCGGTCATGGTATCTCTTTCCAGCAATAGAACAGTGACTAAGGCAATATGCTTGGATTCAACTCCCTTTGCTGGACTCTTATTGTTACTAAAGGTACGTTCCTTCTGCCAGTCCTCGGTTTCCAGGTTGTAATGATACCACAGAGAGGAGCTGGAATGCAGTGAGGGTCTCCAGAAATGTTTGCTGGACAAACAGCTGAGTCCTTTCCCCTTTATACGACACTGTCTCAAACCCATAGTGCAAAGCGAGTTTTCACCAAGCTTTGGTCTGATTATCATTACCTCATGGGAATTTCTGTTCAGACACCCAGGGAGCCCTGCAAGCTTGCCACAAAGAAAATTCTTCCCAACTTTTCCATGGTTACTAGCCAGCTCCTGGTTCTGCCTGTCACTCTGTCTCGATGGGAACTCTGCTCTCTTCCTAGTCACTGAAGCCAAATGGTTGAGAATCATTATGGCTCCTCTCTGACCTTCACCTAGCCCCAGTCACTAAATTTTACAGATTCTACTTGGTCTTTTTGGTTCTACCCTACCAGGGCACTGGCCTGTTATACTGTGGCAGGCTTAAGCTTGGTGTTGAAACTACTTCACTTAATTCTTGTGAGAACTCGATGAGGTCAATGTTGTCCCATTATTCTTGCAAATAAAGAAACAAATAGAAAGATGCAATTTGTATGAATCAGAATAGGAAACAACATTCCTATTCAAATCCAGTTAAATCCTCAGTCCCTTTGAGCAGGTTGAACTGACCCTCTTGCCTTAATATCTTGTTTGCCTACCTTTGGGCTACCTGGTACTGCAAGTCTTCCATGTAATTATTGCATTTCTTGACCCTCCCACTGTCCTTAAATCGCACACTCTCCTTTTTGATTCATTTGCTCTGTTTACTCTTTTGATTGAAAGTCCCACGTATTTATCCACCACTGACCTCCTGGGACTGCGGTATCAGGCATGTTACTCAACTTTCTTTTTGTTCTCTAAACTATGCACATGATTTTATTAAATTAAATAATAACTTTGGGGCTAGTAACTCCAGCACATTTAACAGAACTAGAAATTGTTGACAAAAAGAGGGAAACAACAAACTATTTGAGGAAGACTTTATAGAAACCAGCTTTGGCCTTCGTTAAAATGAACACAGAGATGTGGCCAGTTCATACAGCCGTCTCACCCCATGAGATGAGAAAGAACACTATGTTGACCCTAATGTAGGGAAACTAGCTTACCCAGCATCCCATTGGCTCAGCTCTCTTTTCACTCTCTGTGTTTCAGTTTGGACCACACATTAGAAAGAGTCTTTAAACACAGGTTTTTGTAGTCACACAGATCCATCTTGAATTCCTCTCTCAATCTGTAGTGATTGCATCATCTTGAGGAAGTTTCTTCTCGGAGCCGCCACGGCCTCACAAAATATGGTTTGGAATGACCTAGGGAAGTCATAAAGATGAGAATGGTGTGGACATTCACCAGTCAAAAGAGACATTGGCCATAGCAGGAAGACTCAGAGGTCACTGGCAGCTGGTGCTCATCATTTGGTTTCTGCTTGAGGATTAGAGCTTTTAGAAGAGAGGCCAGGGTGGTGATAGGTACATGGGCCTGAGGTGGTAGGATGTAGAAAAATCTCAGAGTTGTTGACTGATTTACTTCTGCCAGTCACATAGACCAGTATCGATTTCTTTCAATGTGCACTAGTTTATTATCTTGGGGAAATGCTCCAATGGATTCTCTGTAAAGTAGGGTTAGGAATAGCCTAGGGTTCTATGTTATTATTAGTATGTTGTAAGGATCCACCAATGACCCAGGAAGGGGTTACTGTAATGTATCTCTGACTTGTCTTGGGAAACTTGTATTTCTGCCTGACACATCACATAAGAAGCACCAACACAGCAGTGTTATGTTGTAATCACGGATAGGAGACTGGAATAGTCTAGCCATTTCCCTGACAAAGAGATGTTGCTACCCCATTTTTATGGGACATTTGACAGCCCTGCCTCATTAGGGAGTTTGCACATGGCTCTGAGAAAGGAAAATCTTTTAGTCTCAGAAGAACCTGGTGAGACTACAGGCGTCTGCTTAGCAGTTCTTTATGGTGTAGTCTCCAAGGAGGATGAACTTGCTTTTCTAGAAAAACTGGTTTTAGAAGAATTTTGGAAGAGTCTCTGAGATACCAATCATAAAGAGCCCTGTGGTTGTGTAGTCTAAAGGCCTGGACGAGCAAAAGACATAATTATGTGGTAGTGCTATACAAAGATTCCTTCCTCCATGTGTCAGATTTAGATGTAAGAGTACAAATAATTTCAAGGTGAAATAGATGGAAAAATCCAGAAGGACTGGATGGGGTTAGGCTGGGAGAGATATTCTGCAGGTCTCATTCAGAATTCTCAAGTCTATACCTTTTTTTAAGGAGGTATGTTAGGGGCTACATGGCTCTGTGTGTGCCTGTTCTCTGCTTTTCTCTTTCCTTTTTCTCCTCCTTCTTTTCATTACAAAGTCCTACAAAGGCTGACCTCCATCTGCCTAAGTAGACCAGGATGCCATTGCCCTGCAGCGCTTCCTGCCTTCACCTTCCAAGTGCTGGGAGTACAGGCATGAAGCCCCATGCCTGATTCTGTGGTTGTGCCTGAACTTGAACTCAGGGTCTCATGTCTGATAGGTGAGCACTCTATCAGCTGTGCCACACCCCCCCACCAATGCTTTCTTTTTACCTCTGCCACCCTTCTATCCATCCTTGTTTGATCCATCCTGACATCTTTACCTTCTCTGCTTCCTGTTGTTAATTTAAGGAGATCTCTCACACATCTTTGCTCGTACTGTAGTTTGTTCTTTTTGTCCCTTAGGCCCTTAGAGCAGTGCTAGAGTGTAGTTGTTATTCTGGAAATGCTTGCTCCTGTCCTCTCACTGACGGACTCCTCTAGAACACACACCTGCTGCCTAAGCCACTGTTCACCATTCTGAGTCACCTGTCTCCTTCTGTATGCCTGACATTGCTTCTGTAGCCCTCCACATCACTTCTCACCACTCTTCTCTGTCCTCTCCTCTCCATGGCTTCCCACTCATCTTCTGCCTTACTAAGTTATCTGGGGACTCAGAATTCTCCACATTCATATTATTTATGTACACTCTGGGTTCTTTTCCTTTGCTTATGAATGAAACCCATAGTTCTCCAAGGTTCTTTTCCAAGCTTCCTTCTCTTTGTGTTATGCCAGGGATTGCAATGATAATATGTGTAAAGCAATTTCAAAGCTTACCTGGCCAGTGTCAACTTCCGTTTGCATTCTGTACCTACTCAGGAGTTCCTGGAGATGTGGCGGCAGAAGGCAGTCACTCACTGGCAATGGCTCTCTGCTAAGAGCCCAGTTGGGAGTCTCTGGTTAAGTCTGACATTTGAACCTAATTCCTTTATTGCCTGCCAGTGTTTCTCCATGGTCACCATACTCCCCTAACTCAATGTTTCAGTTTTCTGACCTCTTGTTCTCTCTCTGTCTCCCCTCTACTTTCAGTCCCTGTACGCTCTCTCTGCTCACCTGCAGTCCTAGGTTTTGTACATCTCACCCCATGGCAAGACCCTTTTTCTCAGAGTCATTGCTGATGTTACCTGCCACCTGCTGTTTTGGGGGCCATTCATGTGGTGTCCCAGCTGAACAAGGACTCTCTGGGCTCTGAGTCGTTGCCTCCCTGGGCATTCTACCATTTTCTACCCTAGGTGTCATTCTCCTATTGTCCAGAAATATTGGCAGAGATGACTTACATGAAGGTTGATGAGTATAATAAAAATGTTACAGTTGGCCCAGGAATGTGCAATGGAGGCAGTTTTATGAGTGTTTATTTATTCTTGCTTTCTAGAATTAAACATTTGTCATGTCTGGAAAGTGTAAAACCTGGAAGGACTCCACTGGGGCCTATCCACAGTAGAGCACACAAGTTCTATCTCCCCTGCTGCCTGGTTTCCACCCGTCTCTCTACTTGAAAACAGGATCAGAGAAGTTTCTTCTGATTGATTCTTTTAAAAGTCCTATGGTGAAGATTGTACAAATTTGCCCTTCCCCTCCCCTCAGTAGTCCTGCTTACAGACTGTGGGACGGATTAATTTTTCTGTAGAAGAGCAGAAAACAGAGATCAAGTTGGGCAGCTTGCTTCTGTAATTCAACCAGAGGCAGCGCTCTAAAATAGGCCAATAGTACGTGAACACTTGAACTGAGAAGCATTCTCTGCTTAGCATTAGGAGACCGGAAGCAGTCACAGTGTGGATGTCTAAGGAACACAGCTTGGACCAGCATATGCCTCATCCCCTTCACACACTCAGCACCTGTGGCTGGTTTGAGGATATTGGCTAGACCTAACTGTGGACCACAAGGATCTGAGTAGATCCTGGATCTGTCCCTTTAGTTTAGGGACTGTATTTCTTGCTCTCATTTAATTATACTCGACATTTCCCTGGTCTTGGGGACCAAGCTCCCATCTGGACTACATTTCTGGAGCCAGAAACTAGATGTAATACAACTCTGGAGACCAATTGTAAACAAGGGTTATTTAAGTAGCTTCACCCAGTGTCATACTACCCAGGCAGTATTATCTTCTCACATGCTGGTGTGAATCTCCAAGTGGCCCCATAAGTAAATAATAGGCTGGCTGATGACAGCAGTTAACCTCTGTTGAACTCCTAGTATGTGGCAGGTATAAGGGCATCCTCACCATTGCCTGTTTTTCACAGACGTCATTGTAGTGGATAATAATATTGCTCCCATTTTGCAGATGAGGGAATTGAGTCTTAAAGATTTTAATTTTTCCAAGTCACTTGGCAGATAGGTAGCAAGACTAAGATCTGAATGAAACCAGTTTAAAATGCATGCCTTTCAGGACCCTGCTTGGCATATGTGTAATTCTGGTTTGTGGGGGAAATCTAGGCTTACGAGGTTCTGGTACCTGATGTTCACTCTTTTTCTCTAAAGGATAATGGACACCACGTATGCCTTCATTCTCACTCAGCATCTGGCAGGTGCAAACAGCAGGCCCATTATATTCGTGAAGAAATCTTCACAGACACTAGATTTACTGTTCGCTCCTGAGCAGGTTGGAAGCTTTTTGTGGTGTTCCCCACCACAAACAGAAAATAGTGAGGTGACTGGGACAAATAATATTCCATAAATAATTTGTCCAACCCAAATTTTGTTTCATTTGCAGAGAATGGCAAGTCTGTGCATTGGAAGCTGGGCGCTGATAAGCAGGTGTGGGTTTGGGTAATGGGCGAGCATCATCTGGACAAGCCCTATGATGTGCTGTGTGATGAGATCCTTGCTGAGAGGGAGCACCTGAGAGCAGCGAAGGATGCAGAGCTCAGGTAGGAGACCTGTACTCCAGCCAGAGACTTACTGGGTGCCTTGTGTATTTGTTATACTTTGCTTTGCTGTGACGGAATATTTAATGAAAGCAACTCAAGGATGGATTGGTTTCTTTGTCTCAAAGTTAAAAAATATGGCCCATCATGGCTGGGAAGGTATGGTGGCCCTAGTGTGAGGCATCTGGTCACAATGTACCTACAGTCAGACACAAGGTGAACAGAAAGAGGGGCCAGAGTAAGGAACCTCAAGACCAACCACCTCCTAAAGGTTCTACAACCTTTCCATCAGCTAGAGACAAAGTATTCAGACTGATAAGCTTTTTTTTTAATTGGGGGAGGGGAGGTTGTATTTCACAACCAACCACAAGACTCTGTAAAAATACCACTTGCTCACAGCTTCTGGTAGAAGAGCAGAAAAATCACTTTAGATCTTTCTAGAAAGTTCTTTTAAAATTTCAGTGATTCTCTTCATTCCTGCAATGCAACCAAACAACTGCTTCGTGGCTCTGACAGACATTCCCGTGCTGATTTGCAAGAGCTTGCTGACTCCCCATCATCTGTAAGGGTCTGACCATCCCTGAAAGAAGACCGAAGACTCAGACAGGGTGCAAAACCAAAGAGTATTTGTTCTACAGAAGCAACCAGCATGAGGGGGGGCTACCATTTTTTTTTTTTTTTTGAAATGGTAACCCTAGACAAAGGCACATAGGCCTTCTTATGGGGAACCAGGGGAACTCTCTAGAAGGATTAGGTAATCTAAAATTTCATTAGTAGGTGCTAAGGGGGTCACAGGTAGTCAGTGGCCAGCATTCCTATGTCATGAATGTTTAACCATAGGGTGAGACAGGGCTATGCAGCACAGATGACCCATTCTGACAGAAGCTATTTCCCCACTTTTGTGATCATCCCCAGGCTGTTCTTCGGGAGGGAGTTTTATGATCTTGTTCTGGATGCTTTGGTCTGTTCCTGGAGCTGGTGCCTATGGCTTTCTTTTCTAAATCAGACCTGGTCCTTAAATGGAGACAAAGGGTTTATGCCACCTCTTCACTTCCACCACTGCTTTATTAGCATCTTCCTGGGACAGCACAGGATGCAGCCAGCCAAGTGTCAGGTGTGTTTGTGAGAACTGAACCAGCTGCCCACGTCTCAGGATCTCAGAGAGGACTGCGGAGATGTGGGTTTCCGACTAGGCAAGCTCTTCAGGTGCTTTTCCTATGCCAGCGGCCAGGATGCAAAGAGAATCATGAATTCCAGCCTAGGAAGGAAATGAGGCAAGACACGTCCAGTGGCCAGCAATGCAGGGTGTGCTGGGAGGATTCAGACAGTATGCAAAAACAGTTAAGGGGTAAACAGAATCGCCCCCGTTCCAGACAGAAGGGCATCATTCTGATGCATAGAAGAGGTGAGATCTGAGTTGAGCCTTGAAGGATGAGTTGGGTATTCAGATCTAGAAGGTTAGGGGAGAAGCTTCAAGTAGAGGGTATAATCAGGATTCTTTAACTTGGTTTTAAACAGCTCGGTGGGAGAGTGATGAACCTTTCTGAGTGCTTGAGGTGTACCTGGGAGATGGGGAGGCCACCTAAGGTGCTCTGAAACCTAGGTGTAGTAGTCTGAACCTCTTCCGGGGCAGTGAGATTTTAGTGGGAAATTGACATAATCAATTGGACACATAGGTGACTTGGAACACTGAGACAGGTGATGTTCACCTCTTCTGGGCATCCTCCTTGAGTTCTAGGCAGCCTTCCTCTGAGCTGGTGAGCTAAAACTGGGACAGTTATGTCACCCTACCTTCAGTACCCAACGACTGATAGTGTCTTACTCCAATGATCACAATGTTAAACTATAAATCAGCATACAGTGAGGCAGGGGATGATCTTCAAATGGTTGGAGGAAGGCAGTATATACTGGCAGCCCAGCTAAGTCAGGAGTTAGGTAGTCCTAGGTTCAAATCCTGACAATACTGTTATGTGGTCTTGGATAAATTGTAGTACTTTTTCAAGCCTTTTCTTGTAAAGCAAGGATAACAATGCTTTCCTTAGCAGGTTGTTGGGAGGATTTAGTTAATGTTTTTAAAGTTCTAGTCGAAGATCTACCAGATAATAAGCATTATAATAAGCAAGCAGCTGCTGGTTTTTTACATGGTTTGAGTGTAGACATCTGCTTTGGAAAGCCTGTCCCAGTTGAATAATGTCTTTGATCATTTCTCCTCTGTTTCTCTGCAGGAAAGCTCAGTCTCTACAGTTCACCAATAGCTTAGAAATAAAGTCACTGAACTGTGATCTGCAAGCAGTGAAAAAGACAGAGCCTCAGAATGTCACCAGGAAAGCAGCTGCAGAAGAGGCAACAGATCAAGGACCCAGAGCAATACCAACCAAGAAGGACGACAAAGCCCAAGTGAGTCTTCCATACCCAGCAATGGGCAGAATCCCATAGGCAGGGAGGGGAGGGCAAGCAGTGCTTACAGAAATGGAGCCATGCATTGGAAGCTCAAATACCCCCAACCCCTAAGGTCCTGCCATTCACCTTATATTGGAACAGGGGGAGGGGCTTTTTTTTTTTTTTTTTTTTACCTTGTACTTCATGAGTAAGGTTAGGTATCACCTTTTTTCCCATAGGCTGGTGCTAAAATGAAATGTTTGACATTTTAATATGTCTTGAGGTTCTTTTCCCATTTCTATAATAGCAGACTATAAACATTTTTTTCAGTAAAAGTTACTTAGTAAATAAGGTAGATTTTGTGAGCCAAATTATCTTTGTCATAACTTCACACAAATGCCCACGTATGGCTATGTGTCCAGCAAAACTTTACTCACAGGTAGATGGAGGGCAGGACGCAGCCCATTCCTGAGTTAGATTATATTCTGTTGAGTCTTTCCTTCTTTATTTTTTTAATGTATGGGCTCTAACCATGTGTATTCTTTGGGCTTCATGGATTCTGCACATGATATAGGAATAGCTGCTTTCTCCAGAAAACAGAATTTTGTGCTAAGAATTGGTGTGAATTCTTTTATGGCCCAGGTGCTTTAGAAAGCTCAAATATAATTTGCTTCTTGGATTATAGTTTGGAGGAACAATAAACTCTATTATGAAGTACTATATTCTGCCAGGAATTTAATTACACTGAATTAACAGAGGGTTTGCTGTTGTTTGACTTACATTCAAGTCCACATGGTTGTATGGCATTGGGACTGCTGCTTTAAGCTTGCTTTGAGGTCCACGGGGATACCATTATCTCTGTCAAGCCTACTTTCTGCATCTGATAATATTCTAATAATTAATATGACTCAAGGGTTATTATGTGGCAAATGTCTCCATTAATACTCATAATACTATGCATTAGGTACTGGTTATCTTTGCGCTTTTTACTTATTTTTACGTACCACTGTAATTACGTACAAGTATGTGTGCCTGGATGTGGAGGTCAGAGGACATTCTTGACTGTCATTGTGAGGCAAGCCACCTACCTCATTTAACGTAGGGTCTCTCACTGGCGTGAAGTTTACCAGTCAGATAAGGCTGCTGGCCAATAAGTCAGATGTTTCTGCCTCTGGAGTTCTGGGATTGCAAGCAGGCAAACACCTAACATGTCTACATGGGTTCTGAGAACTGAGTTGAAATCTTCACGTTTGCAAAGCACATATTTTACCGACTGAGCCTCTCTTAAACTTCTATCTTTGTTTATCATACAAGTGAGGAGGCTGAGGGAGGCCTGGTTAAGCAACCTGCTGAATGGAGATCTGGTTCACTCCTAGGTCTTCATGATCCCTAAGTCACTCCTTAATTGCCCATTCCTTTTAAAAAATATTTATTTGTTTGTTTTTATTAGATGTGTATGAGAATTCATATGTGTGTATGTGTATGCTTCATGTGTGTATATTGTCTGAGGAGGCCTGAAGAGGGCATCCGACCCCTTGGAACTGGAGTTACACACAGTTGGGATCTGCCATGCAGGTGCCCGGGCCAAATTCAGGTCCTCTAGAAGAACAGTCCAATGCTCTTAACTTCAGAACTGTCTCTCCAACCTCTTAACTGTTGATTCTTACTAATGACCGTGTCCTTATTTTGATAACAGTGAAGAAACTCAACAAATATAAGACTTGTAGAATTTAGTTCAAAGTTTGAAAATTTGATTTGGATCCTAGCATGAGCTCTGAGAAGTTCCCATCTTCTCAGTGAGGCTGCCCAAGCTGTCTCATACTCAGTGTGCACTCAACATACTTTACACTGAACTCCCTCCAAGCTACTCTGTTTCTAAGGCCATAAAATAAAAGCAGTAGCAACAACAAACACCTCAAGGACCACCAGGTTGGCATGTTCTGTGCAATACTAGGTTAAAAGATTAAATCAGAAACTGAACATCTACCATAATAAACCTTGTTCAAATATATCATAAGCATTCAGTGGCATGGTCTCATTCTTTTGATGTCTGTTAAAGTTTCTGTTGTTAAAGTTTCAAATGCAAAGAGATTAAGGTTCCTAAAGGAATCTAAAGGAACATTTAGATTCAAAAAACTGTGGATGTTGGTGAAAGTTTTACACACACACACACACACACACACACATGTACATACACATGCCACACATGCACACACACACATGCACACACACCCATATGCACACACATGCGCACATGCACACACATACGTCTTGTTCTTTTCCCATGTTGGGGGATAGGGAGTCCTGCCAAATTTCCTGTGATGTTTGCCGAAGTTCCCTCTAGCAGTGGATGCCCAGGAAGAATGGCAGACTCCTGTCTGTAATGTGTAGAATCTACTTAATGGCTTATTTATATTTTGCTTATAAACCTGCCTAGGTTACTACTGTGTTAGCTAATGAGACCTCCATGATTTGGTGTGGCCACAAAGAGAGGCTAATACAATCTAGCAGACTTTTTTGATGTGTAAAGGAGACCATAAATACAAATGCACCTGGCCCACCTAACATCTGCCAGACAGCTGGTTCATTCCCTCTTCTCCTCTTTCCCAGTAATAGTGTTAATTTACAGAAAGCAAGGATGGTATCCCAAGCCTGATTTAATTGTAAATTTCTTTAAAAACGAATGCATTGAGATAACAAACTTTTAATCAGAGCAACCATTGTCAAGGGTTCTTTTTCTGATTGGGAATGTGGGGAGAGACTTTACCTAATATTTAATTTTGAATGGTAAGTGTTCTGAGAGAAATGACAGATTTGCCTGCACCCCTATTACATTAGGACTTGGGCCTGGGCTTTCTGAGTGGCCTTATGAGGCCTTGCATATGAGATGATGTACCAAGGACTCTTGCAGCCATAGTTCCAGCCAAGGGCAACATGGGAAAAAGCTTTGGGGGAGTCAAACAGAAGGGAAAGTGTTAGTGTCTTATCACTCTGGAAGTGGACAAGGGTGGATAGAAAAGTGGAGGATCCATATTTTACTCTATTTTTCAGAAATGATGGGAAATCACCAGTGAGTTCTGAACAGCTTTGTATTTTAAAACAAATTGGTCAGTCTTGCGTTAGCGTGAATACAGGAACAGATAGCATAACCAAGCCTCCAAACTTCATGGCCATCAGCATCACCAGGGACTCCTGGAAGAGGGGCTGTGGTTTGAACACAGGGATTTCCCATACTGCCCACGGTTATAAGTTGGGTAGAAGCCGATCTGGGCACACACCAGTTTGTCTTGGAACTTTTTCTCGTACTCACATTCCATTTCCCATTCATTTCATAATTTCTTCTGAAATACAAATGAGACAACTACAAGTATTTCTCTTCTAAAAGGAAGAACGAGATGGCAAGACATGCCTCCAATCACAATCAGAATCGCCTTATTTTGTGTATCTACCTCAGTCCCAACTCTCATCACAACTTTGACATGTTTAAAATTTTCGCCTTTTAGATATGACAAAAATATTTGTCACCTTCCCCCAGACCTTTTCCTTCAGATGAGAACTCTGGTGCTAAAGTGGGGAGAGCCATCTGATACGTTTCTAAAGTGAAATCAGTTTCTAAACAAAGATTTTCAAGTTATAGCTGCACTTTATTCTAACCTTGGTACCAAAGAATATTCTCTTTAAATTTGTTGTCTTACCAAGCCTAAAATTTATTATGAAGAAAAAGATTTTCAAATATATTGCACGTGTTATATGCTCATGATCTATGAACCTGTGTGTTGCATGTTATCTATTCATGATCTATGTACATGTGTGTTGTATGCTCATGATTTATGCACATGTGTTTTTATTATGATCTATACACACGTGTGTTTTGTGTTGTATGTTCATGATGTGTGTGTGTGTGTGTGTGTGTGTGTGTGTGTGTGTGTGTGTGTTTGCCGATGTTTCTGCCCTTGATCAAGCACCAAGGCCAGGACAGGATGTCAGTTGTCCTGCTCAATCATTCTCGATCCCATTCCTTTGAAACTTAATCACACAGGTATTATCTATGGCCAGGCTCTAACATTTTCTTCCCCTGTGTGCTTTGTGTGGCTTATTAGAGAAACCTGGTTGTCCTACTTGAAGGATGTTAAGAACAGAAGGTAGAGTTTGTTCCTTGAACTGTCTGGGAAATATCTCATAAACTTTTGGGGCCCTAGGTTTTTCATTTATAAAAGGGGGGAGTAATGGAATATGTGTGTTTGAAAGCAGAAGGAGAAAGGGGTCAGCAAGAGGTGACAGAGGGGACAGGAGAGAGTAGTAAACTGGAGAATAAAAAGTTAAATGATACATGAAAATGTCGCATCAAACCCCATTCTTTATATGCTCCTTGAAAGATTTAATTCAAATGCCTACGCTGTTTATCGCATGGGTTTCAGGTACAAATCACATGAGGTCATGTATTTAGAAACACTTTGAAAACTGCAACTTGGAGTGACTAAGAGGGGTTATTTCTGTGGAAACATCGGAAGCCTGGCCAGTCTCCATGCTTGTACTGTTAAGCTGTTTGCTTGACTCACTCCTTCCCTGAACATTCTTCCATGGGTCAGCACACGGAATGGTGGGCATTAGCGGTTCTACATGGGATCAATAAAACAATATCTTCCTCCTTGTGGAGTTTTAATTCTATGGGTAAAAAGGGAAGCAGCCAGAAGCCAAAAAGCAAGGTCTAATCAAGTATCAGAAGGGGAATGGCACATTGGTTTGGGTTTGTGTAGGACAATCAGGAAGAGGTGTGGACATGTTAGAAAGGCAGTTGAGTGAGGGAGAGGTTTGGGTAGCAGATTCTGAATGACGTGAGGCACAGAACATGCATGTGGTGGTGGAGTGGAGTGGGGTGGGGTGGTGGGGAGCCAGGGAGGAGACTAGTTAGGACTGGATCAGGCTCATACTGATACCAAGAGGGGTTGTTTTTTGTCACTGTAAAAACGAACAGCAATATACTTAGTGGACTCAAATAGTACCCATTAAAATAGGCTGGAAGCCTGGTGTGGCGTGCTTAGGGTCTTGCAAGGCTGAAATCGAGCCACATGGGCTGCTGTTTGGTCATCTAGAGTTGTTAGGACTATTGACCAGATGAGCTATCTGAAAGCCATGTTCTCTCACTGCCAACCAGGGCACACTTAGCTGCTGATATCAGTTGGGGACAATTGGCTCTGGAGGTGGCTTCTAGCCCCTCTCCTTCTATGTGGCCCTTCCAGGGTTAGGAAGGCTGTGTAGAATCTCTCTATCTTCCCTTCTGCTGCATCTCCTGCTTTTAACATCTCCTGTGTTCTGAGGGACAGTCCAGAATAATTTCTCCATATTGACCCAATGTTTGTAATTAATGTCTATGGAGTTCTTTTTGCCATGTAAGCCAGGTTCTGATAATTACAGTGCGGCTACCTTTAGAGGTCATTCTATCTATCATCCCTGTAAGGACCAGCCTCAGTATTACATGTCTGCCACTCATCAATCAAAACATCTGGGCCAAGATGTGTTTCAGAATTCAGATGAACTCAGACTTCTAGTAATGTGCACACACAACTGAATGTGGGAGATGCAAATTTTGGCAATAATAAAAGATTTCTGAACTTACAATGAACAAAAAAATCTAATTCAAAAATCAAATGTCTAATGAATCCAAGGACCTTCTGGCAAGGCTCACATGACTTCAGAGCAGCCTTGGAACACACGCCATAGCCACGATACTACCATCACTCTGTGAGACTTGTAGTGGGTTATGCTGGGAAAATCTTAGCTCAAATTTGAGAGCATTATATGTTATGAATTTCAGCTTCTACTGTACATGCACTTTCCTGTTCTTATAGAAGACTAGTGGCTTAACTACAGGAAGCAAAGGTTTTCAATAGTTTCTGATGGTCATTCCTCAACGTGTATGAAATTAGCATATCTTTGGATTATATTATTAGAATGTTTGACTTTAAAAATTGTTGTTTGAGTTGCCGACTTCAGCTTTAAATTTTTTAAAAGAAAGTAAATTTGGCATGGGATTTGAACTGAATTTTGAGTAATTTCTGAAATGGCCTGAAAAGTACTTCTGCCTTCTTGTACTATTTTGTGTACTTAAATTTTTGGGAAGCGGGAGTCTCAGTATTGATGATCATAAAATAAAAAATTCTTTAACCCTCTTCCCCGAAACAGTAAAGAAGCTCTCTAACCTGAAGAAGCAAATATTCAGCCTAGATTGAATTATTTATACACAAAATAAATGAACATGTCTGCACTGAACTCTGAAACACATACAATTTTACTTTCATCTTTAATCATTGATATGAAATAATATGTATACCAAAGAATTGTTTTAAAATAAATTTTTTCATGATTTATTACCTGAAAATGTTTGCTTTGTTTTCCCATTTTACATACTTATTAATATGGGATCTTAGAGCATTTTCTCCAGTGGAAGGGGATGACAAGGGGAAAAGCTTCAAAGCTCCTGTACCATACATTGGATGATGCCCTTTAGAAAGCTTAGTGGACGCTCGGTATAATCAAATATTATAAATATTTCAAATAGCTCCATGTTAGTCCAAGTCAGGTTTTCCTTTGCATAGGAGATGTGTAACTTTAGAGCCTTTTAGATTTCAGACTTTTCCAGAATGGATTGATTTTGAGTTGTGGTAGCAAAATGAAGATCAAATCTGATAAACTACAATGAGGAGCTCTGAGCTTTCTCTGATTCTGTGCCAGCCGGGGAATGCTTGCTTTCTGTGAGATGAAAGATATTTAAACAGTGTCGTAACTACAGGGCATATCTGCATATCCAACACCTGCACCTGAGACAAGCATCACTAATGGATTGTGGCCTAAGGGTATTTTCTCAAACCATTTCTGGCCACTGAGTAGGGTTTCTGTACAGCTTCAATGGCCAAAGCCACTGACACCATGAGTTCAATACTGCCACATTCAAGCAAGAAGAAGACGTGTACAAGGTCTTGTATAAGAAATGTAAATTCCTTGTACAAGACCAAGGCTAACTCAATATCATTTTTATGAACATAGAATGCACTATTCTTTTTTTTTTTTAAATTGGAGAGGAAAAGGTTTATTTGTCTTACACTTCAACATCACTGTTCATCATCAAAGGAAGTCAGGACAGGAGCTCAAACAGGATCTCTTTCCTAGGTTTTCCACCTTTTTTATTTTTTTCCTCCATCTTTATTAACTTGGGTATTTCTTATAACATTTCAATTGTTATTCCCTTTCCTGGTTTCTGGGCCAACATCCCCCTAACCCCTCCCCCTTCCCTTCTATATGGGTATTCCCCTCCCCATCCTCCCCTAAACAATCACGTTCACTGGGGGTTCAGTCTTGGCAGGACCAAGGGCTTCCCCTTCCACTGGTGCCCTTACTAGGATATTCATTGCTACCTATGAGGTTGGAGTCCAGGGTCAGTCCATGTATAGTCTTTGGGTAGTGGCTTAGTCCCTGGAAGCTCTGGTTGGTTGGCATTGTTGTTCATATGGGGTCTGGAGCCCCTTCAAGCTCTTTCAGTCCTTTCTAAGATTCCTTCAACAGGGGTCCTGTTCTCAGTTCAGTGGTTTGCTGCTGGCATTCGCCTATGTATTTGCTGTATTCTGGGTGTGTCTCTCAGAAGAGATCTACATCCGGTTCCTATCGGCCTGCACTTGTTTGCTTCATCCATCTTGTCTAATTTGGTGGCTGTATATGTATGGGCCTCATGTGGGACAGGCTCTGAATGGGTGTTCCTTCTGCCTGTGTTCTAAACTTTGCCTCTCTATTCCCTGCCAAGGGAATTCTTGTTCCCCTTTTAAAGAAGGAGTGAAGCATTCAGAATGTCAGAATGCATTATTCTTAAGGCAAGAGGCAGACTTGTTCTTATCTCCTTTTTACCACACCCCTTTATCCCTGACCCAAAACTTATCCCTTGGTCACTGTTGAAATGCTGTTCTTCTCATGTCTAAAGAATGTAGAGAGACACAGCTTTCTATGGTGCGACTTTCTGCAGACCCACCAATGCTATAAATAATGACACAGAGGCCATTAATCAAGTTTAAAGCTTAGGCCTTTTGCTTGGTAGTCTCCGGAGTCATTAGATCTTAATCTGAGCATTCCGGTCCATTGGGGTTTAAATCTCGGCCTGCGCCTGGACAAAGCACACCAAACCAACATGGCTCCACGTGGAGAGGTTTAATGAGAGAAGAGTAGAAGGGGGTCTATAAGTAAAGGAGACTGGTCATGAACATGTGGAGGGAAGGGGTTGGCGGATGGGGAGAGAAGGGACAGAGAAGAGGGCAAGAGCAGGGAAGAGAAGAACAAAGAGAATGAGGAGGGGGCAAGCAGCCCCTTTTATAATGTCAGGCACAGCTGGCTGTTGCCAGGCAACTGTGGGGCGGAGCATACTTGGCTGTTGGCAGGTTGCTGTGGGGGTGGAGCTTAGACAGAATACCAACACAGTCTACAAACCAACACATGGCTACCTCTGTACTTATCTGCTCTGTCGCAGCCAGGCCTGGTCCCCACCATGTCAGCTTTCTGAATCCTCCACTTCTGCCCCTCCACTCCCCACTGTGTCGTTCCCTCTGCCTGGAAACTCCACCCTCCATTTACTGACCCAGCAATTGGCTGTCAGCTCTTTTTCAAAATCAATCTCTCACACAATTCTAGATTGCCTCTAGGCATAGATGTCTGTCTGACCTTCAAGTATCTGAGCATGTGTGAAAGGACAAGTATTTACAAAAATAAGGTGGGTGATGGGCCACAGAAATGACAATAGTAACATCCAGCCAGCATTTAGCTCTCTACTGGTACAGAATTAACAAGTGAAAATACAAAGATACAAGTTATTACCAGGTGAAGAAAGGTTAATCCAACAGCTTTCTATTCATGGAATAGTTTCTGGAGTTTTAACTAGAATATTAAACATCCAGGCCAACAGATTTGATTTTGAATTATTTTTTGCTAAAGTGATATGGGCTATGCCTTCATTAGCAAATGACTTTTTCCAAAGGCATCCTCTGGAGAACAGTGGAAAATCTGATCTTCGGTTCTAGGAACGAAGCATTTCTGCCTCACCTTTCTAACCTCTAGAGGTTTTAGCGTTGAGTAATTTGAACCCTGCAGTCAGGGTGAGACTATATGAGTTTTAGTCTTGGGACATTGTTCTATACAAACAACATGACGTTCACAAAAAGATTTCTTTAAATAATACATCTAGTTTGGTTTAAAATTTTCATTTTATCAAGTACAGTCCCCAACTGGGTGCCTAATAAATAACGTGTCTAAGACATGTTGCTAGCACAACAGAAGTGGTATATTCTAGAAACAGACACTTTGGGGCCTATAGGCAGCTCTAAGACTTGGGAAAATAGCTTCTACAGGATCCACTTCCCTCCATATCATAGAGAGTAAATGGAGTGACACCATTCCTTTACAAAGGGTGCTGAGAACATTGGTGACTATGAAGTTCACCCCAGGAAAGCTGATGGAAAAGTAGGAACTCTTCACATAAGTCCATTGGGTGTGAGACCCTCTCAGGAGCCCAGCCTTGGTCCTTGTTGATTCTCTAGAGATAAGTTGGAGACTTTGTTCGTGCTGAGGAAGAGGCTGTGCTGCTAGCATTAGATGTAAACAATATCTACCCCTTCTTCTAAGGTTCCAATGACAAACAGGCATGACTCCATCCAAATTGACTCTGGGGAGCCAATGAGTCTATTGTGCTTCCTTACACAGTGTAGGTGGAGGGTTACTTCCCAGGCTATGTGTCCTACTCTCTAACAGGTTGTATCTGAACATTCTTAATCCAACAAGGACAAGGGCTTCCTCATAGCTGCCTAGCTGGAGCCTACCTCCAACCTCGTCTAGTCTTTCTTAGGCCATATCCAATTAAGGCAGTGCTAAAGACAGCAAACAGGTAGTAGAAAGCGGATGGGTATTTCAGGGAGGGTCTTGAGACCTTTCACATTCCTCCATCAACAGTCACCTTATCTGGCAGGAATGCTATTTTGCGAGAGGGCAGTTATTTGATTTAGAGGACAGTCACAACAGGCTGTTGGAACTAAGTACATGACTTTTATTATCCAGAGCTGTTGCTTTCTCAAAATATCTGTCTTTTTCTTGTTTTAGGTTGGGGTAATACTGTTAAGGAATCTCACAAGTGATACTTTTTCCTATTCTGTGAGATAGCTGCGGTTCTTAGCAGAAACAGTGAATCCTTAGTGTTTGCGGGTGCCTATCACTGAACTGGAGGTGTTAGTCAGTGGCAGGACTTTGAGGTCACCCAACTGGATTCTGAGAAACCAGATGCCATTTCTAGGCAAAGACAAGTATATGAGGCACTGTGTGAACCCCTAACTCTGAAGCTGCATAGAGCTCTTGGGGACACTCAATATAGACACTTGTCTAAAGAGTTTCAGTGTTTTTTCCCATTTCCTGCAAGGGAAGGTGAGAGGGACAGAACAAGAGAATGACAAAGTATGCTAATGTTTAACATAAGATCTTTGTGACTCTATGCTTAAATGCCATGTGTAGTTTGAGAACTCAATATCAGGAGGCTGACTCTCCTTCTCCCTAAAGGGAACCCTGAATAAGACCATTTACTTAATTTTAGATTTTTATCGTTAGAGCATTATCCCACTATTTCTGCAGAGCAAAACAGGAGATTAAAAAGCTGTGGTTATCCATATCAGATTCACACACGTTTAGCCCCTCAGCTTTGCATCATGGAAGGGGTAAGGGATCACGAGAGCTCACCCCTCCCTGAGGGTCGGACTATTGACAGTCAATGGTGATTAGGGGAATGGGTGTCATTTTCCTCCTTGGTTGCTTCTGATCTAGTTTACCTCCTCCCCACACTCATGCAAGCAATTAAATACATTCCTCTCTCTCTCTCTCTCTCTCTCTCTCTCTCTCTCTCTCTCTACACACACACACACACACACACACACACACACACACACACACACACACACATCTCAGACAGCAGATTACAAAGCCAACAAGAGTCTCTTCTGTGTCTTATTTTCTTCAACTGAGAGGAAACTGGAATTGAGAGCTCTTGGCTCTCAACCACAAGTATCCTCCACGAGACACACTATGTGCTTTGCGTACGTGCAACATGATCAACAACCCATCAGTACACAGCGGTTAAGGAATCACCTGTAATGGCAAAATGAAAACCTTCTGTCTAGCTTTTTATTCTTCTGTACTTCCCTCCCAAACGAAAGTTAAGTCTGCTGTCTACTCTGAAAAGAGCAATTGTCGAAACTGAATTTTAACTGTTTACTTTTATAAAGCAGTGTTTCAGAAGTAAAAAACTAAGGCTTACCTGATTAGTGCTAGCATGCCTTGCTAGCATGAGAACCCGAATTTGATCTCTAAAACCTATTTCATAATTATTAAAAATCTATGCGTGGTAGTGTTCACTTGCAATCCTAACTCTGGATGGAATCCCTGAAATTTGCAGGCTACCTATTCTAGCCTATCCGTTGAGTTATTTGCTGTTTTGGGCCAGGAAACAAGATAGAACTAAGGAACAACAGTAAGGTTGTTCTCCGGCTTTCTACATGCATGTGTACACAGGTGCAAGTAAACCAGCTTATAACACACACACACACACACACACACACACACACACACACACACACACGCACAAAGCGAGAATCCAAAAACAGACTACTCCTTTGAAGAAGCAGAAAAAGCATGTGCTGAACTATTTCTTTTACATAGATTCCTCAAAAATGGTGTAGCTGATGGTACTGGCTGGTTTTGTGTTGACTTGACACAAGATTGATCTGTGTCATAAGATCTGACACAAGTTGTTAGAAAGAAGGGAGCCTTAGTTGAGGAAATGCCTCCATAAGAGCCAGCTGTCAGCCATTTTCTCAATTAGTGATCAGTGGAGGATGGCCTAGCCCATTGTGGTTGGGCTCAAGCTGGGCTGGTGGTCCTAGGTTCTATAAGAAAGCAGTCTGAGCAAGCTAGGAAAGTAATGTGAAAGTGTAAGCCCAATAAATCCTTTTGTCTCCAATTTGCTTTTGGGTTTCATCACAGCAATAGAAACCCTAACTGAGACCCAAGTGTTAAATGGGACTTCTGAGAAGCATGGAGAAGGTGGTGAGCAAACAGAAGTATGCACTGACACTATGTGGACGGCAGAGTTGAGAAGCTTGCATCCGCCCTACAGTAGACATCTGAGCCCTAGTCCCTGGAAACATGGTGTTGACTGCAGTTGGCCTTCTCTGAAGTCAAACCATGAGAGTCTGGGAGGCCAGGGAGTTGAGGATACAGTTAACAGTGAAGAGCTCAGTGTAAGCAGCACAAGTGAATCCATTACTGAAGTTCAAGCTAGAATTTGGACAACAGAGCTGACAATGAATAGAGAAGAGTCATGGTTCCAGCCCCAAACAAGTAATGTATAATCTTTTAATGTATAATCCCTTCCAGGGTACATGGAGGATGCATTTCCATATTGTTTTTGTGAAAGAGAAAATACTGGGTGTGTCAGGTAAAGACAGAGAAACAAGTGTGCTTATCTTTCCAATGCAAGGGCCAAGAGCACAGTCATAATCAGGGTTTTATACAGTTACCCAAGTACTTTGTATGTAGCTGACAGAATTCAGGAAAGTTTATAAAATATGATTTTATAGAAGACACAATTACTAGCACTTTGTAAGTCATACATGCTATTCCTTTGAAAGAGACAAAAAAAAGCATCTGGAATAGAATATTAATGTAAAATAAATTAGAAAAAAGGTAACTGTGCCTACAGCACAACAGAAAAAAATGCAGTATTGAGGATCATGTGTTATGAAGGTAGTGACACTACGTTATATAGCTTTGCTGTGCACTGTTCCTAGTGACAATTTATGTTGGAGATGGCAGTCACACCGTTTCATCTTGAGTCCGGGGCGGGGACGAATTTTGAGTCAGCAGATTAAAGGTCAAGTTGAAGACTTGGAGTCAGTCCTTTAATTATATGGGGTTGGGTTTCCTGATCTCTAAGATGTGGGTTACATTATGTGTGTGTCACTGGATATGAATCAAATATGACAATATACAGGGAAGTGGTTGACAATGTATCATGTATGATATGAGTAGCCATGTTCTAAGGTTGTTGGTAGTTTCCTATACACCATTGCATCCTGACTTCTTATATCAGTTATACTTTACAGACTGATTATCCTCTCAGCCACACTTGATTATTTTATACTCGCATTTGATATATATCACACTTGATATAAGTACTTGATTACTATATTTTATACATATATATTACTTTATACTTATGGCTTTGTCTCCCTGGCCTTCTTTTAAAATGGTTTCATAGATGTGAATGCTAGAGCAGACTTAAGACCTTCATATTTGAAGTGCTTTGCCTTGACAGTTGGTCCTAGCATTTTGCTTTTTCTGTCCTTTCCACATTGCTGTGTGGGTCTGTAGGAAGGAAGGTATAAGAGCAGTGGCTGGGGTTCTCCCACCATAACCATTCAATGCTCTAATGTGCAGAATAAACGTGTGTCCATTTAAAACTGTGTCCTTAAATCAAATGTTAGAGCAGTGGTTCTCAACCTGGGAGTCATGACCCCTCAAGTGACCTTTTCATAAGGTCACCTAAGACCATCAAGAAACACAGATATTACAACTGCAAAATTACAATTGTGAAGTAGCAATAAAAATAATGTTATGGTTGGGAATCACTATAACATGAGGAACTGTGTCAAAGGGTCACAGCATCAGAAAGGTCGAGAACCACTGTGTTTTAGCTTTTTCATTTGGAGCATCCAGTAGTCATGTATAAAGATTTTACTGGAAAAAATTATTAGACAAGTGGGCAAAATATTCCCTGACTCCTGTTGTTTGAAGAATGTTTTGGTAAGATCTCTTTTTAAAGAATACACAAGCTATTTTCAGCAATAAAATTTTATCATCCTGCTTTTCACTTTGTTAGTTGGGAGAAATATTTCTCTCATGATATTTCATAAATGAAAGGCTACATCCCAGTATGCTAAAAAGCTAAGTATTAAAAGCATCTTTGGAAATGTCTTCTATTAAAGTGATGGGGAAGAGGGAGGTCTGATTTCTTAACTGATCTGGTTAGTGCAAGGAGGGAGACTGCTGATTTTTCCAGCACTTAAAGTCATTTTTTCTTGATTAATAACAAAAGTAGAGTGCATATCTTTTAATGATTGAGCAAGCATTTTTGAATTTTTTATGTATTTATTTATTCCCCTAATATTTATGAGGATCACTGTTCTATTTTCTGTAGAAAATAATAATAATAATCCTCAGGTGATACCGGATCAAGCTGGCATGGTATTTCTCTCATAGAGGTTATTATTCTAAATGTCCTTCTATTATAGAGTAACTGATTTAAGATGTGTAGTTGAATCAGATGGCTAAAAGCTCAGTTGTTTGCTTTAAAAATAAGTTCTTGGCTTTATATTAACTCATTATTTTTATCTTTGTCCCCAAAACTAAATGCAAAAACCATTTTGCTTATTGGAGCCTTCTGATTTAGTTGAAATGCGGGGTCTCTGGCATTTGTCTGACTGTATAGCCCTATTTTTAAATAAAGTGAATATTGAATGAATGGTTTTGCAAATCAATTTCACAAGTGAACGTAATTAAAATAATCCTTCTCATATGACACCTATTCTCGGGGGATTGCAGTTTTCAGCCTTATAATAACCATGGCATCAGCAGCATCAATCTATAACTCCATTGCTTATGTAGATGAAATCGCCATACTCCCAGGTCTAATAGCGTTTTAAATACACGGTCATTTGTCCAACTGGACGAGCTATACTCCCAGATCTAATTGAGACCTTCCCTCTGACTTGGTCTTCAGGATACTCTGTAGCAGCTTCTGTTCTTGTTAGCTTTCTGTTTCCCTTGTTATTTGGGGGAAATTTTGTGCAGATACTTGTGGGGGTATTTTTTAACAGAACATAAGCAAAGCAGATGTGACTGCTCTAACTCTGGCCATCCATTTTTCAATACCTGCCGAGGTTTCTTCAGGGTAACAGATAGGAGATAGCTGGAGGCTGATGTATGAGGGAGAAGACCCTCTCCTTCCCACTGGGGAATGAGCAGACCAAGATTTAGATACAGAGTGGACAGGGGGCTTAGTCTCTGCCCTCATACCTATTGACAGGTTACCTTACCTTTTTCATAAAGGGATAATACACTTGATATCAAGGTCACATAATGTATGGGAGTGGAAAGTGCTCTATAAGCCAAAGTCACACAGCTAGAGGGCACTTTTCCCTGTTTCTTTTGTATGGGAGTAAATGAAGAACATATTGGTCGCCTTCAGAGAGGGTCGGTTAAATCTCCAGGGAGCTCATTCTTTTGAGTGCTTACGTGGCAGGCAGATTTCGGAGACTGTCTTTCCTCTAACACAAACATGGGAAGCTATCATGTTTGAGCCTGTAAAGCTGCCTGGTTTTTAATACAGAAATTTCTTGGATGTGTTATTTTCAGTCTCCCACATTACATATGGTGCATTTCCTGGTCTGGTCAAATATAGGTCATTGTATCTGAATGAACGTGCTGTATGCAAATCCTAAGTCCTTCATCGCACTTCAACCCTTTGAGATAACATCAAATCGTGCATCCCCTTGAGGAGTAGAGTTCTTATAAACAGCGTCATTAGTATGTTTGAAGAGTTTTAGAATTTACAGCATGGTTTCAATATATAATTTCTACTTGAAGTCCAATGTGTGCTCCTTTTGAAAATGAGCGAACCTAGAATTTCGAAGACAAAGAAGTGATGACATTCTGAGCACATTGTTAGGGGTATTCACGACCACAGGGGTCTCTGTAGTCCCCAACATACTTGTTTCAGTTGACACTGTCTGGCACGTTGTATGTGCTTAGCTCTTGGCTATTTCAAGAATATTAACAACCCTGTCCTATCTGGTAAATCCAAAACCAGTGAGCAGGTTAAAAATGCTAATGAGGATGAAGAAGGAGAATTAGTTTCAGGTAAGTTTTAAAAGTGAGTGCTGAGAAAGCAACACTGTACTGTGTGTGAGGGAAATGGTTCTGGGGAGCCCTAGGCCATCCTTGCAAGAGGTTTCAAAGGTTACACCCACACAGGTAATATCACTGAGCAAGAGATAAAATGAGGGGGTGGTGGCATTTGATAAAATGCACAACACTCCTGCATGATTGGGGTCACTATGAAATGCCTGGTAGCTTAATGCTAATTCAGGAAACACTTAAGGATTTCAGAGTTCAACAGCTGGCAGTCTGGTGTCTCTGACAAAATGTGGATCCAAAAGCCTCTTGCTTCGTGGATGTATCCATCACCTTAAGGACCAAGCCATGAGGACATGAGGCTTCAGACAATATTTGAAACCCAGAGTATAACAGTGGATTAAGTTCTGATTCTAAGAGTACAGCTAAGCACATTGGGAACGTCACCTGTAACCCTTGAAGAGGGATCAAGGTGAGATGATTATCAGCCTCCTAGCTTTAATACACAAGAAACTGACCTGTTTGCAATGTAATGTTTCATGGATCTTAGATCAATGAGGAAAGGGAGCTTGAGCCTGTCCTAAAACCCACATCTCCTGAGGACAGAAAAGAACTCAAAGATTTTTTTCAAAGTCATCTGGGACAGTTGAGGGAACAGTTCTAGGTTGTTTGGGATCCAGGAACTGATCTCTGAGCTCCATTTTTGACGCTAAGCAGCTGAGTACTCTTTAATAGCACTGAACTGAGAAAGAATATGGCAAGTGGGTCCAGTCGTGGTACTGCACCCTCTGCTTCCTCCGTCTCTGGGTGTCCGGACATGCTGCTGCACACTGGGCTGGAAGGATGAGTCTGGGAAAGGGTGGGGTTCTGCAGGATCCCAGTGTGGCTGGGAGTGAGCGCCAGAGGTGGGTAAGGTAGGAGAGAGAAGGATTTCAGTGCTGTAGCTCTTTTTATATGAAGGTCTTTAAGGTCTTCAATGAAACAGCTCTCTTAGATAATATTAGCTTGTGCACATGCCTTTATTGGGGTGAACTGGGGGTGCCTGTGGACCTTGGAGAGTGGGACAGAGCTTTCAGGGTAAAGGAAAATCATTGGCTGGAGTTTAAAGTTCTGTGAATGCCTCATTTGTATGGAGACATTCCAGAAATCCCAAGTACTTGCTGGGCGGGTTCTTAGGTGTGTGGGGGTTGGGGCAGTTTGTAGGTCTGCCAAGGAGAGTGGAGAGAGTCAGGATCCCCAAACAAGGTCAGAGGAAGAGAAGCCCTGCTTTTAAAGGTAGTTCTCCATTCTGCACCCAGCTCAGAGGAGCTACCTCATCAAGGTAGACTGCAATCGTGTGTAGCAAGGTTTTCCTACAAGTGGGGTTTGGAAAGCCTGTAGGATTCACTGGTTTTCCAAGTCATAATCATAAGTGATCTTTTGGCCTGTGCTTGGTTTTCCTATGGCTACAGTGTCAGCAGAAAGCATTAACACTAACATAAGCCAATGTGTGTTCCCACACAGCTCTGAAACTCGGTTTCTTCATGGGAAAACAGGTTCTAAGACGATATCATTATTACAACACCTGACATTATGACCTTCAGGTGTCGAGCAACCACTGGTAAAGCTAGTATAAACTGGACTGCATACCACAGGCAAAACAAAATCTCCATAGAAAGCTTGAAATATTCGGTCTGTGTATAATGGTCCATTCTATCAACTAAGGCAGTGAAACCTTTGGGAAAAAACTAGACCCAAGATGTAATACACACACAGTCAGGGTGACCTTTCCCTTCTAGCATTCCAGGATGGTTGTACAATCTTGGTAGTGCTTAGTTCCACAGGGTCACTCCTTAAATTAAGGAGTCCTGTTGATGTCTCAAAGATATCCAAGTTCACCTAGAGTAGCCTCGGTGAACAAAACACACCAAACCACACCAAACCATCGGCTCCTGGATTGTGGTCGATCAGTCAATCATCTCTATGCCCACTGACTGGAAATGGGGCTTTTGTGTGCTGCTAGGCAGCTTGGCTCAGGAACTTGGTTGCTATTGAGAAGGGTGACTTGGTGACCTCAGATCTGTGGGAAACATTGCTAGAGGAACTTCTGAAATCACTTTACAGTTCTAAATGCTGTAGAAATGTATTTAATTTAATAACAATACAGTTTCTCAAGATATAGTCAACAAAAGCAGGTAGATTCTATCGATCTATACATACCTATGAGTTTATCCAGGTAAAAAACATTTCCATTCTATCTTCAGGGGGATAAATGAATAGCCATTTCCACTAATGTTTCACTAATTACTTAATTAGGCTCATGCAGATATGAAATTAGGCAACAGAACGTGAAATCTGCCTTGAAAGCTGCAAACACAGCATCGTTCCCCATTTATCTTGAGTTGGGAACATCTTGGATGTGATGCAGTGAACAGATGCCAAGATGTATCTGTGAACTTTTCACAGAAGAGCCAAGGCAGAGGCGACATCCCCAGCAGCTGTGAACGTCTAGGGAAGACTGATTTCAGAGCGTGACAAATTGTATATCAAGCTTGGCACCAACCATGAATCCTGCTCAAGTCTGGCTTGTGTACTTGATGTCTCTGTCAGCCTCACTGCAGAGAATGGGCAGCAGCGTCTGTTGCCAGCGTCCATTGAGCTGAGTGCCTCTTTGGGCCTGGGATTGCTTTTCCATCCACCCAGACAGGGCCTTGTCCCTACAGAAGAAGACTAACTTCTGCCACTCTATTAGATTGTTATCAGGACACAGGCTTTTCACAGTAAGTTAGGGATAGATTGTGGTAGGATTTGACCCACAATAAGTCTGAAAACTTATGGTAAAACACAAGCCCAAGATGAGGTGCTTTCTAATGGATCCAGGCCCAAGAAAGGGCTTTTGAAGAAGCTGCTTAGAAGTTCCTGTGGGTCATATGGTCTACTCTCTGACTCTTCTTCAGCGACACCCATTAATGGGGACAGCTTATAGTTCTGAATTACATGCCTTTTTGAGGAAGAAATCATGCAGAATTCAGGGCTTGAAGGATGGCTCAGCAATTAAGAGTTCATGCTTGCTCTGCAGTCATGAGAGCTAGAGTCTGATTCAAGGAAGATCCTCTCTCAAAGGAATATTTGGAGAGTGATAGAGGATTACACCAGATGTCCTCTTCTGGCTTCTCTGGGTGTGTACAGGCACATGTACCCGAACACCCACATGTATATACACTCTCATGAACACACATCACACACACACACACACACACACACACACAGACACATCACATATGCACACATAAATAAATGATGAATGAATGAAGAAATGAATGAGTGAATAAGTGAATGATGGATAAATGAATGAATTAATAAATGAATGAAGTCTTTAAAAGTAACAACATTGTGTTTTTGGAGTGTTAGTCCTGATGTACATATTGACAATGGAAGGCAGTTTTCACCCCATGTCTATTGATTCCACCAACCAACCATGCATCACAAATATTCAAGAACACTGCATTTGTACTTGCAATGTACGATCAATATTTAAAAAGTATTTACCTCGCATTATGAATTAGATGGTTTGCTGTAGACAAGAGGAAGTATACAGGTTGACTGCAAACACTGTGCTTTCTTATATGAGAGATTTAAAGTATCTGCAGATTTTTAGTGTTGTTAGGGGGGTCCAAGACACTGAGGAATTGTAGGAAATTGTAGGAAATTTCCACTGTCTCCAATTAAATTGTATTAGCTTAAATGATGAAAGTTGAGAGATTTGCTGAATGCCTGCTATGTACCAAGAATGGGTGTGAAAATTTAAGGCATATTTTATGATAAAATGTCTTCCCTCAGGAAGCGTATGCTTTGGATGTAGGGGAGAAAAGATAAATTTTTTTCCGTGAAGTCTGGTGAGCATAAGAACTCTGGGGAGAATGAAGCAGGGTGTGGAGGCTGGGAGGTGGGTGGTGACTGGAGAAGGCCACCTGGAGATGATGGGGCAGAGCCTGGGGAGGCAATGACAGTGGATGAGAGGGCAGTACAGTCCAGGCAGAGGGACCAAGCACAAAGGGTCCGGGCACAAAGACACCGAGCTGAAGGCATCTTTGATGTGACCAAAACAGGATGGCAGGTAACTGGCGAGAATGAATGAGAGAGTCACCCCCAGGTCCCAGAGAACGAAGGTGATGAAACAGGATCTCCTCTCTTAGACATCAACTTAGAAAGAAGCCTTTACTTTTCTAGCTTCTTTGGATAAACAGAAAGGTCCGGGCCTGATCTCATCTGCTATTTACTCGTGGGGCTCACTTCTTCTCCACCGTGCCATATAATTACACTGTAGAGAAGAAAGGACTGGGTTTACTAAATATAGCAACGTCTGATTATCACCTATCAACCAGGTACTGTGTGTGTGTGTGTGTGTGTGTGTGTGTGTGTGTGTGTGTGTGTGTGTTGTGTGTGTGTGTGTTTAATGTTTTGTCCTTCAGTGGGTTGTGGTTTTAAACTTCTTAGTAAACAACCTGGGCATATAGCACTGGGGGAGTTGGCTGAAGTGATGGCTCAGCCATGAAGAGAATGCTATGCTCTGGAAGAGAACCTGAGGTTTAATCCCACAACCACCAACACCATGCCACTCAGCTTCCTCAGACTCCGGGGAATTCAATACCCTCTTCTGTCCAGCAAGGGCACCTGTACACATCTGTACACATGCATACACACAAATAAAAGTAAAAGGCATTGTCCTTCTTGTTCATCCTCAGCGACGGACTGGGTCAGAGTCCTGATGTGACGCTGGAACTGTGAGGTTATTTAAGAAGAAAACAGGGCCTTGGGAGATAGCTTGGTTGTAGACTGCTTGCTGTGCAAGCAGAAAGACCTGAATTCTGATCCCCAGGTAAAAATGGGGATGCAGGGGTGTGTGTCTTAGAACTATGGCAGGCAGACAACAGGGGCTTGCTGGCCAATAGGATCTAGTGAATCAAAAGATCCCCAGGCTCAGTGAAAGAACTTGTCTCTAAAAGTAGGTGGGAAAATGACTGAGGAAGACACTTGATGTTGAAAACTAGCCTCTACATGCCCTCTCACTTCTACACAGAGGAGTGCCCACATATGATCACAGAGACAAGGAGAGAGAGAGAGAGAGAGAGAGAGAGAGAGAGAGAGAGAGAGAGAGAGAGAGAGAGAGGGAGGGAGATTAAATAAATACAAATGCATGTGTTGCATAGCTGGTTCCTTGGCTAAGACATTCCATTCAGGGAAAGAGAGGCTCACAAAATGGAGAACTTATAAGCACCCCACCCAGTCCAAAGCTAGATAGGCAGTAAATAACAGGTTTGGGGCTTTTCAGTGGCTCTACCTGCAAGGTGAGTTAATGACTCAAAGGATAGAACTTGTGAGTGTTTACTGTACTGGAGTGGGGTTGCTGGTGCATCTGCCTTTCAGTTGTCAAGTGCTCCCATGAGCACCCCCAGTAACTTCTCTGTTTCCTCAGTCTAGACTTGGGGAAAGTGTTTCCTTCATGACTAGTTTGCTCACATCTGCCCAGGAAAAGGTGTTCTAAATGAGCAGAGCTCCTTTCTTAAGTGTGATTTGTTTGGTTGGTTTTTGTTTTGTTTTTGTTTTGTTTTTGTATTGCTTTTTCCTTTTCTTTTTTTTTTTCTATTCAAGTTTGAAAATCGAGAGCAGTACATAATGTACTGCAGGTTTGTAAACAATTTCAGTAAAGGGTAACACATTTTAGTAGTCATTTCTACCACCACCAGTTTTCTTTAAATTAAAAACAAATAAACAAACAAACAAACAAAAAATGTGCAGCAAATGATAAGTGCTTGGCTCTAGGCAGGAAACTATGTTTAAAAAAAAGTAAAAACTATAAGATGTGTGCAGATTAAGTTTAGCACAGTTTCAGAGGGTTACGACCTTACTGCTGGTTTATGGTTCTCTACAGTAATCCAAGCTAAGGTTCCCATCGAGGTTTATGTTTTATTGTGGTAAAATACTTTGGTGGCAAGGAAGTCTTTGTATACATTTGTGTGTAGATGAGGGTGTATTATATACATACCTGGGAGAGGATGCCCCTGCCAGTACATGAGCAGACAGAGGCCAGAGGTTGGCACAGATGTCTTCCTCTGGGGCTTTGCACATTTTATTTTGAAACTTGGTCTCTCATGTAACCTAGAATATATTGTTTTCAGTTAGGCTGGCTTGCCAGCAAGCCCCTAGGATCCCCCTGTTCCCACCCTTCCAGCTCTGGGGTTACAGGCACATGTCCCCAGGCCAAGCAACTACGTGGATAATACTAGGATTCAAACTCAGGTCCTCGTACTAGCTCGGCAAGCACTTTACACACTGAGCCCATCTTTGTAGCTGGAAAGTCATCATTGTCATGTTTTTGGAATCCATGATCAACTTTCTTCCTCCTCCTGCTCCTCCTCCTGTTCCTCTTGCTCCTTCTCCTCCTCCCACTCCTCCTCCTGTTCCTCCTCCTCCTACTCCTGCTCATTCTCCTGCTCCTCCCCCACCCCCTTCTCCTTCTCCAATGCCCTATGGCACGGGGCATTGAGCTTGAAGCTTTGCTCACGCTAGGCAACGCAGTAATAAGGTTCACAAGGCTGTTCCATGTTCCTGAGCCGAAACCATGACCCTGTTTTAGTTCTCAGACATGGTCTTACAAAATAGTTTGTCCTGAACTTGTATTTACTCTGTAGTGTATTTCCCCTTCTCAGAGGTCATAGTTGTGTGTGTGTGTGTGTGTATGTGAAAACAAAAGAGCCCCGTGCCTTTGTGAGCCATCTCAAATCATATATCAAATTCCCTGTTTGTATAAAAAGTTGGAGAATACATAGTCCCCAGCTGAGACTGCCCCTGGAAGTTTACAGCAGATCAGTGTTTACGCTGGTCCCATGACTTGACATATTTACTTCAGAGAAGGAAACTTGGAATATCTGTCGGCCATGTCTGTTTAGTAAAGGCATATGCTAGGCATTTTTGAAAACACAGATATTCACTATAACTCTATGGAATGCTCTTTCTAGCTGTACTTGGGAAAACAGCTTGTGAGAGGATCAGGAACAGAGAGTGCCACACTGAGATACCTGAAGTTCTAGCTTCCGGCATTGCTGACACCAAGTATCTCCCTAACGGGCGGAGACAATTTAATAGAAGCCCAGATGCCGCCTATCCTCTTAAAGAACCTGTCGAGTTCTTTCTCCTCTTCCCATCTCTGTTTTTATTTTCAAACAGACTAAAGACCTCACCAAGAAAAAGGACAGTGAGGAACTGAAACAGACAGAGGATGAGAAAACCAAGCAGATATACAAGAACTGGAAAGAAGACTCTGAATGGCAAGCATCTTGTGAGTACCCAGGATCTCCGCAGCACCATGCAGGGTCTCAGCTGGGCCTTCTAGTGCCAAAGCATCCGGGAGGCATCCAGAGCGCATCCTGGAGAAGTACCTGTCCACTGAGTTGTCTCTCAGGTGTTACCAGTAAATGCTGATTCCTTGGAGACTTGAGTAGCAGAAAGGTTTGGTTTCATCGTTGTACCCTTAAATTAAAGAGAGTTTCTGCTCGGCAGAATTACACACAGCTGTGGAAATAGCCCGCTGAAGAATGTTTCCTGGTTTTTAAAAGATGCCTCTTTCTTGGAGAAGAAACATTATCAATAGCATAAAAATCACCATTTAAAAATTCTGAATTATGAAGGAAGAGACAGGAAAAGTATTAACATGTGAACCTTGCTTTTGTTTTTTTGTTTTTTGAGAAGTTGGCTTTTAAATTGTTTATTTGAATTTGAATTCTTGCTATTCTGTTTTGTTTTTTTCCTCAAGTTCTCAGTAGCGCATATACTTTTAAGCAGTATTTTTTTAACTGACATACCTCAGTTCTCCTTATAGCGTACCACACACATGACATTGTACCACAAAGCACACAGAGTTGACAGGTGGGATATATTTGCACCATTTCCCTGCACCTCTGCCTCTGACCCAGCACTGACTCTCTTTGGAGCTTGTACTCCCAGGGCCAATCCAGAAAGAACAGGATGGACAGAGGGACAGGCAACCCAGGTATGAGGATGGATTAGTCTTCCTGCCATCGACAGAGAAGACCCACTGACAGTCCCCTGAGACTTGTAGAGAGGCTACACCCAAGTAACAAGATTTTCTAGAGGCTCGGAGTCCTGAATTGGTCTACGGTTCCTTTACAACAAATGCCAAAAATTTTGATGAAACAAAAATATTTGCAAGATCCAATTTGTGGCCTTCTGTGCTAAGCCCTGAAACTCCAGTACGATGAAATATTTTCAGTGTGTTTTCAAAGTCAAACATGACAGGATTTAGCCCATAAAGTCTGAATTGTAAAAACGAAAACAAAAGTCCTCCATGAAAACGGGTGGTTGCATCCTGTAATAATCTCTAATACTCTATGGCTAAAACATAGCCCCGTCTATTTTAGAAAGAAATTAATGTTAAAAGGCAGATTGTGGAGCCTGTGTATATTTACTGAGGCGTTCTGAAATTCTCCACATGTTTCCGGGTAAAATCCCTTTACTTTCTGTCTCTCTGGCCAATTCACATTTAGTTAAACCTATAATAGACTCTGGATGTGACCTTCGACCAGCCTCCGTGCCTTTTTCCTAGCTCACCTGCTACCAAGAAGTCCTTCCTGTTTTTTGCTAGTGACTTGGGATGCACTGCGTCCTGACCATAATTGAATCAGGGATTTAATACTGGTCTCTGGCAGCCCTGTCCCTCCCACTAGGCTTCATAGCTTAGTATTTGCCCGGTAATGTAATCTTGCTATACATTTTCTACCCCACAACCTCCTCCTCCTCCTCCTCTGTGTTCCTTTCCTCTCCTTCTCAGTAAGTCGCCAGTTCCATTAAATGCAGATCGGAATTCTGGAGCGAGTGCAAGAGGGGCCTTAAAATGTGATAGTAGGTACTGGGAATGATAGTTAATATGAACACAAAACCAACTCTGCCTGGAGCCTTCTCAGTGTACTGAGTCTGCTGTCTCTGTGGGCTCTGAATGTGACCCTTGGCAAGGCTGATGGACTAACTCAGACACTGTTACCTTTCTAGTGCGAAAATCTAAGGCAGCTGATGAGAAGAGACGCTCCTTAGCGAAACAAGCCCGGGAAGACTACAAGAGGCTTTCTCAGAGGGGAAGGAGTGGCGACGGGCTGCAGAACCCACTGTCTGGTCCACAGAAGCCCAAAAGACCTCCTCTTCCTCCGAAGCCCCAGTTCCTACAGCCGCTGGGAAGCCCTCCAAAGTCTTTAGGGTAAGAAGCCACACAGATGGCTTCCTTCATAAGCCCTGGGATGGGCTAATTAGAGCTGTGTGTCTTGGGGCATGGGATGGGGGTGGGTGCTCGTGTTGGCCCACTGCTTAGTCAGCGCAGGCTCGCCTCTAACCAGTCTTCCTTGACTCCTTTCTTTCCTGTAAGATATATCCACTGTGGCTAAAGTTAGAACCCAACTGCAGGGTGAAGATGTCAGGTGACTTGCTGTTCCCCACCTTCACCCAGTGGCAATAGGCTAACACTGGGGAACTAGGGGGAACATGGAGGGCAGAACAGTGTTTAATGAGCAACATTGCCTCTAGTCACCAAAATAATAACATTAGAATCCTGGGGCAGGTAGACTTATTCCCAGAACTACTTTTTATTGCTGGAGTCAGGGTTTGATGGCAGAGCCAAGATCATATTTTCAGAATTTTGAAATGCTCTATTTTGGGACAAAGCATCTCTCTTATTTGGCCATAAAGGTAACTTTACTTTCTAGGGACAACATGTGCTAGAAGATAAAAAAGAAAGCTAGAGTGATATCCAGAAGAAAACAGCATCTTTCGTGTTTACTGACTACCAAATTCTTTTTTTGACTTATATAGAATATTATTGATATTCTAATTTTTATTTGTTTGCTTGTAGTAGGGTTCAAACCCAGGGCCTTTCACATGTTAGGCAAGCAGTCTGCCACTGAGCTATATCTTCCACCCTAAAATTCCCACATTTAGAAAGAAATGTTTAAGATCAATTATTGATCATGTGATTGATCACATGATCTAGACTGTGGTTAGCATTGTCTCTTGAAATAAAAACTAAAAATACTTCTCTGTTAAGAGTTTTAACAAACAAACAAATGAACAAAATCTATTCTTTTAATTGTTTAAGTCATTCTTTTTTCTAACTGAGGACTATGACCTAAGCGGAAACACAAGAGTAAATTATTTCCCCTACTTAATAATCACTTCTACTTACTCCACCGAAGGTTCCAGATTGAGATGTGGTGACCAGCACTAAATGACACAGCACACAGTTTGGGAAATGAAGTTTTATTTTCCCCCCTTACAAGTAAAAATAAAACGTCAGGAAATACACACCTCCTGAGCTTCGTAACAGGTCACACATGGGCTCCCACATGTGGCCTTGTCTAGTGTAACTCTGGCTACAGAGCCTCAGGCAGCCTTTCTGGTTTGCTAGGCCCTAGCATGGGGTATGTCTCACCTGATGTCTTTCCTATATGTTTTTAGGACACAGTATATGGATGTCAAGGAGAGTGGCCTTTTAGAGAGTAGGAGACAGTTTCCGTCAGCAGTACTCAGCTTGCTCTTTTTTAAGGCAGTGTAGAATAGCTCTCTGAGTGTCAGAATAGATAGGGCTGGGCCTGGGACTCTGGGCAGTTATGACAGAGGTTAGCCAGGAGCCAACCGAGAGAAAGACAGACACTAGCTGTCCCACGTATGTGGAGTTTTAGTCTCTCGCTGAGGATTATGTGGAGAAAAGGAAGCTAATGTGGAAACTAACATGAGAATTTGTCAAATAATCTAATGTGTATGCAAGGTCAGCTTCCGGAAAAGTCAAATATTGTAAGATATTTTCTCTTAAATCCTCTGAATGCCAAAAATAATAAAACATAGCCATATTTGCATATATATGTGTGTGTGCACGCATGTATGTCTGCGTGCGTGTGTGTGCACGTGTACACACACACATGCAAGCATGCACACATGTACACGCATGTTTGCAGAGCTGTTAAGTACCATGAAACTCATGGCATACACAATTTGTTGCCAGCAGAAGCACCAAGAGCCACATTAATCTGTACCATGGAAGATTCCAGTAGCTCATTCAGTCTCTTTGTTTTAGATTTAGAGCCTGCTCACCTAGTGGCTTGTTGAACAGGACTTGGGCGAATATTTATTACACCTCTGCGCTGCCTTCTGTCGTAGAACCATCTGTGCAGGACGTCCTTCTGATGCTGAGTTGGTTTCAAAATGGCGCTGTTGCTAGTTTTCCCTCTCTAGTCTGCAGACATCTTCCCTTTACCTTCTTGGTCCTAGAGCATCTTTTAGTAGAAAGAAACCTCTTCAAACTGTGAGAGAAGAAGCAAGTGAGGGAGGTGAGCAGAAATGGAGAATTTGAGGAAAGGCGCGGAATGAAGGACTCAGGAAGGCAGCTTGCTCACTGCGTGCAGTGGACTTTGTCTGCACGGCCACACTCTCCGGGAAAACAGCTTCAGTTCTGAACGCTTCTTTTCCCAAATGCTAATTGGAAGTTAGTGGATCTTCTCACCCGTAGTAAAATGAATTTAAATCTAACCCCGCATGGTTATTGCTCTGACTGGTCCAGATAAATGTGTTTTCTTCTCTCTGATCTTGGGAGCCATAGAGCACCTAACCTACCACTAACTCTGCCTTTCGATTAGATGTTGGAAATGGAAATACAAGTAATTCTCCCCCCACCTCTTCCTCCTTTCTCTTCTCCCTCTTCCTTTCACACCCCCTCTTCCTTCTCCCCTTTTTCTCCTCCCTCTCTGTATAAAGTTGTCCCTCAGTATCTGTGGAGGAAATTCCCAAGGGCCCTTGGAGATCAAATTGTGAAGGATGCTCAAGACCCTTTTATAAAATAGTGTGTTTTCCTGTAATGAATTCATAGTCTCTCTACACTTTGATCTCCAAATTACGTATAATGACTAATACAATGAAAGTGCTATATAAATAAGCAAACATTACATAATATTGTTTGGAGAATAATATTCTCCAAAATGGAGAAGCAAAAATATCTATGTTTAGTACAGTTGCAATTGTTTTTTTTAATATTTCCAGTCCTCCATTGGTTAACTTGATGCAGACCAGTTTTTGTGTGCATACATATGTATACATACACATATAAACATATACATGCATATGTATGTGTGTCAGGCTATACACATATACATATATATGATGGATCATTATTTCTTTTTGTGCCTAAATTACAGTTGAAACTTTAATTCTCCTTTAGGACAGATTTATAATTACAGGACAGATTATAAGATAACACATTTACAATTAGACTATCCTAAATTACCATAAGCTTAATTTTCATTGAAAATTCTTACAATATATTCTGATCACAGTTCTCCCTCATCTCTGATTATAAAATAACACATTTATAATCAGATTATTTTAAATTACCATAAATTTAATTTTCATTGAAAATTCCTACAATTTATTTTGATCACAGTTCTCCTTCATCTCCTTCCAGGTCCTCCCCACACCCCCACCCCCATCCAACTCTACATCTTCTTTCCTTCTGAGTTTGGAAAATGAGCAACAAACAAAACAATAAAAAATAATTTAAAAACAAACAGTGAAGATGTATAAGACACACACACAAATAAAACGTTTGAAATACAAAATTCAAATCATATTATAGAATCAGAAGACCAGTGAGATTAAAGAAAAAAAAAAAACAAACAAACCAAAAGCCCTAACAAAGCATCATGATACAAAAAAAAAAAAAAACATTCCCTGAAAACACTGTTGAGTTTGTTGTGTGTAGGACATGGGGCCTCCTTTAAGGGTGGTTTGTACACCCAGTGAGGAGATTGATTTTTTTTCCTTTGTAAGTGGTCGTCAGTTGGAGATAGCTTTGCGGTTAGTGATGGGAGTTCACATCCACTCCCCACCCTCAGCACTGGATCCCATCTGACATGGACGTGCGCAGGCCCTGTGCTTGCAGTCACGGACTCTTGAGTTCATGTGTATGCCAGTCCTGTCATAGCTGGAAGACACAGCTTCCTCGATGCCATCCGCCCCTTCGGGCTCTTAGACCCTTTCTGCCTCTTCTTCCATAGCTTCCTGAGCCCCAAGGAAAGGGTTGGTAAAGATATCTTATTTATGGCTGAGTGTTTCCAGGTCTCTTACTCTGCAGAATGTCTGACTGTGGGTCTCTGAATTAGGTCCTGTCTGCTATCGGTAGAAGATTTTCTGAGGTTGACTGATCTATGCATATAGCAGAAGGGAGGACATTATTTCAAATTAGTCATCTCTAACTTGAGAACCATCTTACCCATGACAGGAATCAGGGAGTGATAAGGACCAAGACCAGCTTCACCCAGGAGGAAATCATCCGATGGTTCAAAGAGGAACAGCTGCCATTCCGAGCAGGTTACCAGAAAAACTCAGACACCATTGCTCCCTGGTTCCATGGTGAGTTCTGAGACTATTTCTAATGACAGACTGAGCAGTGCTCACTTCAAGAATGGCAAACAAGCAGTAAGGGCTTTCTCTTCCCTTCTTTATTTGTGCTATGCTTTCACCTTGCTTCCATGAAGCCTGTTCTTAAAGGCTTTACAGAGAGCTGTCTGCTCTGAGTGTTAGAAAGCACTCAGCATTCATGGCCACTGCAATGATGGGGGTTAATCCTTCACCACAAATATAATCCAGGGAGGGTGGGAAAAGCAGGACTTCGTAGGGACTCGGTAGAAAGAGTGACTTCAGCACATGCTATTGTCTTCCTCCACTAGGAAGTCAGTGGTTTGATGTACTGAGACAGCATTAGCAGGCGGAAGGCCAGTTATACACCACCTCTTTCACAACCAGTTGAGTGACCTTGAAAAAACAATGGTCTCTTTCTATCGCTGCTCAACCTACTTGGGCCCTAATTTTCTCTTAAATGAGAATCTGGAGCTTTTTAAAAATTCACTTTACATCCCAAACATAGCCTCTCTTCCTCTTTTCTTTCCTGCCCCGCCCTTCAAAATCCCCTCTCCCTGTTGAATGGGAGCTTCCCTTGGGTATCACCCCATCCTGGGTCATCTAGTCCCAGCAGGCCTGGCATATCTTTTCCCATGAGGCCTATCCAGGCAGTCCAAGTAGGGGTAAGAAGATCCAACATCAGGGAACAGAGACCACACAGCTCCCCCTGCCCCCACCAGTTCCACTTGTTAGGGGAACCACGTGAATACCGAGGTACATGCTAGCTACAGATGTGGGAGGTCTATGTCCAGCTCCTGTATGCTCCCTGGTTGGTCCTGTGACTGATCCTTTCTTTCTGTTGCTCGAGCAAGTCTGCAAGGTGGAGTTGTTTGAGTCCTTGGACAGTATTAGCTGATGGCTTCAGCATTTGGCTTAAGATACTTGGTTAATTAGGCCTCCTCTGTCAACCTAGGTCATACTCCCTGACTGCTTCATTTCAAGAAAAGCCAGTTGTTTCTTTCAGACCTGTGGATAGGAACTGGACCTATAATATACAAAGTGATCAGTCGAACCACAACACAAAAAATAAAAGAAGGAATTACCTGTGGCCGAATTGAACTTACTACCTAAGTACTATATCCAAGGCAATGTCTCCCACTTAGCAAACAGAGTGTCTTGGTTTGAACTTCGAGTAAGGCATCTTACTTTTTAGAATTGTCATTTTCCACATAAACAGACCACAGAAAATGAGTTCTGAAAAGCACAGCAAGAACAACCCCTTCTAAAACCCTAGCTCAGCTGTGAGACTTTTTCCTGATAGCTGCTTTTAGTAGCTGAATGTCAGCAGAACTGCCAGGTGTCCTTCAGCATGGGCATTTGAGGGTTGGCCTTTGGTTGTCATTGCTCCTGAAGGAGCCCCGTGCTCTTCTGTGGCAGGGCTGCAAGCCTCCATCCCTCTGTGGTGTGCTGATGCTGTCAGAGACAACAGAGGGAACTCTGCTGATTCTGCATGCCTGCAGGACAGCCACCTCCACTGTCTGCTGCCTTCTGTTTCCTTCTAAGATAAGCATAGGAAATCAGCCTTTGTGTCTTGTGTGTCCTTGTACAATTGTTGTGTGCCGTTTTCCCTGATTATGAGAGCAGTCATATTTTCGTTTGATTGTTGTTTTAAACAGCAGGGTATGAAAATTGGAAGCGTGAGCTGATGTCATTAAGAATCCTGATATGTGAACTGGCAGTTCTCGTGGAAAGAGTTGCAGAAAGCTAGAGGACGAGGCAGGGCTAAAAATCCAATGGGAACGTTGCCTAGAAAACACAAGTGTGCAGTGAGTGGTACACATACTGTTTTATAAATATGACATTGTTGTTGATTCATTCTTATACAAATATTTATCATAGTTGTAAGCAAATAAATAATGCAATAAATAAATAATGGGATAATAAATATGCAGTCAGGTGGCCGACATAAATCCTCGACTTCCCTTTTAGGAAGACAGAATTTCCCATTCCCATGGTGGAGACAGGGTGGGCCATACTTTGTGTCTCTGAAGTATAGCTGCTTATGTGTTTACTGGTTGGTACTACGGAAATGGCCTCACATCACCCTTGAGCACATCTCTTCATACCTACACATCTTATTTCTCCACAGACTATATCCAGATATAGAATTTCTGGAAAGGAGAGGCACATGTATGTTTAAGGATGAATATTGAACATTCCTAGTAGCACAAATCAGAAACACTCCAGAACTCGAGCTAACATGTTGCCCAAATATTTCAGATGGTGGGGCATTTCATCTTCTCTATTTTTTGGTTTGAATGCTCATCTTTTAGGTCAACCGAAATATGTTGTCATTTGAAAACCTCCAAAATCTGAAACGCTTGTGGACAAGCACATTGAATGTACACCCAATCTGCATTGAGTGTTGTCCAATGCCTGGGAAGCTAATACCCTAGTGCGTATTCCTACATCGGTTCCCAAGTTTCCTCTTTGTCTTGTGCTTACCAGCACTTGTTCCATTTCCTTCCATGGAACACAGGGCACAGTGGAATTGTAATAATTGTTTGCACTGACACACAGTGAGCCTGAACCCCTCATGTTTGTTGGCTGTGTGTTTGTTGTAAACAGTTCTTCAGATATTTGGATCACTGTCCAGGATATCTATTGAAGTTTTGTTTTTCTTTGCTGAATTATATATATTTTAAACACTAATCATTTACTAATTATGTGGGCCAGCTATACTTTCTTATACTCTATGATTTACCTTTTTACACCGTAGTACATTTTGAGGCACAATTTTTCATTTCAATGCTGTTCAGATTAGATTATCTTTTTAATGATTTTTTTTTTGCTTCTATCATGTACAACCAACCTGCAATTCACTTTTTCACAGATAAAAGGTATATAGACATCTTTCGATTTATTATTGTGTCAAATTTCATTTTACTAAAAATTCACCATCTTAATAATTTTTACTGTTTTAAAATCATTTTAGTTAGCATAGGAAATAATGGTTTCCCTTATGACATTTCATACATTTGTGTATTTGACTTTGCTGATATCCAACCCCCTTGTCAGCTTCCCTTGTTCCCATGTCCCTCCTTCCTGCCAGGATGTGTATGTGCATGCAAGTGCTGTGCATGCATGCCTGTGCATGTGTGTGCAAAGGTCAGGATTCTTCTGCTGTCACTCTCCAGTTTCTGAGTCGGGTTCTCACTGATCTAGAGCGTTTTCTTTGAGATGGCTTGCGGGCCAGCAGATATCTGTCTATCTCCACTTCTGCAGCACTGGGACATCAGACACAACACTCCGCTTTGAGTTGAGTGCTAAGAAGCTGAACTCAGGTTTTCTGATTCTGTAGCAGGCATTTGAGCCACTGAACCATCTCCTCAGCCCCCTTCCCACTGTTACGCGTGTTTGTATTTGTTTCCCCTGGTTAGCGACAGGCGGCCTCTGTGCCAAGGATCAGTGTGAGGTGTAAATGTGAGCTCTTCTCATGCCTTTCCTGGACCTGTCCTGTACTGGGGAATGCGTGGTGACTTTATAATTTCATACCATACACACAGTTGCTTTTGAATGTGCGAGCCTTTGAGTTCTACTCCACAAGGGTGAAATGAAGAGGAATGAAGGAAGGGAGGCATTTCCGGAACTTAACTTTCAGAACACCACTGTGTGAGACTATGTGAGTTGTGCTCTCTCCCTTGTGCCTGCGGGAGCTGGTAAATGTGTGCAGAGGTTTCTGTGCAGAGCAAGTGAACGCACATGTGTGAAGTGTTCACAGAGAACAGGGCTTGATTGGCTTATCAGGAGCAGCACCAGATGCCTCAGCCCTGCCTGTGCTTCCTGCCTTCCCTTTATCATAGTCTCACTGTTCAGAGAAATAGTTACACAGGGAACTCGTGGTTCTTCAGCAAAACAGACCTTAATTACTGCAAAACGCTGGAAGTATTTATTTAGGGCCGGCTCTTAAAAAGTTAGGTCACCTCAGGAGACAATAGTGACATGGAGGTATTGGATAGAAGCCACTGCAAAGGGTCAGAGGATTTGACTGTTTGGGAAGTTGACAGGGCAAGGGTGAGCTCCTGGGAGAGGGTGTGGCCATCAGGTGGGCTGGGCCGACTGGAGAAACTGCTTCTGTCTCCCTGACTTCCGAGTTTCTGAATACTGTCATTAAGTCTATTTGGTTGGTTTTCTTAGCAGAAGGGATTATTTCCTGTTGTCTGTGTCATTTTTATCCTTTCACATCCTCTTGTCCTAGACTGTAATTCTCAGCTCAGGTATGTCTTGTCCCTTGAAGACAGTTGCAGTTTTTAATCCATTCTTTTCTTACACCTAGTTATCATGTTCCTGCAGTCTTTCAGCCACACTGTTTAGTCTCTGGTGTTTGTGAAGTATATGATAAACTCCAGAGAGTCCTCCTACCTATCTTACCAACTAAGTCACAAAGCATAATCTAACCCTAGGCTCTGAGTCTCCAGAGGGCGCCATACTTAATCTATTACACCCACTAAAATGCTTTGAGGCCTCACTGGACGAGGGTCAAAAGATAAACACCGCTCAAGTTCTACCTGCAAGTTCACGTCTTCATTCTACCAACATTTCTTCTCCCCTCCTGAAGATACAAAATGGAGGCAGTGAAGGGATCTTAGAAACTGCTGGAGACTGGAGTATAGAGAGATGGAAACACATTTCTAGTTTACGGTTTCCCCAGCAGTCTTTGTTGCTAGATAATTTCACTCACATACTTGCTTTGCCTAACTGGTTTTTGAAACGTTATTAACGCTTGCCAAATAGGTTCAATGAAACATCTCCATCCTGTTTATCCCTTATGGATGCCTTTTGCTGACTTAGCACAAAAACCTGCCTTCCAGACATGTAGTCTCTATAGTTTATATCAGAAACCACTCCAAAAGCATATCCCTATACTTTCACTGGTCTTTGACACTATTGGATCGTGCTACAGATGTTTAAATTGCTTCTATTTTGACACATCTGTCTGCCTCATTCTCTTTGGCAGGTAAGTCTCCCCCCACCCCCACTTTTGGTGTGGGAGTAGTTATCTCTGGAACTCAAGTTGCCTATAGGTAGTCATCAAGATGATGTCCTGTATTTTTCTCCATTTCTCCAGCTTTTGCCATACCTCACAGCTCCTTCTGCAAGGTGATAAGATACACCACAGCTGAGTGTAGGAAACTGATCTCATTAAGAAAAGCTCATAGATATACCTCAGTGTCCCTTAGTGATGCAACCTTTGACCATCTGGCTTCAGAGGAGCCACAATGTCATAACTGCGGGACATCAAGCACAAATTACTGAACTGCATGCGTGACATTCCAAACTCTGTGGCTAAGCCTCAGGTGATGGTTTACATCATATGTCATCATATCTAGGTCACACACATTCCATTAAGCAACTAGACTATGACCAGAAGCAAAATTATGTCACCACTGTGTGTGGCAGGGAGGGCAACTGGAAGCTTGTTCCCTGGTGGTCACTGTGTGCCCTTGGAGGAACCAGCAATGCTCCGTTCAACATGCAAACTTCCTGTATGTTAGTAACATCAGGCACTTTTCATAATTATCTCTATTTCTCCAATAATTATATACCTTACATTTGGTCAGACTTCTGAATGGGAGAAGATGAAACCGAGAGGGGCTAAAGCTACACAGGTTCTTTCTGGGATGTTCTAGTGCTCCTGCAAAGAATGCTGTGTACTGCTGTTCTTTTCTGGAAGACTCTGATCTTTCTCATCAATGACTCAATGCCAAGAACTTGCGACAAGGATCTTACTGTGCTTTCTATTAATGGTGAGAATAGAGCAGACCTTGGATTTCAAAACCTCCATTGTTGTAAATGGTGTACTTGAGTTACTAATATCCAGAAGTTGTGGTTGGGGTGTGTGTGTGTGTGTGTGTGTGTGTGTGTGTGTGTGTGTGTGTATGCTTGCACATGCGCTTTTAAGGATGGAGCCCAAAATGTTAGGCAAGCATTGAACTTATTATTCAGGAAGTAGTCTTATAGTTTCTTGTTGGGCTTTTGAACATGGGAGGTTACCTAGAAGCCAGTGCAGTCAGTGTTTATGATGGAAGCAAGAGTGAGTACCTCTGCCTTGAGGGATCCCATTAGGATCTGTGTAGAAGGGGGATTCTAAAGCATTGAAGAAATCACAAGCTTTGTCCTTAGACTTCTCTTGGTCAACACATGCTTTCTTACAATATTTCCTGTCACAACCATATGATCGACACCACTTCTTTATGAATGGGTGGGGAGTGCTGGGGGGACCAAAACAAAGAAACAAGTGGTGGATAAGAGTACACATATGGACTTGGCTGCAGGGTTTCACTCCAGCAATCGGCCATGTGGCCTTGGTCACATGACCTAACTTCTACACTTCTGTAACTTTTCTGTATGATGCAGGTAATGATTAAGAATCAAATATTTTAATAGATACAGAATAACTCAAAACTGTTGAAGTGCACAATAAATGTCAGGTAATATGTGTAAACATCAAGAGTGAATGAGAATGAGTAATGATAATTCTAGTCCTTTTACTATGAGAGAAATGTTGGGAATAATTTTAAGAGCTCTGGTCATGTTCACCTCTTTGTATTTGGAATTTGGGGCAGGTTCTAGAGCCTCTCAGGAAATATTGCCCTTAACTACAGGAGGAGTTGAAAGTGCATGGAGTAGTAGGAGACACTTCCAAAGAGTCCAGGTATCATTGGAGATGGAAGTAACTTCTAGAAAACAGTCACTCCTCATCCTATGCTACAGGTGGATTCACATATGAGAGTGTGAGGTACCCTAACAGTGGAGACACGTCCCTTTGCAAACACTGTTTTCTAACAGCCTCTCCTTTTATATATTTTTGGGGAAGCCCAGAGGCAGAAGTATAGCACAGATAGAAAAGAAGGGAGGCAGGTACCAGGAAAAGCATTGGAGGACGGCCCAGGGCACTGGTGATCTGAAGCAACCTGATTTGGGAAGTTCTGCCGTGGCCATAATGTCCTATAGCACTAAGGCAGCCCCATGTGTAGCCTAAAGTATCTAGGGCTACTGATCCTCAGAACACAAACCCTGAACTTATGAGAGTGGGAAATAGGGGTTGGAGGGAGGGAGAGAGAGAGAGAGAGAGAGAGAGAGAGAGAGAGAGAGAGAACACTAGTAGGATCTGCACAATAGGCTTGACCACACTCGACATTTCAAGAGGACTGCATCCTCTGTAAATCACTCAGGGTAGATCTGAACACCTGTTAGAAAAGTACATATTTGGGAAAGTTCACAAGCACAGCGAGTTAAAAAGCAAAATACTAGAGCTGAGGACCTGGAACAGACCCTGATCCTGCAACATTGGCATTGACTTTCCCCACTTGCTTGGCTACAAAAGGGGTTGATGGTAGAACCAGTTCTCCTTCCTTAAAACACTTTGAAGACTAAATAAAAGGTGAGATATAAACAGAAGCACAGTCTACCACCACACGAGGAGGTATCACAGTTGAGTTGGGTAGGAGTTTGTCTCTGAGCTCAAGGCCTAGAGCTCACGGCACACTTATCTTGGCCTATTTAGGACCCTATTGTGTTATCTGGTTCTCTGTGAACACACTTTGAGGCATTTAAAAAACATTTATTTTTATTTTATCTATATGAGTGTTTCCTGCATAAATGTATTTGCACCACACATGCATATCTGGTGCCCAAGAAGGCCAGGAGAGAGCGTTAGATCACCTGGGACTGCCATATGGGTTACAGGTGTTTGTCACACATGTGTGTACTGGGAACGAAACTTTTTGCTCCTTTGTAAGTATGTTCAACCCCCAAGTTATCTCTCCATCCCCTTAAGACTTCTTTCAGAGTAATAATCCCCTTTGTAGGATTGCTTTAAAGGCTCAATGAAGCAGATTACATTATTATTTGGTAATCTTTCATTTAATCCAAACACTATTTTCTAGACATAGTAAGGAGGTTGTAAAGCTGCACAGCCGATGGCAGTTTATATAGGACATACATCCCCTGACTCTAACAATTCTGAAGCCAGAGGCAGTAGCTGCATAGAGTTGTCCATTGTGATATGAAATCAGCTAGCTGGGTCTTTTCCAGCTGAGGATATAAAGGACGTCAGTGAGGGAGATGCCTGATTGCTAGGAGGTCATAAGGAATTGGATAGAAGGGCAAGATGGTTCTTATGGAATTTGCTGAGCCTGAGCCCACACAGCTGAGACCAGGTAAGCACACGGAAGTGGTGGGAACCAGGTGCTCTGCAAGTTCACAGCAAATAGCCCAGGAGGCATCCAAATGCTCATACTGTCTGTTTGTAGATTGGGTAGGAATTTTCCAGAAGGTGCTGTGGGAACAATTATCCTCCTGACTTCTTCCTGTGGAGCACTCTCTGCCCTTTGGCTTTTTAATAGAGGCCTGCTGGGGTTTCCAAGTCACTGAGTCTCTTGGGGTCTGTTGATCTCTTCCAGACAGAAGTCAGTTTTCTTGGGCCTGTTCTGGTCAAACTTTCACTCTAAAGAGATCTGAAAACCACACAATCCTGTGCAGTAGTTATTGACTGCACGTGCCAAGCAACTCAGTAAATTGAAATTTGAGTCCACAGCCATACCAGCTCTAGTTCAGGTCTCAATAAATACTTGTGGCTGGCAGCAATCACCTGGCCAATACAGAGGGCATTTCCGTCCTTGAAGGATGCCCTGTTTCATGGGCACTGCTATAGAAGGATCCAAACCCCATCATTACACAGAGAGGAGTGTGTGGGACACTTCCTTCTGCTCTCACCTCTACTGGTTGGGCCACACAACACCAAATCTTCACACTTGTAAATGTTTCAGCTGCTTCTCAGCTCTTCAGCAGCCAGTTGCTGGCCATGAGACCTCATGCAGTGACATCTCACATTCTTCTGCTACTTTCTCACCGAATTAAAATATGCAGGCCATTTTCCTGGTAGAAATCTATCCCATTAGCCTTACTGAATAAAAGAAATCTAACTAGGCATGGTGGCAAATGCCTTTAATACTAGCAAAGGCAGATATCTGTGAGTTCCAGGCTACCTGTGGCTATGTGGAGAGATGCTATCTCAAAAAACAAATCAACAAACAAAATAAAAAAAAGAAATCTGACATCTACTTCTGCCATCACAGAGCCTCATCAAGGACCTCAGATTGCTTTGTTTCTTTTACAATGTGTGAAAATTGCTAATCCCTGGTGACAGCCCTAAAGTGTCCTGAATTGGGAAGTGGAATAAAGCCACCTCTTTCATAATTCTTAGAGCCATGCATAGGGAAAAATCTAAAGTCTGTAAAGTCATTTCTCATACTATGTTGGGAAGTACCTGATTTTGGAGCATGGCATTGTCCTCAAGAACTCCCGAATGTCTTCCATGGGAATGGCTCTTACAAGCCTGGCAGTAGCCATGACTCCTCAAAGGTATCCAATGCCCTTGATCCCCAAGGGCTTCTCTGAAGGATCTACTACATTAACCTGTGTTTTTAGATGCAAGAGCGTGTGCTAAGAAAATAGAAACTACCCTCTTGCACAGCCCAGTCTGCTCGGCATGGCCTTCACCTTTGAGCTAACCTTCACTCCTGTGGCGTGCAAGGAGATTGCATTATGACCTGGGATTTACTACAAAATCATTTTATTGTGTTTGAGTGTCTTAGGAGATTAGATACTTAGTGCTAATATCTTGTGTAATGGGCTACGGTTGCAGAGGTTAGAAGGTTTGTAGGTACTTTGATTTATGCTCACTATGTCATCTAATTTTAGGGGGAAAATGCTCTTAGCTCGAGTTTTATTGTAATTTTCCAGAAGAACTTTCTTTTAAGGAATTCATATATATCATACCTATACCACTCACATGCTATCACATGCACACACCTGCTCATTCTGTTGAAGAAACTTCAAACTAAAGACAGTCTGTTAGTAAGTTTGGCTGTAATAAGAAAGTGTTTTTCACAGTCCTGCTTTTCCTCCAGCCATAGGTTTAATAAATCCTTGTTTCTGAAGGGAGATTTGCAGCGTCAGTGAAATGTTACTTTCTTAGGCAATCTAACATGGAGCCTTCAAACTTCTGTCATGGGTGGTTCTGGCAGAGACTGGTTGTTTGTGGCCTTCTTACAACTTATGGCTGCCTCCCAGATAATTTGTCCATGAAGCCAGAGATGTATAGATATAAAGTCAATAGAGACAGGGAAAGCAAGCAGCCTGTGTCTGCTGGGCCATTGTTTGACACAGACAATGCAGCTTCCGAACTGAGAAGCTCAGCTTAGTAACTGTGTGGCCATTGCTGCCAGCGTGCCACCAGAGAACGTATGGAAAGATGACTGACAGGTTGAGCCTTGTGTTGCTGTGACCAATACCTGAAAGAACAACTTAAAGGAGACAACACTCGCTCATCATCTTAGACGGTTCAAGCCCATTGTTGCTTGGCCCAATCCGCATAGGCAGAACATCCTGCTAACAGGAGCATGTGTCAGAAGATTGTGGTAGATAGGAAAGAGGAAGAGAATAAGCAAGTGGGGCAGTGCAAGCTGTAGTTCTAAGAACATCCCTCCAGTTACTTCCTCCCTCTAGGTCCTACCTCCCAAAAGTCTTACAACCTCCAAAAATAGTACCAGCATCCAGGAAACAAGCATTGGACAAACAGGAACTGGGGTCTGAGGGTCAGGGGGGCTTATATTTAAACAGTGGTAGATGTATGTGGTAATTACAAATCAATAACCTTTCTGGGAGGAACAGGAATAGAGCTTGTGTCTCTGGGAGAGAGGCCCTGGGTTTCTTTCCTTTTGCTTACTATTTCCTATCAGAATAGAGAGATCTATCAGCACTTTCCAAACCCCAAGCTTGACACAAACTCTCATGTAGGGCTTTGTGGGGTTGGACATAGGCCTGTATCTCCCTATTAGTGATGGGAAAAAGCAGGTAGGAGAAGTACCTGTGGGTTGACTTTGGTTGGGGAAGAATGGAGCTTTTCAAAGTCCTCCTCTCATTAAAGATCTATTTACAGAAATGGTTTTTATTTTACATTGTGCTCTGGGTGGTTGGGGCTTAATTCTTAACAAACTAAAAATTCACTAGCTATTGAAAGGGCTGTGAAAACCCGTTCTCACAAGAAAGGCTTCTGATTGTTTTCTTAATAATCAGAACTTGAGAAAGAGTAGCAAACTAAAGGTGGAAGAAGAGAAGCCAAGATTTTCTGCCCGCTGCAAGGCAAAATGAACATGAAAAGAACATAGCTCCTCCCTCCCAAATCATAGCCTATGAGATAATTCAGCAAACTTCCTTATTCTCTGTATGTTTACAATGTTGTCTATTCATTTCAAGAATTGCAATAGAAGTAGAGAGGGAACTTTGGAACACAAGTCAAATCCTATGAACTAGGAAATGAGGGTGAGAATTCAGAAGACATCTTAATTATAACTCTCTATATAAAGTGCTCTCTCTCTCTCTCTCTCTCTCTCTCTCTGTGTGTGTGTGTGTGTGTGTGTGTGTGTCTGTGTCTTTCTCTGTCTCTCTCTCTCTGTATATGTGTGTGTATATGTTAGAGCTTATCTTTTTGAATAGTAGATAGATGATATAGACATAGAGAGATGTAGATATATAAATATAAATAAGCACTAGCCTCTCAAAGGCCATGGATACATACATTGAAGATTAGTTGCAGTAGAATTCAGAAGACTTAGAACTGGTACCTGGTACTCAGTAGACTAGTCTCTTCTGGTCTTCTCCCTAATTTGCAGGACCTCCTAGACCAGGCTGACTCAACTTTAGCACCATTGATGCTTTGTGCTGGATAAATTTTTTTCAGTGCCAAACTGTTTTGTGCATAAATAGTAGCAACCCTGGCCTCTACCCCGAGAATAGAATTATCACTCATACCATGACAATTATATCAGTTACTTATATTGCTGTGAGCACAACATGTAACAGTAATACCACAAGAGAGAAAATATTTATTTGGTTCCATGTCCGAGAAACATTGGCAGTGGGAACGATAAATGAAGGCTCTTCCCATCATGGTGAACCAGAAAACACTGGCAAGGGAAGTGTGTGGGACAGACTAGTCACATCATCCTGGACCAAGAAGCGGAGAAAAGAGAACTCTATCCCTCCCTCTACTACCTCTCTTCTTTCTCCTTTCGTTCCATCTCATCCACTAGCCAAGGAGATAGTGTTACTCACATTCTGGGTAGGTTTTACCTTTCAGTTCTTTCTCTGTGCAAACCACTTTAACTCACAACAGGGGTGCTTTAATGTCCCATGTGATTCTGTTCAAGACCTACTGTTTTAGACCAAGTCAGATCACTTCCCAGACCACTGATAGACACTTACTGATAGACAGTGGTGGCCCTACAAGAACATCAAAGTTAAAGTTGGAAATGAAAACCCCCAGCACCACCCTCAGGACAACATACTAGACCTTCATAAGTGGTGGACAACCTGTGTTGACCCAAATGGGTCTCTAAGTGAAACTGTGTTTGAAATACAGTTCTTTTACTATCCGCTCCAGTTTGTTTCTCTGTTGCTATGACAAAACGTTGATCAAAAGCAACTTGAGGAAGAAAGGGTTTATTCCAGCTTATAACTCCCAAATCACAATGCATCTCTGAGAGAAGACAGGGCAGGAACTCATAGCTGGAACCTGAAGGCAGGAACTGAAGCAGGACCAAGGAGGAATGTTGCTTACTGGCTTGCTTAGTTTGGTTTCCTATACAATTCAGGGCAGGAACTCATAGCAGGAACCTGGAGGCAGGAACTGAAGCAGGACCAGGGAGGAATGTTACTGACTGGCTTGCTCAGTTTGGTTTCTTATACAATTCAGGACCACCTGCCAAGGGTGGTTCCACCCACAGAGGGTTCCCATATCCATCATTACCTAAGAGAATGCTCCCACAGACAAGCCCACAGACCAGCTTGATGGAGGTAATTCTTCGACTGAAGATCCTTCTCTCAGTATGATTCTAGTTTGTGTCACGTTGACAAACTATCCATTTGCTTTGTGTTTGTACAGTTACCAAATACCAGAGGTTTTGTTTGTTTTGTTTTGCTTTGCTTTGCTTTGATTCCCAAGGACCTCAAATACACATGGAACATTTTATTCTGATTTTCACCAAACTCTAATCATATAGAAAGGGGCTTTATGTAGTTTGTACGGACTTGACTGATATGACTTTTTCCCCTTTTCCCACAGGGATTCTCACACTGAAGAAAGCAGATGAACTTCTGAGCACAGGCATGCCAGGCAGTTTTCTCATCCGAGTCAGTGAAAAGATCAAGGGCTATGCCCTGTCCTACCTGTCTGAGGAAGGCTGCAAACATTTCCTCATAGATGCATCTGCCAACTCTTACAGCTTCCTGGGTGTAGACCAGCTGCAGCATGCTACCCTGGCAGATTTGGTGGAATATCACAAGGTGAATTCATTCGTATGCTTAATGTGCATTAGGAATTATTGTCCTATAGATATATAACAAAGAAAGGCATGGCTAGGGATGTAGCTCAAGGGTAAGCAACGGGGTGGTGGTAGTATGTAATTTCTGCTGATAATGAGGAGTCTTAATTGCAGTTCCTTTCTCATATCCTCCTGACATACTCAGAGATATCCCATTGGAGCTGATAACACTAGAGATGTACGTACTGATCATATCTGAGGATGGTCCTATGTTAGAGCTTGGACTCCAGTAGGACAGAGAAAACGGGAGGAAAACCTTTTAATCTTATCATAAGCCAATCTAGGCGTGCATGAAGCCAGGGTAGAGAAGTGATATCCCTTAAGGAGGTAGCATGGACATCTACCATACAGCTGTCTCATGACCCTGTGCTTTGATTGACAGGAGGAGCCTATAACGTCTCTGGGAAAGGAACTCCTGTTGTTCCCTTGTGGTCAACAAGACAAGCCACCCGACTACCTGGAGCTCTTCCAGTGACAACTCTCATCCAGATCAGCCTCTAGCCTCCAGCTGGGTTCTCCTCTGGACAGATACCTCCGAGATGGACATTTGTGTCTGATGCCAAAATCTCTGTGTGACAGAGCCAACAGTGAACAACGTCTGTGAGGTCTTCATTGGAACCTCTCTTCTGCATAACTGCCGGAGTTCAGTTTAAAGGGATATTACCTCTCTCTCATCCTCATTCTGAAAGGGAAAGGGGAAAGGTACCCATGTTAGCAACATCCTAATGTGAAGGTTAGGACCTAAAGGATATGACCATAATGATATAAGATAAAAGAGATGAGGGTACACTGAAATCTTTTTAGCAACTAAGATGTTATTTTAAAAGAACAAGTGAACAATTTTATGATCTACACACTCCCTTTTTGTTATTCACTGAAAGGTTTCAGTATTCTGTGTGTATGAGCTTACATCTTGGCTTTAGAATGCTGGGAAAAAATGTCCCCATGGAGGGGTAAGATTATCTTCAAAAGACCACCCTTTCTGTGTCTGTTGGAGTGAGGATATAGAAGACAGAAGAGCAAGGCCCAAGTGTAAATTGAAAGACAAGTTTTAAGACTTGGGATCCATATACCAAAAAACAACCAACCAAAACCCCAGTGAAAATAACCCTGAGTATGGTGATTTGAATATGCTTGGCCCATAGGGAGTGGTACTATTAGGAGGTGTGGCCTTGTTGAAGTAGGTGTGGTTTTTGTTGGAAGAAGTGTCACTGATTGGGTGGGCTTTGAGACCCTCCTTCTAGCTGCCTGAGAGATTCGGTCTTTCCTGGTTCCCCTTGGAACAAGATGCAGAATTCTCAGTTCCTCCTCTGCCATACCTGCCTGGAAGATTTGATGCTCCTGCTCTGATGATAATGTACTGAACCTCTGAATCTGTAAGCCAGCCCCAATTAAATGTTGTCCTTTATAAGAAGACTTGCTTGGTCATGTTGTCTCTTCACAGCATTGGGAACCCTAAGCCACTTGGTTAATCTTAGAGTTTGTTTCTTCATTCTGCTCTGCCTCCCTTCCCTCTATCTGAAAGTAAATATAAAAGATGCTGTGCATGGCCATGTACGGACAGATATGTTCGTGATATCAAGAGAAGACTAGAATAAGTGAGAAGTTTGGATACCACCTATTGAGGGTCAAATTGTATCCCACACCAAAAGTACATGAAATCCAGACCCCCCTGTACATGAGTATGAACTGATATAGAATAGGATCTTTGCAAAAGGATACATAAGGTAGGTCCCAAATCCAATGTGTCCCATCTGTATAAAAAGATATAGAAATAGACAAACAGAAGGATGAAGATTAAGGGACCTCAGAAACAGAGAGTAGAGTGCTGTAGTTGTGAGCAGGGTATGGCAGGGATTGTGAAAGGCAGCAGGACCCAGGGCCAGATTCTCCCTAGGACTCTAGAAGAAAACATGGCATGGCCTTGTTCATACTTGTTTGCACTTTTATTTCAGTCTTCTGGGCTTTAGAAATGTGAGATAATAAACCTCTAAATCACTGAATATATGGCAAAATTTTATAGCAGCCTCAGAAAACTAGTGTAATAGTTTATGTAACCATACATCCCTACACAAGTTTCATGGACTCGTTTCTTGCTACACAGTATGTACCCTCAAGAGGAAATAAAAGTAGTACATGGAAATAAGCCCCCAAGTAAAGCTGGTTAGCTGGTGCACAGATTTATTCAGCAAGTGATCTCCTACCCTGCATCACTCCTAAATTAAAACTTCCGTCCCTTCCTAGTCCAGCATCAATGAGGCAAGGCCAATCTCTGGACAGTGGACAGAGCATCTGTGAGTCACTCAGTGTCCTTTTTTCTGGGAGGAAGTTACTTTGACCATAGCCTGTCAATGCTAGCTTTTTTTTGTTTTTAACTTTGCTTTTTAAATAAAATAGATGGTGCTACAGTCTGTCCTTTGTGTGTCTCACTCATTCCTAAGCACAATGTGCCGAAGAAGAGACTGATGTGTACTCTACTGAGAAAAGTTTGAAATTCAGATTCCAGTCAACTGTCTCTTGAAATCGTCCATGTGGTTTGCATTGTTAAATTTTTATAAGCCTCTGCCTTTCGCTTCGTTGTAACATGGTTCAGAATCTCTGTGCTATTCCTATCTCTCCCCACTATTTTCCTCATTATTTTGAATAGGCACTTCACCTATCTTTTCTCATTGCAGTGACAAACATACCCAACAAAAGCAACTTAAGGAAGGAAGGAAGGAAGGAAGGAAGGAAGGAAAGAAGGAAGGAAGGAAGGAAGGAAGGGAGGAAGGAAGGAACGAAGGAAGGAAGGAAGGATTTATTATGGCTCGTGGTATGAAAGTGCAGTCTATCATGATGGGGAAAGCATGGCGGTAGTTGGCTCTAGCAGCTAGTCACGTAGAACCCACATTTAGAAAGTAAAGAAAGATGACAGCTCTCTCCTTTTTATTCAGTTTGTGATTCCAGCCCACAGAATAATATTGCCCACATCCAGAGTAGGACTTCTCTCTTTAGCTAAATATTTCTGGAAATACTTGCACCAGCATATCCAGAGGTGTTTTCCCGCAGTGAACCTAAATCCAATCGAATTGACAAGATGACGCATCACACTATTTATCTTGGTTTGGGTTTCATTTCTGTGAAGAGACATGTGACCATGGCAACTCTTATAAAGGACAACATTTAACTAGGGCTGACTTACAGTTTCAGAGGTGCAGTCTATTATCATCCTGGCAGGAGTCATGGCAGCTTGGAGGCAGACATGGTGCTGGAGGAATTGAGAGTCCTACATCCTTGATCTGCAGGCAGCAGAAGGGGACTGCCCTCCACAGGACGTCAGGAGGAGGCTCTCATTCCATATTGGGCAGAGCCTGAGCATAGGCACCTCAAAGCTCACCTGCATAGTAACACACTTCTTCCAACAAGGCCACACCTATTCCAATAAGACCACATGTCTGAACAGTGCCACTCCCCATGGGAACCCACCACACTATTCAGTCTTCACTTTTACTGCACAGGGATGGTCTGAGTGACCTCTATTTTCCTCCAGCTCTGAAATCATAAGGATCTGTGTTCTGTTACTCACTGGAATAAGTTGAAAGTATCCTTCAATCACTGATAATTTCAAAGATATTTGAGATTCCAGCATCACCCTCTGCCTAAAATTGTATTGTAGGCAACAAGTATGGCTGTGTCCAAATGTATTAAAAGTATTAAGTGACTGAAAGATGACTAAGAAACAACTCAACCCAGTTAACCTGATGTATTACCAAGAGGATTAGACTTGAGTTCTGTACTGTTTTATCTTACCGGTTATGGACATGCAGAGGAATAAACTGTCTAGCGCTTGGTGATACAATGGCCAGGAAAAATATTTGAAATTCCCAGGGTAGGAAAATGGTTTATAGAATTGGGAATTTCAACTGAATGGGCTGATGAAGTCTGACTACTCATCGTCGTTGTCCTAGGAGTGTCTAGCACTAGGTGTGGTCTGAGGTGACGTCTAACTCTAACCCTGATTTTCTCTTTCTGCTGTGTCAACAAGACCAAATTCCTGCCCTTCCAGTTCAAGCTTTCTTGGTCTGGGGAGTTGTCTTTGGCTGTTGTACAGGTTTCCAATCCCAGGCCTTGGACATATGGACACTTGTGTGTTGGCCTGGAGCCAAGTGTTAGCCTCTGCCTACATTGATTCTTCTTTCCATCAGCAAGATTCTGAAAACTCCATTCTGTAGTCATCTCAGACTTTTATAGCCATCATAAGTGTTAGGTCAAATTTTATCTAGGCTAAAGAAGAACATAGGAATTGTTCTACTCTGCTTTCTATTCCTGTGATAACACCACTACCAAAAGCAACTTGGGGGAGAAAAAGGTTTCCTTTGCTTACACATCCAAACCATAATCAATTAATGAAAGAGTCAAGGCAGGATCTGAAGCAGAGGACAGTAAGCAATGCTTTGTGGCCTAAATGGTTGCAATATCTAATTTCTATGTCGGTATCCCTCTCAGTGCACTAGAATCTAGGTATATTTGAGGCCTTCACACATATGTAGTCTGGGGATTTCACTATTTTGAGTGCAGGATCAACAGCAGATATTTATAGAATGGCATGTACATATCCTTGGAACTCCCTTGCTTCAGTTTGTGTTGAGAACATGGCAAATGACTTTATTCCAGGATGTATTCTTCGAATGCATCTTTCTCCCTTGTAATTGGAGCTTTTCCATAACTACATCTTTAATGTTTTTGCTTAAATTGTTCGTTCCTGTTCTTTAGGAATATGTTAGCCATGCTCTGGTTTCTCTTCCTTATCTTCTGTTTTCACAATCTTCTCGTTGTGTTCATCCTCCTTTCTGCTGTGTATTAGGAGAGATCTGCTCATCTCTGACTGTGTGGATGGAGAGATTGGATTTTCTGCCATGTTAATTCTACTGTGACACTATACAGTCACACTTCAAATTTGCCTTCGGGATGGTGAGTAACTTGCATCTCTATGCAGAGGCTTAGCTCTGTTGCTCAAGATTAAAAACTATCAAAGGGCTTACAGGATAAAATTTCTTTTCCCTTAGCATATGATAACAATTTATTATTGGGCAATGAAGTAGCTTGACATAACAGAAGGAAAGCCCAGAGGGCTTGGGCTTGTGTCCTGCCTGTTATCATCAATTAACCATGTGTAATCATAGAAACAAACGTTTTGCTAAACCCAAATGAGCTCTTACTTCTAAAAGGAGTAACTGAAGTCACTTGGGTCCCAAGGATTAGAAGAGTTAAGTGCCCAACACAGCAAATGTTTTCCTAAGTGTGACCACTCCCTCTGAGGTTTCTTTATTAATCCAGCTTATGTAACCAATGGGCCATGCATCCTGGTGGTAACTTTCTTGGATTTTGAAGAAATATTTTAAGGCAACAAGGGGAAGTTATATAATAACGATCTACACAGAACATTAGCTAGTTGACCTAAGGAGAAGTGGTTCAATTAGCATGGGTTTGAGATGGCATAGGAAGGGCGGGACACTTTCCTAGTGATTTTGACAACCCCAAGGTAGCCATCTTTTATCCCTGAATTGGGAGTAGTCTATTGACCCAGTGGCATAGGCATTCCTAATCACAACCCCCAAAAGTTAACACTCCTTTTTGAGGGGGAGGGAGCTTATGAATTTGGAACATACCTATCTCCCTGTTAGGTCAGGTGGTACAACATGCTACGCTAATGGAGCAGATTTGATTCATTGCCCAAATCCATCTACTTCAGTTGTGTATTTTTCTCCATGGAAAGTTGCCCCACCTTGAAAAGTCTCCAACAAGTCAAAATCCTAGTAACATCCCCACCGTAGCACTGCACCAAAACCGCCAAGCATCTGTGCCACAACAGCTTTCTCTTCAGGGGGTCTTTGTCAAAAGATGTGAAAGAGTGCTACACAAGCTTCTCATCCATGCCACCCTGGCTATTTCTGACAGCCCCTACACACACACACACACACACACACACACACACACACACACACACACACTGTGGATGTCATCCACTGTATGGCTCTGTTTGAGACTAGTTGCAGGGGATAAAAAAGAAAAATTAAAATAAAAAACTTCAGGTATGGTTTAATTTAATTTGATGGTATTCTATTTTTTGTTTTGTTTTGTTTTGTCTTTATTTCTAAAATTTAAACGCATTTCAAATGACCTTTGAGAGCCCAGTAGACAAGGTGCTTACTGTAGGTTTTGGGTTAGTGGCTGAGATTGGGTGGGAGACCTGGAAGCTGCAAGGACTGAGAACTGAGGTAGAGGGAGCTACCAGCAGCACTGTGCTTGCCTCAACCTAAAGTGTGGCTGAAGGATAAGGCATAGATGCAGTATTCCTAACCACCCATACCAGAGTCATAGGCCGTCCGTTGGTTCTAACAAACTGCCTTCCCAGTCCTGGCTCTTCTTGGGAGGCAGTGGAGGCAGGAGCATGGCCTAGCTTCTCTCTTACCTTCCATGCTGTGACATTCATCATGGACGTCCTTCCTATTCTCTCCTCCATGGTCTCTATCCTCTTTCTTACTAGAATTCATGGCCAATAAGACCCAGGGGATGCTGGGATTGACTTCTGCAGAGGACACCTTCAAAGGCTGAGTAAAGCAGTGAGGACATTTTGAAAGGTATCTCTGTGGACAAGAAATTACTTATTCTCTGTGTTGGGAAAAAAAAAAAAAACTAAATCCCCCCAATCAACTGGCACAGAACTCATAACTTTTTGGCAGCGACAGCACGTCCTGAGTCTTGCCAGGAAAAACAGCTTTGAATGATAATCCGTAGCTAGCCAGAATGAAATCTCAGGGAGCTCAGACATCAATATGCGCAGAAGCAAAACATACCTGCCCTCCTAAGAAATGGCCCAAGGTCATTGTCTCATCAGCCAGCAAACTCTCAGGAACACTCCCTTTCAGCACCAGGTGCCCCTCCTCTGGCTTTCTATTTGAGGCAGTCTTTAAATCTCACCTCTTGAGATCCTGATTAAGAGCCTGATCCCGAGGCTTCACTCTCAAAGGCAGTCCCAGCCCAGCTCATAATTACGCTGCAGCTGGTGACTTGCAGGTGGCCGTGATGTGCAGCTCTTCCCGTGTCAGTGAGTTTCACTCCTCTGTGTGCCTTATGTGTGGCCAGGGGAAAGACAGAGGAAAGAGAGAACAAGGCAGAAGAGCTCTGCGGTCTGGACTTGCTGGATAAAAAATAACTCCTTCCTTTGGGACCACAGCATCTGGAGTTAGCCCCGGGATGAGTGATGACATGGAGTCCTGGAGTCAGTTTCTGGGCCAATCCCTGAACATTTCTTGGCCTCACTTCTCTGCACCTGGAAAATGGAAGCCATTTCTCTCTCTCTCTCTCTCTCTCTCTCTCTCTCTCTCTCTCTCTCTCTCTCTCTCTTTTTTACTTTGGAAGCTTTTCTGAATGTAAGAGTGTTTGCCCAGCTATTTCTTCATCAGCCCTAGAATTCTGGAATCGAAGTTGGTAGCTATATATTACATTTTATACTACTACTACGTGTTTTCTTTTACAAACCTGTCAGGACAACAAAACAAAGGATGGAAGTCCATGGTGGTTTCAAAGTCTCGAATGGATGGCCAACACTGGGCCCTTGATTATGCCCAAGATGTTTGGGATATACTTAGAAGCTCAACACCATCCAGAGGCAGTGTATAAGCATATCCTAAGTGCTGGCCAGACCCTAAATACTGTATCTGCATTGACTCATTTAACTCTGAAACACTTGTAGGCTATAGACTTGATTGTACTCATCCTAAAGGAAGAAAGGGGATTCATAGAGACATGGAGTGACTCATTTCGAACCATGCAAACTGCAAGTGGTGGTTTGGATGCAGAAGCCATAACAGCAACCACATGGACCCAAGCCCAGGTATGATTAGAGGGTTTTTTTCCCCCTGAAACAAAGAGTTAAAATTCTGGGAGCTACTCATCTAGTGTGGATGAAGGTAAGGTGTCCAGGTTTATGGACTCAGTGGCTGGCTCCATATATGCTGGAAAGTGGAAGATTGATGAGATCCAGCACACAAGTATGAGATATGTTGCTCAAAATCACTGTTGGTTGCCAAATGTTTAACAAAAGGCTAGATTGGGGTGGTGGCTCAAAATTGAGAGGCCTGTCCGTCACATTAACTGCCAATTTCTGTAGTGCAAATGCTCTTATTTTTGAAGATTTGCTCTGTCATCAATTAAAGAGTAGGGATAAGCTGCTAACAGCTCTCACACAACACAATCAATAGTAGCACTTGATTGGGGCCCCAAGTATATTAGAAGATAACTGGACTGCTCTCTAGATGTGCTTATACCCAGCTGTAACCCAGTTGCTTGAGAATCTGGGCCAGAAGGAACCCTGTGAATTTCAGTCCATCTTGGGCTACAAAATGAGAGACCCCATTGTGTTGACCTGGCTGAAAAACCCTTTCTCTATCTCTTTCTCTCCTCTTCCTCCTGGGACCCGGAAATCCCACCTCTTTACCTTTCCCCAGAGATTAGCTTCTGCCATCTTTATTGACACATCAAGAAACAATCAGGGAACCAGATTTTAGTATCAGCTTCTCCTCCTACACCATTGTCTCAAGAAACAAACAAAAATTTTATTCAGGTAACATATAGGGACAAGGAATAGAGTAAATATTCATGAACTTAGAAGGGGCCTTTGGAAAGCTATGCATTTGGCAGTGTCCTTTCTTTGCAGGAGGTAATATACTAAGTTCTTCAATACAGTTTCATTTCTGCTTTCCTTTGATGTCTAAGTTTGAATTTCAGGCCGTTATTGAGGTGTAGTGAGGCATCTCTTACCTTCATTTACATAAGGTTTGGGTTAAATCGCTCTACAAGTAGGCAGAAATGAAGGGAGCTAGGAAAGTCTAGAGGACCAGGACTGGATTTTCTTCCTCCAAAGTCCTGACCACTTCCAGCTTTCTACCATTATCAAATTATGAATGTAAGTAAAAGTATGAATGCTTGAAGTACTGATTCACAAAGTATGAATGTATTAATCAAGTCAGAGACCCCTTGGGGAATGGGATCATTCCCAAGATCCCATCCACTGACATCCATGCTTTTAACAGATGAGCCTTCAGGAGACATTTCAAACCGCAACTGTAACTAAGCTAAGCTTCAAATGAAAAAAAGTAAGTGTTTACCATCCTCTTTAGTTACTGTTCCAGTTAGGGTTTTATTCCTGTGAAGAGACACCATGACCAAGGCAACTTTTCATTGGGGCTGCCTTAATAGTTTCAGGGATGTAGTCCATTATCATCATGGCAGGAAATATGGCAGTGTGCAAGCAGACATGGTGCTGGAGGAGCCAAGAGTGCTACATCTTGATCCAAAGGCAATCAGGAGGAAATTGTCTTCTATAGGCAGCCAGGAGGAGGGTCTCATTCCATACTGAGCTAAGCCTGAGCATAGGACATCTCAAAGCCCATCTCCACAGTGACACACTTCCTCCATCCAACAAGGCCACATCTCCTAATTGTGCCACCCTCTGTGGGCCAAGCATTCAAAGACATGAGTCTACGGGGGCCAAACATCTTCAAACCACCACAGTTACTCAGTGAGTTTTTTTTTAAAGATGTATTTATTTTATTCATGAGCACATTGTAACTGTCTTCAGACACACCGAAAGAGGGCATTGGATCTCATTACAGATGGTCATGAGCCACCATGTGGTTGCTGGGAATTGAACTCAGGACCTCTGGAAGAGTGTCGCGCGCCCAACGTCTCGCCAGCAGGAAGGACGCGCAGACACCAGGATCCTTCTGCAGCAAAGAGTTTATTACATCTTGAAGAGGAGAGAGACCCGGGCCCCAGAATGGCGCTGCTTATATACACCCTAGCGCAGCGCGTCCACACCTGATTGGTCGCTTACCCATGATCTCATTGGCACGCCCCGGGGTGGGCAAAGACTTGGCGCGAACACCCTCTAGCACATGCGCACACAGCTAGCTTCCTGAAAGGAAGTCAGGCTGGCGCAGCGCCATCTAGTGGTGGCGAATGTTATTGCGGCTTTCCACAGAAGAGCAGTCAGTGCTCTTAACCACTGAACCATCTCTCCAGAGCTCCCTCAGTAAGTTTAGAGGTTTTTTTCAAATCATCATTCAAAGTAACATGCTTCCTTATGGGTCCTCACCATCTCTACGCCCATTGGGTGTCTTGCTCCTCTGCTCTCCACTTTATTTTTGAGACAAGGTCTTTCACTGGACCTGGAGCATGCTGTTTGAGCCAGACCAGCTAGACCCCAGTCTACTCCAGTCTTTGCTTTCCATTTTCAGTTTCGTGGCTAGACGAGACCTGAGCTCGCTTTACCCACCATGCATTTTTCCTTGTTCCTTGAGCAACTGTTAAAATCAATTCATGGCCAGGTGTGCTTGTACACAACTGTAACTGAAGCACTTGAGAGTCTGAGGCAGAAGGAGCACAAGTTTCAGCTCCTCCTGAGCTACAAAGTGACACCTTGTCTCAAGCAAACAAACGAAACTCTTATCCAGTGTCAAGAGCGTTTGTAACAGTGTGAACAAGTCAACTTCCTGGAGTCATCCAGGGCCTGCCACACAAGAGACATCTGGACCTGCTTGATTCCTTTGATGCCTCACCTGCTCCCTGACTCTGTGACAATATCAGAACAAGTCAGTGACAAGTCCATCAGGACCACTACTGGGAAACAACAGTCACATGCCCCGAAGTCTCTAAAACCACCAGAGCATGTGATTGCAAAGGCAGCGTGAAAGGGGATTCAGAAATCATGTTTTTTTCAATTTCATCTAAGTGAAAATTAGCATGAATGAAATGCCAAATTTTTCTTTCTGTCCTAGAGGTTCTTAGCCAGGGGTCATGATCGGAAACATTCTGGTTGTCAAAAGCTGAGTGGGAGATGCCCCTGGCATCCATCATGCAGAGGGATGGTAGGGATTTTGCCCTGGACATTCCCCTCCCCCACTACGTGATCAAGCTCCAAATTTCAACAGTGCCAGCAGTGGGAAGCCCTGATCTATGCCCAAAAGAATTTCCCCAAACTCAAGACACACATTCCTATTATGGAAAGAAATCAAATTCACAAATTTTATTAGCTGTGCAATGCCACCTTTCATTCATGTCTTGTGTTTTAATTAAATTTTATAAACTACCAGTACAAATCAATACAATCCTTTTTTTTTTTTTAAACACACAGCTTGAGTGTTCTTGAAGCATTTAAACAATGAGTTCACTGTGGGCAAACAGAAGGCACAGAGACAGGAGAGGTAATTAGCTCATGCATCTGGTGCTGGCTAATAAATAAATAATTTGCACATGGATGTAGAAACCACTCAATGTTAATCAGATTTATTTTTTAAAAAAAAACAAATTTGGAGTTGTAAGAAAATGCTTCAGAAGCATCTTGGCAATCAGGTAACATTAGCCAGGAGTGAATGGAAATGTCGCAAAATCTTCCACCTCACTGGATTAATGGATTTGTCTTTCAAAATATATATTTATATATATATATTTCCTGCAGTTTCTTCTTTATGCAAACCAGAGACCAAGAAGAGCACCCTGTTTTGAAAAGTGATCATTTGGTTCATAACTTTGGTTTATTCAAACAGGTAAGAAAGTGGTCCCATTTCTCCAGAAGAGAAATTATGTTCTCTAGTGACTACACGAAGGTCTTCTTAGTGTCCTTTCTTTGTGAAAAGTATCTTTTTCTTTTTCCAGTGTTTGATTGCTCCTCTTCGGACAGCCTTAGTTTGTAGATACCTTTCTCTCTGCAGCCCCACACGTAGCCTTCTTGTGGTCGGAGACTGGCAAGTCCTTGGATCAGCTCCACACGCCTGCAACTGGAGCGTCTCATTCCACACTTCTGCACGGATCTTCTTGCTAGCTGTAATCTCAGCACTCAGGCTTCGGAGACAGGAGGATCAGGATTTCAAGTTATCTCGGGCTCTGTGTCAAGACTGTCTCAAGTAAACAAATCAGCAAAAACATAAAAACAAATCTTTAAAAAAAATCATAAAAGTGTGTGTACTACAATGTACTCCTACTAAGGCTTGGAAATGGGTAATTAAATAAGCATAATGCTCAGAAGCAAAAAAAGTGCATTTTTAGAATAGAGATGACTAAACAATAATGGGAAAGAGAGGGGTTTTTGCTGTTGTTGGCTTTGTTTTTTGTTTTTGTTTTTGTCATTTTTTTTGTTTTTAGGGTGTTTGTTTGTTTTTTAGTTAATACTAGGGAAATGACAGTTTGGATGGTTTGTTTCCAGGTCCCTTTGATTTTGCTCACTGTCTGGTGGAGGACACTAATGTCAGATCTCCACTTTTCACACAGGTCCTCTGCTCCGTCCGAGAGCTCCATCTGAGCCTTTGGTAGTTGTAGTAGTACCAAAGCCCTCTGACGTAACCAACCCAAAGAAGAGAAGTCAGTGCGCTTGCAGCTCCTTCTAGTTTTCTGAAACCGGTCTGCGGTTGTGACTATTTCAGCAAGCAGGGACCAGAGAGCTCATTTGGCTGCAAACACAGTCAGAGTCACCACCATACACAGAGCCAACAGAAACCCGAGACTCTTCATTCATCTGTCGCTCATCAGTCAGATTCTTTGTTGCCCTTTGTGGAAGTCTATACCTTGTTGCATCTACTTCTTCAGTAACTGCCAAAGGCACAAAATTTAAACGTCTTGGCTAATCTGTGCCTAGGAGGTCATGTCTTTTTACTGCTGGCTTTGAGCTTCTGTTTGCGAAGGTGAGCCTCTATTTCATGCCGGAAGACGAGCATTCCCAGCTGCCCGTGGGATGCTTCATTCATAGCCTTTGATTGCATGCACATCCTGTACTGCTCAGGGGTCAGTTCATCCATACAGTGCTTTTCATGCCAAAGGTGGAAAAGTCCCCGTACAGGCGTGCGCACCACTATGAGGTTGCTATGGAGATATTTCCGGTATAGGTGCACATCTTCACCGCCCCAGCCTTTGATGTCCAGGTCAAATCCACCTGTGGGGACAGAACATGCTACTGAATTGTGTGGCATGCACTCAGCTTCTAGGGACTTTTCATCAAGAGGCATGGTGGGAGTGGCTGGGAAGACAGCTCAGTCGGTATAAGCATGAGAAACTGAGGTCAATGACCCAGAACACACATTACACATTTCTTTTTAAAGCCAAGAGTGGATTCCTGAAAGGGTGACATGAACTTTCAACTCCAGCACCAGGAAGGTAGGACAGGTAGATGACCTGGGCTTGCTGGGTACCCAACCTAACCTGCTTCACAAGTTCCAGGCCACTGGGAGACTCTGTCCCCAAATGAAAAATGTGGATGACACCTGAGGAATATTTGAGCTTCCCTCCTGGCCTCCACCCGATCCCCATATACACAATGAGGAGGTATTTATGGGAAGTGCTATTTGAAGCTCCCTCCATCTAAGTTACCCGTGTCCATCTGGACTAGAGACTTTGGACAGATATGGACAATAGGAATGAATGATCTTCATGGCAGGTCATGCAAACTTCATGTAACAAGACGTTGGGCTGGATTCTAAGGATTGGGCTGCTTGTGAAAGCCATCAGCAGTACTAATAATTAGCCCTGGCCGTCCTAGGATTAAGAGCTTTGAGAGCATCCTTCTTTTTGAACTTGACACCTTGTGATTCGAACCTGTATTTCTGTCTGGGTATGGCTTCCTTCTGCCACTGCAAGGAGGATAAACCTTGGGGCTTGTGGGGGCTAAGTGAGTTAAAATGGGGGTTTGCAATAGGAAAAACCACTCCCATAAAAGAACTCCTCCTTTCCTAGGTCACAGCACTCCCGAACCTTCATGGCTACCCTCCCATAGGCTGCTCCATCACTTTAAAGGAGTGTGCTTCACTGTCTGTTCTGAAGCTTTCTCCCAAGCAAACTCTTGTCTCATTCAATATTGACCTCCTTCCAAAGACAACACCTGGTTGCCTTTGTCTCACTTTGGGGAAGTGACTCGCCCTTTGTTTTGCTTACCTTTCTGTTTAACCAGGGTCTCATGTGGCTTGGACTGGCCTCAAATTCACTGTGCAGCCAATGTTGCCTTCATCCCCCAAGTGCTTGGGTTACAGGTGTTTATCACCGTGCCAGAAGCTGCTTTTCCCCTGAACCTCAAGCCCATCAGGTCCCAGGTAGAGCCAAAGAAGAACCAGCCCTTTCCCTGTTTGTTCTGCATTTACCTGGGTGTTTTACCCAGCCAGCTCTTATGAGAAATAGCCAAGGCGAGACCACACTCAGCCCCACGTCCTGGACATTTGTATGTAGCCTCTCTATCCCTACTCACATACCCCAGCCATGCACACTGCTCTGATCAGGGCCAATTCCAACCAGAAAAATTCAGGACCAGAAATCCCAACCAACCAACCCCAAGCTGTGTCTACAAGTGACTGTGGCACAGGAGGGGAGAGGTCACAAGTCAGGCACCCAGCATCTGGGTGACATTTCCTAGCATGGTTGCTGGTTAAGTTGTCAAGCTTTAGGATATTGTTTTGTTTCCACTGAGACAGGCTCTTGCTGTAGAGCCCAGGCTAGTCTTGAATTTGCATTTCTATGGTCTCTGCAGGGACTAGAAGAATGAGCCTACCCTCTCAACAAAGCCTGCCAGACCTTTGGGCTATTTAAGTCCTTGAATGAAGTAGATGTCAAACCCACACAAGCTAGAATTTAGTAAGGGTTTGGCTTCCTGACCTAAACTGCGATTGTCTTCAGTACCTTGCATTAGATCCAGGGTCATGAGGAAGACACCTACAAATAAGGGTGTGACTGTAAAGAATAGCATCCAAGGGGACTCTGAAGCTCTGAGGTCATGGCAGTGACCGGCTGAGGCCTCCCCAGGTCACTCTGCTCCCCATCTCTGCATGTATAGCGACATCTATCTTCATAGAACCCAATGTAATATGAATCCAAATTTGATAAACATAGCTGTTGCCACCCCATTAAATCATCTTCCTCTGTACAGAGCAAGGAAACAATAGCCTCTTGAAATAGAAATTATTTTTTAAAAATGAGTATGATTTCGGGGAATCTGATGTACATGTCGCCAGCCACTTAGGAATATTTCCCAGAGAGATGTCAAAGGACACCTGCTGTCTCCACAAAGCAGCTGCCACTCCAGACTGGCACCATGCTGTTCTGCTGCCTCCTAGGGGATACAAATCTAAGTTGTTTAATATTTATTTTCATCTTAATACGGTTATTTCTAGGGAGTCCTAAGGTCTCTGTATTCCACAGAACAAAACAAACCTGGGCCTGGCTTCTGCTGCTTGATTTCAAGATGGGAAGTTTCAGGCCCAGGCTTGGGGAAGTGTAGGGAAGAGAGAAGGATACCCAGAGGTCTGCAGAGGAGTCTCCCATCACTCACATACAGAAGGGCTTCCCTGGCCCCTCAGAGCCCAGGTCAAGGTTTTGGACCTATTCCTTCTTGCCCTAGCCATGTGTAATCCAGCCTACTTCTCACCTTCTATTTGCTGTGAAGTCCCAAGAGATCCCTTTTGCCTCTAAGCACTTTGGCCTGTTCTGCTGAAACCCATGGGCCTTTCTTTTCTGAGTTTTGGAATCCTACAGGCAGGCTCATATGTATTTGAAAATGGGTTCATGTAAGCTTCTAAGTGCATACACATGTATGTGTGTGCCTGTGTACATTTTCATGTGTATGTGCATATACATGTATATGATAGTTTATATGATATATATGTATATGCATGTATATGTCTATATGCATGCATGTCTGAATATACAAGTATGTGCATGTATCTGTGTGAATAGGTGTGTATATATCTTTCTCTGTGCGTCTGTGTATGTGTCACTGGGAACATTTGTATACGCACATCTACATCTCTGTGTTTATGTGTATCTGTGTGTCTGTATGTGTGGACATGTTCACACATGGGTGCTCATGCTGACAGCAACTGCATACTCAGAGCTTAAAGTGACGAATGGGACTTTGGATCATCAGAGTAAAGCATGGGTCCTCTTTGCATGTGCTTTTTTCAGATTACCCTCCTTTTCCTTGTCACCTTGCTGGAGGCTCACAATGTCCCACTTAGTGGGCTCCACAGCAAGACCCCACAGAGGAGGAGGCACCCCAGGACTTGCTTGAATGCTGCCATTGTAAAACCTTGAGTGGCACTGGGTACATCTGAGAGGGGTTGTTGTATATGACTGAGTCCTAAGTCTTGCCTCTTGTGGCCTGAGGGGCAGCACTGTTTGTGGAAATGACAGCACCTTTACCAGGAGAACCTGCAAGATTTATTCAAGGTCTGGGGAACAGTGGCCTTCAGGTGGCAGTAGACACAGTGGCCTCCAGGTGGCAGTAGACACGAAGTTTTATCTCACCTATGTTGATGAAGTCTGACCGGTACTGACAAGTCATCCCGAATCCAAAGTCCCTCCAAAATCCTGTTTCCTTCTTTATGACCTGCAAGAAAAAAGCTGTCAGGGAGAGTATGTAAAAGCAGTATTCACACACTTAGATGAGCAGAGCTCTAGACTGCTAAAAACCAGACAAGATAGGAGGAGTGTGAGTGTGTGTGTGTGTGCACGTGTGCACATGTGCGTGCCAAATATAATTACAATAAGCTAACTAATCCGAAGAGGGGCTTTGTGATTTTTGGCACTTCTGGCTAGGATGTTTCTGGGGTGTAGGCATGACAACACGCATACACACTCTCTCACACAACAAAAAACAATCTCAAAGAGCAAGTTTTTCAGTGAAGCCATGGAAAAGCCACCCACGTCTGGCCTGATCCCAGTGCCAGGAAGAAGTGAGGTCAGGCCCGTCACACAGGCCTGGGCACAGAGCCAGCAAAGGGCTCAGGAAGTTGAGAAGAGGCCCCGGGAACAACTTGGAATCCATAGGCCAACAACAGGGAAAGAGAAAAAATACCCAAGAGAGATTCCAGTTGTTCCTGGCTCTCTGGCCCCCACGACCTCTGGATGGCAGAGGAGAGGGTAGCTCTAAAGGACGCAGCTGCTCCTGAAAGCTCACGCTGGGAAGTGCCAGCCTACAGTGCCTGAAAAAAATCAGAGCAACACAGCTCTCTCAGGTTTCTCCCTTTGAAGAAAATTTCCAGCAAATTTGCCGAAGGTACAATACACGAACAATAATGAGATTGGCATGTGCACACACAAACACACATGCACACACACATACACATACACATACACATGCTCAGATGTGGGCACACACACATTTGTCTTTTGTCAAAAGTCATTCTGAAAATGTCATTGAAATCCTTATAGGTACTTTTCCCCATGATCCTTATAGTTTCCATAGGTGCTTAGAAGGCAGGAAATCACCTGTCTTAGACAAGGGAAACCGAGGCCTTAGGAGGGTCAGTATTACTGACAACAGGGTCTCTTTGCTGTTCATAACAGCTCATGAGAGGAGGGGCAGTCTTGTCTCAGCCACTTAAAAACAAAACAACTTTTTATTGATGCTTTGTGAGTTTCACATCATGTACCCAAATCCCACCCATCTTCCCGACCCTTTGTATCTGTTCTCTGTCCTGTGCCCACCCCTGTGCACAAAAGAAAATAAAAAACAAAAATAAACAAAGCAAAACATAGAAAACGTCTTGTGGAAATGACAGTGTGTCCCACAGTATACTCTTTAGTCTGCACATCATTTCTTATGCAATTCATTGCATTTCTTATGCAAGTTCATTGCATTGAGTCATGGGTCTGGTTTGAGGCCTCTGGCTTCTGCTACACTATCAATACTGGATCCTCACCTGGATTCCTCTTGGTTATCCTGTTGCTGCCCTGTGTCATGGAGATCCTGCAGCTTTGGATCTGTAGAACTGGCCCTTTACATGCTCAAGCAGTTCACAGATGAGGTTGATATGGAGGTGGGCCAAGTCAAAGCCCTGGATGTGTGCATTGGTGGTAGCTGAGTTGGTCTTCCCACCAGCTCTCCTATACCTGGACCAGCAGGGTAAGCTCTCCAGCATTGGTCTGATTGCTCACCCAGTGCTGCAGCCCTCAGAGGGCAAGGTCAGCTAGCTTACTCTCATGTCCTTGGCACTAGGTTACCAGAACCCAAGCCACCAGAGCCAGTTCTATTGTGCTGCCAAGTCAAGTTGCTGGGCCTGCTCTTCTGAGTGGTATAGCTCATGAGGGAGAGAGCCAGTAGGCCTCATCATTTCAAGGCCCTGTTCTCCTTCCTATCAGATGAAGAATTGAGCTAAATCATAGTTAAAGGGTCTTCCAGGTCATGTATTATGTCACTGTTATTCCATGTTCTAGAACCTTCCCACAGCCTAAATTATATCCAATAAATCTTTCTTGCAAAAGAGGTAATGAATCTTAAACATTCTTTTACCCCAGAGTTCAATGACGCAAAGTCTATGTCATGCTATGGGCACAAGATCTTGATCATGATGAGGCTCCTTAACATTCTGTCCTGGAGTTGAAGGGACTTAGGAAGTCCCACCAACCCCTCTTCAAGGATTTATGTGCAGATAATGGTTATTGGGGTGAGGAAAAGAGATCTTTACCAGTGGTGTAGAGTGGTGTAGGCACTGGTGAGGTACAAACACTGCTGCAAATAATGCCCCCTCCATGCCTCTGTGTGTAGCCCTGGTGAAACTCTTTGGGTCACAGACAAAACAACAGATGTGACAGTAGAAGAAAATGAAGCTTGGAAGGATTGCATAAGGAAGGAACATCTGGAGAAACCTCCACTGAACAGATTTTAAATGGATTTTGTTCCTTTTCTGTCAAGTCAGGTAAAGTTTTCTATTGCAGCGAATGACTCAATATGGCTCTATGGTCCAGGGTTCTAAATATCGCACAGACATGGAGTGGAGGAGAAACACCAGTATCCAAACTTCAGATATTTGACTGGACTTTACATAGGGCTTACTGGACAGCTTGATGCTGGAAGAACAATCCAGAAGAATGGAGGAGGAAGCCATGAACACTCCTGAGAAGAAGCTGTTCTAAAATGCTAGGCTGAATGAAGGTTGTGCTAAAGGACGTAGATGGAAGGGTGGTACCCACCTGGAGTGGTGGGATAGTAACCCACCAATTTATGACCCAGGGGCTGCTGTATAGAAACAGTTACTTAGTTGGTTCTAAAGTTGGTAAGTCATAAAAAGTCACTCTTGGAAGAAGCCACTGAAATATAGTCTTTTGTGGAAGCGGTCATGGTTGTGTTACAGCATGCAATTTCAGGGCAAGATGGAGTTCACTTATTAGAAGTTCTACCACCATAGCTGGAGCAAGTTGCTGACTGGAACATTGCCCTTGAGGAGCAGCCTGGCAGAAATGCAATGCTCTAGAGTTCCCTTCTGATGGGATGGAATTATATTACTGCTGAAGACCCTACAAAAGCCACAGAGAACCTCCATTCTACTACCCAGGCTGGCCTGCTTCTTCCTCCTCCTCTCATTCCCTTCAAACCTCTATATCCGTGGTTCTTGACCTTCCTAATGCTTCAACACTTTGATACAGTTACTCATGTTGTGTTGACCCCAATCATAAAATTGTTTTTTATTGCTTCCTTACAACTGCAATTTTGCTACTGTTGTGAATCATAATGTAAATATCTGTGTTTTCTGATGGTCTTAGGTGACTCCGTGAAAATTTTCTTCAACTCCAAAAGGGTCACAGCCTACAAGTTGAGAATTTCTGTTCTACACAGTCCAGTGTCTTGACCACCCCCAAACTCTCCAAACTCCCCAGCCTTACAGGCATGTATGGTATCCCTACAGTCTCTGCTTGGTCACCTGTCCCTTGCTCACCATTGCTCAGAGTGGTCACCCTGACTCTCTAGGTCAATGGCAATACAATTTCAAGTACCTATTTTCCCTCTACACTGGGACCCTGGCTTAACTTCTTTGTAATACGAGCAGCTCTCTGAAGTGTAAAATGAGCTGGTGGGTATATTTGTTTCCCAGTTTGTTGTCTTTATCTACCACCTATGGAAAACAGCAGCAAGGACCTTAGTCCCCTGTGTCTCCAGCACCCAGAACACTACTGGCTACCCAGCTGTGCAATTGATACACTTCTTCAGTGAATGGAGAAGGAACACTTCTAAGGTAACCATGACTCCTGCCTTCAAGAGGAAAGAAAAATGGCTTCAAGTAAGAGACACTCATGGGCAAGTACCTCATCAAAAGTAAAGGCAGTCCACTGGTGACAACTGTTAGGACTGGACAGATCTAGACTATAGGCAGAAGTGATCTTGCCTTCTTGAGGTCTAAGGCACAAAGTCTGACTTAAACACCTTGGCTCGGGCATAAGGAATTCCATCTATTCGTCCAAGTGTTAAAATATATACTCTGCAGACCGACAGGAGCCGGATGTAGATCGCTCCTGAGAGACACAGCCAGAATACAGCAAATACAGAGGCGAATGCCAGCAGCAAACCACTGAACTGAGAATAGGACCCCCGTTGAAGGAATCAGAGAAAGAACTGGAAGAGCTTGAAGGGGCTCGAGACCCCATATGTACAACAATGCCAACCAACCAGAGCTTCCAGGGACTAAGCCACTACCTAAAGACTATACATGGACTGACCCTGGGTTCCAACCTCATAGGTAGCAATGAATATCCTAGTAAGAGCACCAGTGGAAGGGGAAGCCCTGGGTCCCTAAGACTGAACCCCAGTGAACTAGAGACTGTTGGGGGAGGGCGGCAATGGGGGAGGGTGGGGAGGGAACACCCATAAAGAAAGGAGGGGAGGGATTAGGGGATGTTTGCCCGAAACCGGAAAGGGAATAACAATCAAAATGTAAATAAGAAATACTCAAGTTAATAAAAAAAAATATATATACTCCATATTCCCACTACAGGAGTGCCTGAAAAGTTACTTATCTCTTCCTTTTACTCTGAATTTCATTGATCTGTCTACGGGAGCCACTGTCATTTTAAGGATGTCCTTTGTAGCTAGTCTCCCACCCACTCTTTCTCCAGTACCTTCCTTCCTCATAGAAGTTTACAAAAGACTGTGGGCCCAAATATACCATAAAAGGGATGTGTTTCATGTTGGGTCTTCCCACAGCAAGTTTCTAGAATCACAGCTTTGTGGGCAAGTCATGTGACAGGGCTAATTATTTTTTTTATACGATCAAAACACAAAACACAAATCAGCAATTCCCTCTAGAGCTGAGGGAAACATGGCTGCCCCACAGCTGCACAAGGAGCCTGGAGCACAAGCAGTTGCCGATCTGACTTAATGGTGTTGGATCTGACAGCTGCCTATGAAGCAATCTGGATTCAAATTAAGACGGTAACAAGGTCTTCAGGCAGAGTATTCTATCTAAATCAAAGAGTATGTTCCAAGAACCAAAACCAGCTCTGACCAGTCTTATACGTCCTAGAAATGTCTGGGAGCTGGGCACGTTTACTGGCATGTGGCCCAGAAACTTACACAGGGTCCTGGACATGTTGCAGCTGTCTTTAAATTCTGAATGCTTTTGGAACAAGGGTCTGAATTTTGGGTTTGTTCTGAGATATTTTCCTGATATATCAGGCCTTGCACATGAATACTAGAGTCCTTGAATTGCAGAAGTTTCTAGGTAGCACTATGCACTGTGCACACTTTATTATCTGGAAATGGACAGGGCAGTGAGTACACTGCAGAGGGTTCTGGAAGCAAAGGCTATGTGCCCTCTTCTTGAGACCTCTTAAAATGCGGGCAGAATGATTTGCTCAAGTTCATTCAATTTGCTGTAGCAGAACTCAGGGCTAGGATTCCCTTGAATAGCCTGGTATAATTTCTTAAGAAATAATGTATTCTGGAGCCACAGAGTCTCCAGAATTTATTTAATAATAGACTAAAATCTCATCTCCTCCCAGATCTCCACAGAGCCTCATTCTCACACATCTCATTGGTTTCTGGATAAAGGATGGTTGTGTTTTCTAAGGGGTTCAGGCTGACATGGATTTTTCAGGTCTCTGCAGTTTGGGATCTAGACTCTTGGTCCTCCTAGAAGCACACTGAGGTCAAAGAGTACATTTCTTTCAGTTCCTCATTCTCATTCAAGCCTAGCCTCACGGTGTAGCACCTAGAGCTGTCCCTCTCCCATGTAGCAAGGAGTCTGAACCCAGACTTGCATATATGTGAATTGAGATGTTGACGTCACCTGCCTATGTTGACAATTATGGGAGATTACATGGTCACAGTGAGAGATTCTCAGATGGCATCTGGTAACATTAGTTTTGCTATTCAGTAAGTGTATACTTTCTGAGTAAACAAAACCAGTCTGCAAGGGTACATTGCACATACCATGCTCAGTGGGCAATGCTAAAAACTGAAGCACAGGTCAATACTTAAAATGGTCAATAATTCAAGCCTCCCCCCACCCCCCTAAAAAAAAGAACCTCAACTGAGGAGCTGAGAAAAGGCTTCTTGATAAATTGATTGTTCCACAAATACAAAGTCCTGAGTTTGGACCCCTATAACTTACATAAAAAGCTAGGTGTAGTGACATGGGTCCCTAACCCTACTACTCACTGTCTGCCCAGGCTAGTTAGATCAGTGAGCTACATATTCAGTTAAAGAGGGCAGAAGTGGAGGAGGAGGAGGGAGAAAAGGAGGAGGAGGAGGAGAAAGAGGAGGGGGAGGAAGAGGAGGAGGAGGAGGAGGAGGGTGGGAAAGGATGACAGAGAGGAAGAGAGAAGAAGGGAGAGAGGGATGGAGGGAGGGAGAAAGAGACAGACAGACAGACAGACAGAAACATAAGGTGGAAGGAAGAAGCAGAGCCCCTTAGAGAATAGGAGCAGCACAAGAAAGAATAGTAGGAGGAAAATGACTTAAAACATTAATACGTGTATGAACTAGTAAAAATAGATTAAATTAGGGGGGATAGTGATCAAGAAAGACACTTGATGCCCACCTCTGGGTTCACACACAAACTATTTGAGGGGGTAAAGAGGTGCAGGTGTAATCACAGGGAGGATGAGGACAAATGAGCAGCACACCCCAAAATCACTGGACGGGGTCCCAGAGAAAGCAGGCTTAAGCTGGCGGGGTTACTACACAGCAGCCTGTGGTGTCTACATCACATTGAGAGACTACAACTGGTAAGGCAGAGACCTGGGGGAACAAGGACAGCATTCAGAGACCGTGAGCAGGTGTGCTACAGAACAGCAGGCTGACATGGGTGTCCATGGAGTTGGTGCCATCTGCCGGGTGGTGGGGCTTGTTGACACTTTCTTTGCAAGGTGGAGTTAGTTTATGGAGGACAATTAGTCCCAACAAGAAATCAGAGTCTGCGGCCCTGTGCTTGAGGCAGCCCATGCTGGCTCACCAGATTTGCACACATCTCTTCCCAGCTGCATGCCCTGTGGTAACACATTGGTTAGCCGAAAAAAAGCCACAGTGGTATTACTTACACCACGGAAATTGGCAAATACCATCACCAGGGCATTCTCCCCCTCCCTTCTTTCCAAGAGTGTGTTGCCAAACGTTTGCTAGCACACCATTGGCTATATGTCATAAATGCTTTTAAAAGAAAAAGTGGAATTAATTTGTTTACTCAAAACCAGTGTCTGACAGAGGATGAGCAAAGACTGGAGTGTGGGGAGGGTCGGAACCCAAAGACAGAAGTAGGAGGCTTCTGTGGGGACCTGAGTTGTAGCTGACAGGCTGAGCCAGCAAGGTGGAATGTCTAAAGTGAACCCTATTTAAATGGCAGTCATCCCTTCCTCAGTATGCTGTTTCTGCATTAAAGCATCAATAAGTTCCATCTCATGGCATAAAATTCAGAACATTAAATATTAGTACGAGACCCCACAGTGTCACTTGTTACTAATGACTCGGATGCAGACGTTTAAAAACAGTCATCTGTACACACATAAAAACCCTTGCTTTCATCTGTAGGCAACATGGAAATGACAGGGCTGATAACCGTGAAAACTCATAACTGGGGCATTGAGCAGGAGGTTGTGTTTGCAGGGCTGCTGGGAAAGGCAGTCTCCTGTTTGCATAGGGAAGTAACTTTTATTACAGCCCCATTCTGAACCTACATTCCCCGCCTCATCTGAGGTACTGATGTGTTCCAGGGGAGGCTATCAAGGGTTTGCTAATATCCACAGTCTCTTTCTAGACAGAGCCAAAATGCAACCTCGGGAGGAAATCTCTCCTAATTTACCCACCTCCAGCCGTTACTTTTTATTTTATGGTGTCTTGCTACCTACACAGTCTGTCTCCGCTATACTAATTTCTGTAGTTTGATGTCTGCCTCTAGAATTCCCGTTGGGCCATTTCTTTCATGCATCAGCTCTCTAGGGGATGCTCAGCAGGTCTAGTCCCCCTGCTCAAGGGGACATAGTGGTGGGGGCTGGGCTCTGTCATGCAGACCTTTCCATCTTAATTTTGAAGACAGGTGTGTGTGTGTGTGTGTGTGTGTGTGTGTGTGTGTGTGTGTGTGTGTGTGTGTGTGTGTGTGGGCATGCACATGTGTATGGGTGTGTGTGTGTGTGTGTGAGTGTGTGTGTGTGGGCATGCACGTGTGTATGGGTATGTGTGTGGTGTTGTGTGAGTGTGTGTGTATGCGTGTGTGTGTGTGTGTGTGAGTGTGTGTGTGAGTGTGTGTATGGGTATGTGTGTGTGTGAGTGTGTGAGTGTGTGTGTGGGGGCATGCACGAGTGTATGGGTGTGTGCTGGTGTTTACCTGTGCTTGCACATTTGCCTGTCGGTGCTCATCCATGCTTGTGTAGAGGTCAGAGGTTAACTTCAGGTATCTTCCTGTATCACTCTTGTCCTGATTTTTTTGACATAGGTTTTCCAATGAGCCTAGAGCAGGTAGTTTGGGCTAGCCTGTCTGGCTAGTGGCTGCCTTACCTCTCCTGCTGGAATCTACCTGTGTAAAACAGATCCCTAGTGCCAGGGCTTCAGGCATGTGCCATTCACCTGCCATTCAGGAATACAGGTCTTCATTCTTTCACAGCAAGCACATTATCCACTGAGCCATCTCCCTAGGCTCTAGCTGTGCAACTGTGGACCATCCGTCTGCCTCTATAAAGGGTGATTGAGGGATTTCTGACCAATCTGTCTGTGTATATGGAACAATAGCAATTCTTCTGATTCCTGCACCACGGTCTGGACAGACCTTTATAGGTAGCAAGTGACACAGTTCCTCTTGGGGCTGTAGAGATGGATCACTGATAAAGAGGTTTTGCTCCTCCTCCAGAGGACCTGAGTTTTGTTTCAAAGACCTGCATCAGATGTAACTCCAGCTCCAAGAGATCTTATACCCTCTTCTGAACTTACGCACATAAGTACAAATAAAATTTTAGAAAACGACTTGTTTAATGAGGGGCATAATCATGCATTTCTCTGGGGAATGGGAGGACTTCAAATTGAATTTCGCTGAACTCGATAATTTTAAATACTGAGTTCTGAAACAGTAGCTTTATGAACTGGGAGAGAAGTCAATGATCCCTTCAGAAATAAATGTCAAAATGTAGGTTGACTCAGGGCTGCTAGCCGGGGCCACGGGGATTTGAGTTATTTCTGCCTGCACTGCCTGTTCTGTGGGTCTGACAAACCTGCTTCTGCACTGTCTGTTTCTCTGCCTTCTAGCCTACCTGCTCTCAGCACGATGAACTAGAAAGGACAAAACCTTTAGATTATGAAATGAAAAGAATTCCTTGCAAGCACATAAGGCCTTTATGAGTCTGAACTAGAAAAATTAATCATTGCCAATGTCAAATGTAAAACAGAGCTTTAGTTAAAACCAAAGGGATTTTTATTCTCATTGGTTGAAAGAAAACGAAGACTTTATTCTATTTTCCCTTAAAGTCCCAAGAGAAGCTTGCAACTCTTGGGATGGGAATCCAGAATCCTTTGTCTTTGGGAAACTTATTGCTCATAAGTACAAAACTGGTTCTTTGGCTGTGAAACTGGATTGTTTTCCTCTATAAAGTCCAGACAGAGATGTAGCCCATACATAAACCCACACTACATCTATAGTGTTAGCATTTGATGGGGGATGAGGGGAATGTTTATGTACATTCTAGCTTGAGCCCAACAGAATCATGCTAGGACGAGTATGAGACATGAATCACCTCCACCCAGAAAACACCCAAAGTTGCAGTGTTCTGTAAACAATCATATTAGCTGTGAGGTATTGCCTGAGGAGGGTGAAGGGCAGGGGACAGGCCTGGAAGGAATGGGTTTTTGTTACTTCTGAGAGTGCATCACAGAGTCAACTATGCAAATGAACTTTGCAGAACACGTGTTATCAACCCATTTGTTGTCCTTCCATGGGGCTCAAGGAGACTTAGTTCTATTACACTCGTGTGTCCCATCTGTACAAGGGTATTCAGTGGGAAAAGCATGGCATTTTCAGGCTTGCTAACAGGACACAGAAGTATCACAAATTATCTCCCTGCTGGAAAGATCACCCTGAGAGGGGTGACAGAAGGGTCTGCTCTGTGCCCAAGCAGCCAACAGTACAGTATACGCCCCACATACACTCTCCATGGTTTTACTTATTGCTGTCAGCTGAGGCCTGAAAATATTAAATGGATAATTCCAGAAATGAATAAATTATGTTTTAAGTAATGTTTATCTTAGGATATTATTATAATTACCCTATATTATCATTAGTCATTGCTGTTACTCTCTCACTGCTAATGCATAATTTAAATATTACTGTGGGTATAAGAACGGAGAAAGCCACACTGTATACAGGGCTTTGTATCACTTATGGCTTTGTCTTATTCATTATTTCAGGCACCCAGTGACAGTCTTGGAGTACACCCCACACGAGTGAGAGGACACTGTTACAATAGCCTTGGGAAAGCGTGAAGATCCTCTCTTGGTTTCTCTCACTTCCTATTTTCTGTTCTGCTTCAGCGGTCAGTGATGACAGAGAGTGAACAGGCCCTGCGGCTCTGTGGTTCCCTGACCCATCACCTGTGCAGCCAGAATCTTAGCAGAGAAGTCTCTCCACTATTTCTTTGAGAGCTACCTTTGTGGGGACACCAGTGATGCCAACACCTGCCCCAGTACAGGGATGTGTAGCAGTGGTGATGGGATGGAATGGGCCGGGAGACAGGATCAGACCCTCCCTCTCCACTGTCTCCCTGTAATTCTGTGGTGAGCCGTTCCTTTCTATCTTTTTCACCTGAAAAGGGGGGAACCATCAGCCTTACTTTTCGTGTTAGATTTTGTAGCGGTAAAGAGAAACCATGCTCTAGCATCCAGTAATCGTAGTTCTTGAAAATGATGGGAGCTATGAAGGTGTGAAATTACCTTCCTGGAAGATACTGCCCTTAGTTATTTTCCACTTTTAAATATCGCAAGCACTTTGAATCAACATGGCACTCGGAGCAACAGCCAGAGAATCTGCCAGACTTAAAAGCCACCAAGGGGATTGGTCTGCAGATGCCCATTCACCTTGCCTCACAGTCAGGTGCCCCTAGTAATGAGCCACACACACAGACATCTGCAGGGTCATTACTCACCAGCTGCTGTTCTAGGGGAGGGACAGCATCATGATGGCCGTAGATTATGCCAGGGTTATACTGACTGAAAAGAACCGGATAAAACACCTTCTTCCCTGCAAATCAAAACGCAAACATCTGTTTAAGAGAGTGATTCATTTCCTCTGCTGGGCTTGACCATATGCACCTAGCTGTCTGAAATAGCCCAGGCATTTATGTCTACTCTCTCTTGTCTCTTCATTCAACACTAGACTAGATCTCAGAAGTAACCCACCAGCTAGACCAGTCAGACTGATTCTTGAATCTTTCTGTCCTCCCAGCATGAGGATATATGTAAGTTGTTTACGGTCAATGGCTGGAATTGTATTTCCCAATGTGACACATGTGGAAGTGTATGGCTGTCTCCGTCGTGCATGCACAAAGTCCTTAAGCACTGGTATCTACCTAGCATAACCTTAGAGGCTGGCAAAGGAGATAAGGGAGACCCTGGGCAGCAGGGGGCTCAATGTAGCTGCCCTTTACCAATATGTCTGGAAGAACGGCCACATTTTAACAGCAAATGACCACAGCAAGGTTCTTAGCTATGTCTAAGTCCGTGGATATCATTTTTATATCTGTGGTTTCTCCCAGCCATTGCCTTGCAAGTAGCCCGCATCTATCTTTCTCCCTTTAGAGCTGAGGGGCTTTTGCAGGCTCATGTCCTCTGGCCTACTGTCTCTCCCGTGCGTGTTCCACTCATCTGACTTGCCAGTGGGATATAGAAAAGGGCACAAGAGGGGCTGGGGATTTAGCTCAGTGGTAGAGCGCTTGCCTAGGAAGCGCAAGGCCCTGGGTTCAGTCCCCAGCTCCGGAAAAAAAAAAAAAAAAAAAAAAAAAAAAAGGGCACAAGACAGAGTCCCAGAATTAGTGTGCCTGATAGGCCTGTCCTGCAATATCCAAGGGCGAAGCTAAACAAGGTCACCTTCCTTGTCTGTTACTGGAGGAAAGTAAGTCTCAGTCCAGAGCAAGATGTCAGGGTGGACTGTGCACAGAGCAATCTCTGAAAGAAAATGAGAGAGCTGGGTGCCAGAAAGCAGCAGTAACGAGGTAACACAAACCTGGCTGTGTGTTCAGCCTACACGTGTTGAGGAACTCAGAGGTGAAGTAGATGTCCACATCACAGAAAAAGAGCACGACATTACTTCCCTTCCAGAAGCGGGCTCCAACATCCAGTCCCTTTCCCCGGGAGAACTCTCCATTCAGCTGGATGAAGGTGAAGTTTCTAAAATTGGCAGCCCTAGAAGGTGGGGAAGCAGAAGGTCAAGGATTAACTCATATTACAGTATCCAGGAGGACAGAGTCCCTCAGAAAATGCAGGGCTGGGGCCATCCCACTCTGAACATTCTATTACCCTGAGGGGGGTGTAGCCCTCAAACAGGGACAGAATAGCCAGGCTGAATAGACACCACTAGGGTTCAAAGGACAGAGAACACCTAGCAAAGTTGATTTGCTCTTTTTTTTTTTTTTAAAGGTCTTGCAGTCCAGTCCAGTTCAAGCTGGCTTTGATTTCATAATCTTCCTGCCTCAGCTGACATTATAGGTATATGCTACAATGCCCAGTTTCTACAAGTTAATGATATGTACATGTGTGTGCGGTTGCTCTCAGAGTCTAGAAGAGGGTGTTAGATCCCCAGAGTTGGAGTTACAAGTAGCTGTACACCACCCAACACGTGTGGAAACCAAATTTAGGTTCTCTACAAGAATAGTATGTGCTTTTTTTTTTTCTTTTTTTCAGAGCTGGGGACCGAATTCAGGGCCTTGCGCTTGCTAGGCAAGCGCTCTACCACTGAGCTAAATCCCCACCCCCATGTGCTCTTAACCACTGAGCTATCTCTCCTACCCCTAATGAACTTCCTATGTGGATTATTCTATATTGAGACAGCTATTGTTATCGTAAATGCACATTCGTTGTGAGGGAATTTGGAATTGGTAAGGGAGAAACAAAACCCAGAGACATCTCCATGTATCCCGGGCCACTCAAATAATCCTAGTGCATAAAGTTCAGTCACTGTAGAATATAGTTTCCTAGCATCTTCTTATCTGAATTCAAGTCCAGGAGCCAGATAACACGTTCTTCATGTATGTTGCCCAGACAGGCTGAAATTTATCTTCCTTCTTTCTTACCTCCCTTCCTTCCTTCTTTCCTCCCTCCCTCTCTCCCTTAGTCCTTCCTCCCTTCCTTCTCTCCTAGCTTAGAACACCAATACCGCATGATAGGAAAGAGGACCACTTTGCAGTTAGCACTGATGCACCAGATCTGGCTGCATTGTAGGTTAGCTTTGTGAGGGGGGCAAACTCTCTTCTCACTCTGTTCTTTAGTTGCTTTGTTTGCATGAAGAGGATAATAACAGCCTCCTGAGACATTTTAGAGTGACTATTTTAGTGGTGGGGAGAGGATCTCTGAGCATCAGCTCCTGCCTTCATCAGTGCAGGTAAGGATTCCCATGGCTGCTGAAGCCAGGAAGTCTTTAGTTTGCTGTACTGCCCCCCAAATAGCAGAACCTTCTAAAACGGGACACGTCTGGGCAAAACATAATTCATTTGGTGCAAGAGGGACCTGGACAGCCTTCCAGCAGGTAGAATGAAAGGCTGCATTCAGTCCTCTTCCGGCTCCTGTGTGCCAAGGGGGCTGGCATCTGGCAGATCTCCTTGTTTGACTCCATCCATCTTTGATCATGGCTTGTTTTTCCTTGCCCTTCCTACCTTGGCTCAGCCCCACCACTCCCCACCTTCTCTCCATCTCGATATATTCAGCAGACATAGAAGGAAAACTATTCCTATTATTAAGTTTGTCTTCCTTGCAACTCTTTTGGCTGAAGAGTAACACAAAGGACTTAAGTCTTAAGCTTTTCACACACCAAGTGGTGCTAGGATCTGGGGATTTGATCCCAACAACCAGTTTTGCTACTCTTGTGTGACTGACTGTCTTCCTCCAGATCTCAAAGGAAGCTTTGGTGTTTTATCTCGGGAATCTATGGGACCAGCCTAGTCTTGGTATGATGCCAGACAGGACCAACAGGACATACAACCTATGATCCAGGTGGAAGATGTTGGTATATTAAAACGCTGCTCTTTGAATCAGCAATCCAGAATCCAGAACCTGCAACTTGATGTCTATGAATATGTGTCAATATAGATTTATGAATAGAAGTTAGAGTGCTTCTAGCCCTTTCTGTACGTTTAACTTATTTGGAATAAGTCTCTTGCCTCTTCCACCTTTCTCCAAAACTCTCTTAATCTAGTTCCAAGGCTTCTTCAACTCTGACATCCTCCTGAGCCATGAGTCTTCACTTACTTCAGTCCTGTGACTTCCCCTCCTCCTTCGGAGCCTTATCCTTTGCTCAGGGGTGGTGGCTCCAGCCCAGTTTCTTTGATTAGCACGGAGACTATGTTCTGGTCCCTTTCAGAACCACAGCTGGCACCCGTTAAGGAAAACACAACTCTGTTTCCACAAACACACAGGTGCTGAGAGGACCTGGCAGGCAGCCCCGCGCTCCTAGGTTCTTCAGCCCCAGCTGTTCTAAGTCACCAGAGCCCATGTTCTTCTGCTCTATTTGTTTCGTTGCCAAGGGAAACTTTACCTGAGGGAGAGGTCTGGATTCCACCTGTTCATCCAGGGGGCTTTCCAGCCAGCTCTCCTGGATGCTTTATCCAGGGTCTGTCTTGTTCAATCGTTTCAGTTTCTGTACCCTCTGAAACCATGTCTCCTCAACCACAGGGGTATTTGTTATCTGGTTTACAGAGTAGGAAGGGTGTCATTTCAAAACACAGTGCTCCCTCAGGTTATGTCTGACTCATAATTTAGAAGGTGACGCTCCTAGAGGGATATTTAAATTTTATCATGAAAGATTTTAAATATAAAAGCTTATTTATTTACTAGGTTTAATGAGATAGGATCATGTTATGTAGACTAGGCTAGGCTCAAACTGACAATCTGCCTTCCATCTAAGGTGTGGGGTTACAGAATGTGCCCCACACTTGGCTTAAACACACTTCTGTTCTGTATGAACATGTCCCAAGCAACCGTCGATAAGGCTAGAGGCACCCTTTCTTCAATGTTCCATTGGAAGAGCAGGGGCACTGCTAGCTCAGACTGGGATAGCCTGTGGTCAACCTGTACAGAAACTTTCTGAAGTCATGTCACATTGAGAAGAAGAATGCAAGGCGAGCTGTGTGAACGCCCGAGCTAACTGTGAAAGACACAACAACTTATAAGAGGCATGAAGGCAAACAAAAGGCAAAGAGATAGTAAAAGACTGAAGCTGCAGAGTTTAAGAGGAAACCAAGAATCGGTCGTATCTGCCTGCCCAACACACAAATAAATCTTCCTTGTTCTGTAAAAAAAGTCTTCATACCCTGGCTAGAGCTGCTTCCCCCCAAGAAACCTCTTCAACTGCTCCAGGGCATCAGAAGCAAGGGGAGGGTTGGGGCTTGCCGGAGCGTTTTTTGGAAAAAGAGGAGGATGATCCATCGCACTAGTGCTTGAGATGACCTTAATTTGGATAATTTTAAAAAAGCCTTTGAACGTTACCCTCTCCGTCTGAATGTGTTGCTTCTAAAGAAAATTTATTCCGGAAACTAGGTCCAAAGAAAAGCTTTGTCTGCCTTCACACAGCAGCAATTTGCTTTTTTTTTTTTTTTTTTTTTTTCCCACGCAGGCTTTCTACAAAGATAATGCGCTCCCTGCGATTTCCACGGCACTACCCATTCCCAGTGTGGATCACAACCAGTCTCCAGTGTGCATTATTGCCCCAGGAGGTCATCTCCTCTGCACGTGCACTGTTTACAGGGGGGTAGTATTGGGGCAATAGCACATGGAGCTCAGCAGCCCATGCCTCACAGAACACTGCCCTCTACAGTGCTTCCTGGACCCTTCATCTACCTTGGGCATGGCAGCCCAGGGACAACTTTCCTCTGGCCTCTGCTGAGGCCCTGATAGCTCACCAGGTCCTGATTAGTGGGACACATGTGCACAAAGAAAGCAGGGTGGGGTTAGAATCAATGGGCTGGGAAGGATTGTCCTGCCTCTGTCATCCCCCTTGGGTACCCCATGGCTGCCAGGATAGCAAGGCCTCAAAGCTCATTGTGCAGTGACTTCTCCTCCTGAGAAATTTCATGGCCGTGCGTGTAGACCACTGAGTCCACATGCAGGCATTCAGGTCTGCTGCCCACCTGCCCAACTCTGGTGACAAGTCAGCAGATGCTCGTGATAGATTAGTCAAAAAGGCGTGCATCTGACTGGGACCACCTGTTTCTTCTCGTGATCCTCTCCCAGTAGATACCGTCTTCATATCTTTCTGTGAAAGGACTCCCTTTACACCTTTCAAGTACCTCCCTGCAAACCAGAGAGACCTCTTTGATCATAATATTGAGTCCTGCCCCAGCCATCCTTGGATCTTGATACCTTATTGTATCAAGTGCACCAATGCACAAGAGGCTTTAGCAGCTTCTGATCTTTTCAAGGAAGCCACTCCACACCCCTCCTTCCTTCAGAAATTATCCATTTCTGGCTCGTGAGTGGCACATACAAGGACAAAGGAGAGACTGGAAACACAGCACAGCAAGAGATCGGTAAGTAGAAATGACTGAGGCGCTCCAGTTACTTCCTGAACAACCTGCTGTCTAGGAAGAGCTTTTCCTACAGGGAGAGTTCAGCACCCTGACATGCTAACCAGGAAGCCCTTACCCTTTCTACAAGCCCACATCCCACATTCGAAGGAGACTGGGAGGGATTTGGAAGGGTAAATAAAAACCTTATCTTTTAAGAGGAGGTAAATGCAGAATAAGAAATCCAAGCTGAGAAAGAAGGATGCAATTTGTCTTGAAATATTTAATTTCTCTTACAATGAAATGTAATATTTGACGACAGGCCTATAGTTGTGGCATAGCAAGGAGCAGGCACTGAGCATGGTAGAATGGTGATTCCCCATATCACTCACTATTATGTAAGTTTCTGCTATGGACACACAAAGGGATACACGATTTATTCCTAATTACTTCTTGAATTATCTTAATAATTGACAAAGCGCTTGAATTTCCCACGCAGCTCCTTTCTTTGATAATAAATCTGCTGCATGGGGACCTCTCAGTTGCACGCAGCCATTTTTGTAGAGGTTATGATGACCTGAGAAAGCCATTGGTTCTGCTGCTTTTAATTCCCCTGATTGCCTTACATTTCTCCAAATGAGAGGATTAAAAGAAATAAAAGACCTTGCTGTCTCGTATGGTTGGTTCTAATACAGATGTTTTTCACAACTGTAAAGAAATTGTCTTAATGGGACACTTCCCATAATAACCCTTTATTTAAAAAATACTTTAAAATTTTGTGTAGAAGCCAGGATTGTAGCACATGTGCAATTGAAAACTTGACATTGCATAGCCCTAAGTATCAAGATGTTTTATGGGCTCTACTGTCAAATGACGACATTTGAGTCCAATGAAGAATTGAAAACCAAATATATAACCATCTCTGTTTTTTTTTTCGTTTCTGTAAGCACTTTCCATGATTAATTTTGAATTCAGTAGTCTGAGCATACACAGCTAGTTTTTGTGAGTTTCTGTAGAGAATTCAGGTATTCCTTTCCTAATTCTAAATTTTCTTGTGACTTCGTAGCTCTGTCCACTGAGAAGAGAAGAGGAAGCATTTGGATCTTGAGTAGCAGGGCTCATTAGGATGGACCCTCTTCGGCCAAAAAAGGGGGTTGCTTTATCTTTTATTTGCTTTCTTTTTATAGTGTATGCATGCAAGGTTTGCTTGATTTTGAGTGGGGAAATAAAAGTCTGCTTTGGCAGACACAGAACAAATTTGCTGATATACAGAAAAACACCGAGATGGCAAAATCTGGGAGGAGGGTCTTGCCTTAGAGTTTTCACAGGAAAATGAAGAGCAGCCTCATGACCAAGGTGCCGAGGCCCTGGGCGGAATTGGGAAGGAGGCGAAGGAGGAAGTGAGGCTTCCTTCCCATTTAAGGACCCTGACCCTGACCCATGAGACATATAGGAGTCACAGTAATATTTGTAAGTGTGGAGAGCCAACACAAAGAATCTGGGCCATAGCTACAACGCATCTGATGTGCAGGGGAACGCATCCTTTTGTTTCTCACTTCTGATTTCCTTCACAGACTTGTGGTAATTTGAATGAGGCTTGTCCCCCCCACCCCCCAACAGGCTCATGTGGTTAAGCACTTAGCCATCAGGTGATGGTTAGGTTATGCAATCTCGATGGAAGAAGTCTGTCTGGCACTTTGAGGAGAGGATTTGAGAGTTGATAGGATTTCCCTGCTTCCAATTTGTTCCTGTTTCCATGGTCTGGTTGAAGGGTGTGATTGGTCATCCCTCTGCTTCAACTACTCCCAGCCATACCTCCCATACCATCATGTACTCTAGCCCTCTAAAACCATAAAATAACCCAAAAACTGCTGCATACTGTTTTTGGTCATGGTATTTTATCACAGGGAAGCAACTAATACAGAGCTCGAACTACAGACGCAGTCCTTTAACCTCACCTTACTCTGTAAAGCATGAAGTTATAACTCCGCCTCCTTTCTCTCTCTCCGTCATGAGATATGCTTGCTCTGATCTACACATTGGTCACATGGACAGTGACATCTGGACAATTCCTCAAAAAGTCTGAATCAAAATGTCCCAGCACAGTGTCTATCATATAATGGACCCTGTGCTGGCGCTCTTCCCCCACCTCTGTCTGTCTGTCTGTCTGTCTGTCTGTCTTGAGTAAGCAATGGATTTGGTATTCAATACCACACAAGAAGAGGGAAAGTATCCTTAGCCCTTCAGGGGATGCAGGAGGAATACAAGACAGAGATAGAGGTGCTGGAGGAATGTATGAGTCAGTAGAACCCTTACTGCTCTTGTAGAGGACCTGAGTTTGGTTCCCAGCACACAGGGAGTTCACTAACAATTATAACTCCAGTTCCCACACTAATACCCTCTTTTGGCCTCTGTGAGCACTGAATACCTATGGTACACAGACACATGCAAGTGCACACTCATACACATAAATAAATAAACCTTTAAAAACAGAGATCAAGTGGGAGAAAGGCCACTTAAAATTACAAAATGTACAGACAGATACATGTATACATATATGTATCTATCTTTATACATATTTGCTTACATGTATATGTTTGACTGAAGTAAAAATGTAAGTGACAGTGAAATACTTTGAAGTACAGAACACAGTAGCAATTATTCCAGTCACAACATTGAATAACTTCCACTTCATTCTATTTCCAGTGTGTTGTCTTGACCTCCAGGTTCTAATGAATAGTCCTGGACACTACTGATATACTTTCAGTCTCTAGAGTGTACATATTTTAGGTATTGCACATAAATGGAACTAGACATTGTCAATCCATTGTGTATTCCTTTCATTTAGAATGTTTCTACATTTCATTCATATATCAGCATGTATTAGTACTTTATGGTCTTTTATAGCTGTATAATATTTCATTGTATGGATTTTTCAGGAATTTTTGGTATTTTTTTGTCAGACAATAGACATTGCAGTTGATTCCACCTTGCAAATTGATCATAATACCACTGAATATTTGTGCACATTTGTTCACATGCTTATTTTCAACTATTTTGGAATTTACAGAGGAAATAAAATTTCTAGTTTAGAATATAATTCTATTCTAAATCATTTAAAGAACAACCGAACTCTTATCCAGTAGCTGTACCATTTTCCATTTCTGCCATCAGTGGTCAAGAATTCCAATGTGTCCACATTCACAATGACATTTGTGATTATCTGACTGTGGGATTTTAGCTGAGAATTTACATGTGGTCCTCCCATCCTTCTATATACATAAATTCTTCCCTCAGTTATCTGGATGAAATTTTCATAAAATGACAAAAATGGCTTGAAATGTCATCACACTGTGGTAAGACAGGTCCATTATACTACAAAAACTACAAGCCTCTCTTCCCTTCACGCAATGAGTAGAGCAGCCCCCCTCTCCCTCTCCCTCTCCCTCTCCCTCTCCCTCTCCCTCTCTCTCTCTCTCTCCCTCTCCCTCTCCGTCTGTGTGTGTATGTGTGTGCATGTGTGGGCACATATATATCTATAAATCATATATGTATATGTACAGGTATATGTGATGGCATGTACATGTGCATGAGTGTGTGTGTGTGTGTGTGTGTGAGAGAGAGAGAGAGAGAGAGAGAGAGAGAGAGAGAGAGAGAGAGAGAGAGAGAGAGAGAGAGAGAGACTAGAAGCCAGAAGTCAGGTGATTTTTCACATCAAGTGTCCATCTTACCTTTGGAAACCGAATCTTTCACTGAAGGTGGTGTTCATTGCTCTGAGGACCTTCCTATCTCCACCTCATCTTCCAGTTCCAGAGGCATAGACACTTATGGCCACACCCAGAGAGCTGGAGATCCAAACTCAGGTCCTCATGTTTGCGCAGCAGGTGCCTTACTCAGGGAGCTAGCTCCCCATCTCTCAGTGTCTCATTGTTAGTACGTCAGTGCTCAGATATGATTTCTCTGAAAGATGTCTCTGTGTCCTCATGATGAAATATGAACATGTTTGTGTATGATAATTCAACTCCACGTTACGATTTTAAAATAATCATATTACATAGTTCCAATCAAACCAGCCTCTTAGACTGGTGCTGCTCAGAGTGAGCCATGACCAGATACAACAGTCCATGAGGAAACTGGAACACTGGTTCTCAGGCTGCGGCTCAAGCTTGCTGCTGACTCAGAATATCTGGAGGTCGGTCCAGGTACTCTGAATGTTAAAAAGCATTCAAGGTTATACCGATGCTCATGTGTATTTGAGAGCTATTGAATCAAGCTTTTATTTGAGAACAGATATATGCTGGGAAAATCCGTAGAATAAGAATCAGGTACTGTGAAGTAATTTGTGCCATTTTCTGTGACAGGGGCTTGTAAACATTTTAACTACAATCTTTACAAAGGAACACACTTTCTTCATATCACTGGACATGAACATGTGTATGCACATAGACATGTGCAATGAAATTAGTGTTTCATTGAACAATGTGTATCCTGATTACCTGTGATTCATTTGGAAAATTTGCAGCCTCCTCTACTCTATTTTTTAAACATACTAGACTAAGCCCACTGAATTGATTTTGTAATCCTCTAATGAATCACAAACCAGAGTTTGCAAAACACCAATCTGTAGCAATCAACTGAAATACAAAGCCCGACTGAGGAAGTATAAACTCAGAGGAAGAGAACATAAAACATTGCAAACTAGTCATTAAATAAGACTTTATTTTTAGATATTCTTAAAATATTTGCATTTAGCTGGATTTAGAACAGTTTAATTACAATACTGATCTCCAAATGAAGGGGATTTCATTTAGCCTGATTACAAATCTCATTACCTTCATCTAACAATGATGGATCTTAGAAGGGCACTGAGGGGCACTTGGCTCTCTCACGTGACTGGAGTGAAGACCTCAGAAAAGAGCTCTCTAAGCCCCAGTTTCGTCAGCTATGAAAGAGGGCTGATAACAATACCTACCTCAAAGAGCCAGACACAAAGGGTTGGAGGGCCTGGGGAGATAGAAGTTATGTGGTGGCCCTACTATAACACTAGCAAGTGACAAGCAGAGACAGGGAATCCCAGGAACAAATGGTTATTCAGACTTTTGGAAACTTCCAGCTCTAAGTTTGGTGAGAAACCCTTCATCAGTACATAAGGAGGAGAGAAATTGGAAAAGATATGTAATGTTAACCTCATGCCTACACACACATGCACACACGCACACACATATGTGCATATACCTATGCACATACACGTGAAATGCATACACATATTCATATCACACATACATCCATGCACCAAAAGTTGTTATGAACATTCAATTAGATTGTTCATAAAGTAATATGGATTGAAAATAAAATGCCATTGAATAAGCAGTCTTGCCACCTTAAAGAAAAGCGACAATAATCTAAGTAAAATCTCAGACAGATGTGTGTGTTGTGTGTGTGTGTGTGTGTGTTCTTGTATATGCAAATTCAATAATTACTTGGTAGTACCTTTCACTAGAAAACAAACTTGTGTCAGGTGCTGGAATCATGAAGATAAATAAGATATATTGTCATTGAGTGAGCAACTTATAATCTAGCTGCAAAGTTGGTATTGGTATTATAGAAATGCAACTCACTACATCATATAACAAATGCCTAACACAAATGCTGTTGCCTATATGGCTAGCGTTCAGAATGTATAGGGCCAGGAGTGAAGAAGAGTCACACAGAGGATTTGAGGTTGAGAGAGAAGTGGAGGTTGAATAAATGGTGCAAGGAATTACTACGATCATAAGGACAAAACGTGATCTTGGCAAGAATGTGTCAGAGAAACATTCTGGAAGGATCAACTCAACCAGTATAGATATCCAAGCATCCCTCAAGAGATAACCTGGTTGTTGACACCATAGGCATCATTGGCATTAATATAACAGATATCATCCACACAGAGAAATAAGGTGCAAATTAATTCTGCTTAAGCTTATGTAGCACTCATTGCTTCAATTCACAGGTCCCAGGAGTCATTAGCATGTAGTTTTCTGCATGTAGTGGATTCACCATTGGATATTTCCCAGTATTTCGGATGCACCATTCGTTACAACTCAGATGGCTTTGCTATCCCTGCTCAGATACTATGCTTTCTTTACCAACCAAGAAGTATTTTCAGACTTCTGCTCACCATGTATTATAGCAGTGCCTTGTGATAAGTCATTCTATGTTCTATAAAACTATGGTTTTACAGGCTATGCGTAGCCTTTAGACACTGCAATTTTTCATAAAGTTTTGTTTGTATTTTTATACATATGTAAATCTCTCTCTCTGTGCGTGTGTGTGTGTGTGTGTGTGTGTGTGTGTGTGTGTGTGTGTGTGTGTGTGTGATATGTGAAGGCTCTTATAGATCCCTTGCAGCTAGTTACAGGTGGTTAGGAGCCACCCGCAGATCCCCACTGCTCTTAACCTCTGGGTCATCTCTCTAAGCAGCTTTTGTACCCCCTTTGTAAGTAGAGGATGCCAGGATCCCTGGATTTATTAATAAACACCAAACACGTCTAGACCCACCAATGCTTCATATACTGATACATGTCTCCTTCCTAGTAGCAAAAGGGGTACCACTCTAAATCTACCAGGGTGGATCGAGACTGTAGGGGCACATAGGTATATTGAAATCTTACCAGTGAATCCAGGCCTCAAAACTTACTGGACACGCCAGAACAGAGAAAGTAAGTCTCTCAATTGGACTCCGTAAATGTCAGACACTCAGCACAGAGATGGCCTTTTCTTCACACCGACTTATCATCAGACCCTTGCTGTGTGTATCAAGAACCAAGAGCAGAGAGCTCCTGACTATTGCCAGGTCTTTGGCTTAGTTCTGTCTATGACTGTTGATGTGGCCTGCTTTACTGTGTGTCTATCTACTTCCTTCCTGTCTGGACTTGAATCCACTGTTTCTCGCTCTAAGCAGTTTCTACGATCTTGCCTCTGCAGTTGATTACATCTTCATTCTGAAAACTTAATCCCCTGTAGCTCATTCCCCACAGCACTGGTATCTTCATAGTCCTGTGTTCTTTGTCTTGGGAATACAGACTCTACTTACACAGCTCCAGGCCACTTCTAAAACCTATCAAAATCTGCTTCATCCTCTTATATTTCTTTTGTCACTCCATATAGGTATATAAATATATAGGTGGATTTACTACATGCTATGTACTGGGTGGTGTTGAGAGTTAAGACTAAAATAAAAGAACTTAAAATTGCCTCAGTCAGATTACCAAGGTAGACAAGATCATCTGACTAATTGATACCATTTGGACTGCTATACTATTGGGCGGAGAGATGGCTCAATAGTTAAGAGTATTTTCTGCTCCTGCAGAGTACCCAGGTTTAATTCCTAGCATCCACCTAGTACCTAATACCTCACAACTGCTGTATTTAAAGTTCTAGGGGATCTAACATCTTCCTCTGACCTCTGAGAGCACCAAAAATGCAGACAGTGCACATAGATACATGAAGGCAAAGCATGCATACACATATTATAAAAACAAACCTCAAATGCCTTGTGAATTTATTGCTGTTCAATACATTTGAACAGTGTAGAAAAACAAACATATGCTACACAATGTTTGTGGCATCACATGCTTATGGCACTTAGTAACCCAGACACCTGACATGGGAGGAATTACTTGAGAAAAGTACTTAAGCTTCCAGTCCCTAGAAAGAACATTTCCTATAACATGTCTAAACTCCCCTTCTACTTGTCCATACTGTTTGTATAAATCTTAATCTGTGTAACCATTAGCAAGTGTCCCATCATCCCCTGAGATATGAAAAAAGTGTCAAACCCAATAGAATAGGCTTCTGTGTGTGCACTGGGGTCACCTGCCTGGGCAGACTTTTAAACTTTTAATGGAGCAGTTGCCTGCAGTTTAGTGTGCAGCCCCTAGGGGTGGCCACCACGTTTTCTTTTCTATCTTGATTACAGGTTTGAAGCTCCTGGAGAACTTTACAAACATTTTTTTCTAGGACTGGATATTGGCTAAGATGCTTACACTTGCCCATTGGGCAGAGACCATGAACCCTCATCATCTGTGGTCTCTATCACTGAGCAATGCATTAAACCCAAAATTTCTATTTCAGTTACATTTAGGGAATCCAGATATTTTGTTGGATTTAATCCTCCTTACACACAGGCCCTTACTACTTTTAATTCATTGCTTTAGGATAAGGGTGAACAATTTTCTTTTTCTATGAAGACCCAGATAGTAAATTGTTTAGTCTTTGTGAATCTTTTAGACATAAATAGTATGTAAATCAACAGACCCATTACATCCAATAAATCTTTATGTCCAATAACAAAAGTGTGTGTGGGATTTGCTTGTAGACTTAGAGCTGATAGCCTCTGCCTGCTCCTGGGAACTTTGAAATTGTAATTGTGGCCATTAACACAAGCCTGATGACAGCATGAGAATAAACACTGGAAGTGTTCTCCATCTGAGAAGTCATTCTTCAACTGTCATCCAATTACCACTCACCAGAAACTCAAAACAGACAGTCTTGTTTATATCTAACCGTGTGGGCCTGTTCAGACTAGTTCTGCTGCTTAGTACTATTAAAGCTGTCAAAACCTCACACATATCAGAGCGACTCGCCTGACTTTTGCTGCACACTTCTATGACAAGCAAGCATACAGCATGGCAGTTCTATGGTGGCTTCCTCATTTGTACAAGGTTCCACGATTATTTATCTTGGAAGAGAAAAAAGAATCCATTTTTGCTGTTTCTGAATCCCCCCTTTACACTCTGCAATTGATCAACGAGTTATAAACCTGCAACCCCAGGCCTAAAGGTTTTGATGAAGTAATTTCATCAACTGGATGTGTTTAGTCAAGGATCCTGCCTCAGCTACCCCTTCTGAGTGTCCCCTGATGTTTTTTAAATGAATAATGAATGAAAGACAAAGATGAAAGGGTGAGACCATTTGCCCTGTGGATGAGATTTGAGCCTGAGTATTGCTCTTAGACCGTCAAGCAGTGGCTAGGTAGGAGCTCATTGCACAGCTGTGTTCCCCCTAAATCTGACTATGAAAATATGAGAGGCCCAAACCTGAGGTGCTGAGAGAGGCTGCCTTCAGTTATGCATGAGCTCCCAGAAGGCTGGGTTCCATACCTTTACCATACAGGGCAGTTTATGTCTACTGTCAAAGTCGTCACCGTGACACAAATAAGACCAGGGCCAGACTGAGTGGTCTCCTGAAGAGGGAAGGTTCTAAATTTCCCATACCTGGTCAACAATCATCTTTCCAGGTTATCCAGTATTAAGTAAAACTAAGCAGATATGGTTCTGAATGTGGAGACACACCCTGGTTGCTGTGACTCTTGGCTATGGTGCCAAATGGCACTTACTTGGAAGTGTTTTCAAGTATTCCTTTGACTTCATTCATTTCTTCTTTCCCAAAATAAACAACGGTGAGATGAACTCTCCCATCTTGTTGGATGCACATCTCCCTGGAAAACAAAACACATGTGTGTCTGGTCCTGTTTGCACATTTATAGTCGGACATAAACCAACGCTTCCCCTCTGATTTCCTCCTCCTTTTTCCTTAATTTTTTATAAAGTGAAAAGAGACTTAAAGTAAAGTCAAGACAGAAGAGAAGGGCACCTTAGTTGGACCATGCAATTTTTATTTATCTTATCAGGAAAACAAATACATTTAAATATGCAGATGTGGTAAATAAAATATCAGATGGGAGACACTTTAGAGTCATCCTACCCCTGGATTAGCCTCCTTGTGGGCCTCAAGTTGTCCTGTAACAGATTCTGGGAAGTCTCTGGGGTATAAAACATTGGTTGTAAGTTATAGAAGACAAATCTAATATTCAGAGAGCATAAAACAAGAAGCTTTGCTTGTGGACTTTTCCCTTGTGTGAGACAAACAACAGTCTTCATTACCAAATGACCCACAGTAAACCATCATTCTTTGGTTTAGGACTTGGAAGTATCCATGTCATTAGGAAGGTTAAGAGAACACCAGTACCATCTATGTATCCCACCCTTCCAAGTAGGTGGGAAGAAACCTCACTCCTCATGAACTAATAAAGTAGACATATACAGCCCTAGGCCTAAAAATTTTGATCAAACGATTTCTGTACAGCTAGAAGGGACAAAAGTCTGGGAAAAGGAGCCTGGGACAAAACACTTTGACTTAAAACTGAGAGCTCTCTTACATCCACAGTCCCTGCATAGAGTCTTCACCTACGGACAGCAAATGTCTCCGTACACAAAAGCCACCACTATCCCATTGCTCTCCTACAACTGTGTGGGGCCAGGAGACCATGGGATAGGGGTGTGGAACAGGCCTAGAGCAAGAGGGGGGTTGAGGCATATCCAAACCCCAGAAATCTCATCCTGACCCAGATGGCCTGTGTGTCCTGGACTGTGTACCCACTTTTGTTCCCCTCCAGGAGGTCACATAGTTTGGTAGCCAAGTTAAACTTCTTCTCCCCTTACATGAGGTAATGGTCATGTGGCACCTGGAATTCCTCCTTATGTAAATGAGTCATCCCCATCGTCCTGGTCCCAACCAACGATGTACACTTACCCGAAAGTCCCTTCCCACCACACAAAGTTTTAAGTAGCCTTGGTTTCCCCCATTAAATGAGCTGTCTCCCCAGAGCCTGTTCTCACTGTGCTCACTACTGCCTGTCTCTTCTGCTCCCAGCTGTCAGCCTGGTTTCTCCTCTCAGAATCCACCAGTTGTGATCTTGGGTTATAGGTCAATATGCCACTATAGGCAGGGAAGCCGAGTCTGAGTGGCACAACTGATTATCCCAGCACCTGATGATTCGGGGTCCTAACAAAGCAGCCACTTGGCTCAGCACCCGGAGATCCAGGTCTTGGGCTCTTGACTGGTTTAGTTCAATCCTCACCAAAGCGTATGTGATGGTTGCTATATCCTTTTCTTTTAAAAATACGATCTAGGTTCATCTGAGGGTTTGCTCTTCAAATATATGTGTGTGACTGTATGTGTACATACATGTAAATGTAAATATAAACATACACAAATATTTATGAGTATATGCATGTATGGTATCTACATACACAGGCCTACACACATGCCTATGAGGCATGAGTATATCTACATACACATGTATATATAATGTATAATGTGAAATGGTGTCTCCTGGGAGCCAACAGAGAGAGAGATTCTGCTGGTAGGATGGTATTTTGAGATATTTTGGTATTTCCTGTACCCTCCTTCCATTGTGAACATTCAAACAATAATCTAAGTCATAAACTCCAGAAATATCTTGGCCCTATTTATGGAGATTTATTTATTACTAGATGTTTTTTGTTATAACATTCAAAAGTAAGAGGCACATTCTTCGAGCTGCAAGGAAGCATCAGAAACAACAGAAGGTATGGTTCCTGCCTTCAAAAAGTGTACTTGGAAGACAAAATGAGCTCAAAGCACGCCATCAGAGGGGTAGAATGTAGGAAGTGTGGTAAGTTCTCAGGCTGGACTTGGACTTTGAAGATGGGAAGAGTTCAGAAAGGTTGGATCGAGAAGGAAGAGATTTGTAAGGAAGGTCACCCTGACATCAAGCAACAGGCCTGGAAGGCCCAGCCCGGCTTCAGGTGTGTCTCTGCGAAAGTCCCTGGGCAAAGATTCCTTTGGCAAGCTCGCCAGATACTGCCTCTGCTTCCTCCACTAGAGTGGAAGGGAAGTGTGCACACAGACCAGGTGCTGGGGAAGTTGTGCGTTCAAACTGTGTGTTAGGGGGTGCAGGGGATCTCTCAGTAATCAGGAGGGAGTCACCTGATGAGCCTGAATTTAAGCATTCTGGGGTTTTTTGGTTTTTTCCCAGTAGTATTTGCTGCCTCTGTCTTTGATGTTTTCAATCAAGGGAGAAAGATCAGGCCTAACCCTTAAATGGTCATGTTGGGGTGTCAGAAAGGCAAATCCAAGCTTGCTTGGGTATCTGCCTCCAGCTCTCTATTTTGGGTATTTGTGAATTCCTTTCTTCATTCATTCAACAAGCATTTGTTGACAATCTAGCACATGCTAGACACTCTACCAGGGAATCTCAAACAACGAGCATGACTGGCATGCATGCCCTTAAAGTTCCCCATCTGTAGATCTCTCCCGAGAGACACAGCCAGAATATGGCAAATACATAGGCGAATGCCAGCAGCAAACCACTGAACTGAGGATAGGACCCCCATTGAAGGAATCAGAGAAAGAACTGAAAGAGCTTGAAGGGGCTTGAGACACCATATGAACAACAATGCCAAGCAACCAGAGCTTCCAGGGACTAAGCCACTACCTAAAGACTATACATGGACTGATCCTGGGCTCCAACCGCATAGGTAGCAATGAATAGCCTAGTAAGAGCACCAGTGAAAGGGGAAGCCCTTGGTCCTGCCAAGACTGAACCCCCAGTGAATGTGATTGTTGGGGGTAGGGCAGTAATGGGGAGAGGATAGGGAAGGGAACACCCATATAGAAGGGGAGTGGGAAGGGTTAAGGGGATGTTGGCCTGGGAACTGGGAAAGGGAATAACAATTGCAATGTAAATAAGAAATACCCAATTTAATAAAGATGGGGAAAAAAAAGTTCCCCATCTCCTAGGCAGGACTCACTACTCACAAAGAAACCACTCCTCCCTGAGATTGTGCAAGTCCCACTACTGAAGTCTGAATGGTCTTTGTGGTTTTCAAAACCTTTTCCATTTGACTGCCCTGTCCTTGGCAAAAGTCTATGGGAATATGTGTGGTTAGACGGACATGTGCTGACACACTTTGTTTCCGAGATAAGGTTAAAAAAGAAGTAACAAATGACTGACTCATGCCATATATAGACTTCTAACTTTCCGCTGTTAGTCATTTGTATTTGGACAATGCTATCTATGTTACTGAGGTGACAGGCCTCCTTCTGTGAGCACGTCCCCAAGGATAATGACAGGGTAGTCAGTGAAACTATAAATGATCACAGGGAATGAAGGTCTTGTCGACCCCTATCTGGAGCACACTAGATCCATGAATACTTCCCACTACGTCAGCAGCCCCAATTCCTTGACCTCAATTTGGAAACTGGAAATTCTGCTTCTACATCATAAAGCCTGTACCTTTTTAGGATGACTTGCTCAATAAAACACTTTATTCTTCCCCAAGTCACTGTCACACAGTGCCGAGACTAGCTATGATTCATTTTTAGGCAGAAAACGTGTGTTATAGTCCTTTATGCTGAACTATATTTTTTATCTCCTGAGAAGTCAAAGTCACAATTCCATGGTCTTTGAGTTCTGTAGAACTGAGCTGTTTATAGAAGTGTGGGGACCATTACCCAAATCTTGGCTTAGAGGTAAAAACACACATTTCAGTGACTTCTGAAAGTTGTGCAGGGGCACGCGCGTGCGTGCGAGCGAGCAAGAACACACACACACACACACACACACACACACACACACACACACACACAGAGTTCCCTCAGAATCGGTGTAGGATCTGTCTCCAGGGCTGGCCACCTCAGGAATGGGAGGGATGGGTCTATCAGATCTGACAGTCTTACACTATAGGATTCATTGCTAAGCACTATGTGTATAGTGTGTATCTTTCTATGGGTAGAAAGATGTGGGGTAGAAAAAGACCTCAACAAAACTCCACATGGAAATCATTGTGGGGAAAGACTCGTCATCTTAGGTTCCTCATATGGAAGCCGGTCAGACATGGTCAAACAGATTTGCTGGGCTAGAGAACTTTTTAGGCCTGTTTGTAAGAGGTGTTTTACCCTCAGGCATAGAAAAAGACATAGTTTCTCATAGTCACCAGGGAACTAAGCTTGGAACTATGTGGGGAGCTCTGTCCTGTGTGCTGAAGGGTATTCAGCACCATTCCAGGCCTCTGCCAACTGTGTCCAAAGAGAGCATCCTCCTAACCCCATAGTCAGAACCAAAAGCATCTCCACACTTTGCCAATGTACTTAGGGCTGGAAAGAATGGAATATAAAATGTCCCCTGTCTTAAGAATCCAGTTGGGCAATAACATCTGATCTGCAGGAGAGAAAGACTGGTTTCAAGAAAAATTTACCCCTGCAGTGCCTGTCCTATACACCAGACTTATTCTTGTGAAATCCCATGTGACTCCCTTGGGATATGGAGATACAGCAACACTTAAAGCTTCCTTTATAGAATTGGAAAACTTGAGGGGTCACTGGGAATCTCTGCCAGGATTTGAGGGGAATCAGTGCAGGAGGGTAAGCATAGTTGGGGGTTGCATACTGAAACAGGGACAGCCACTGAGGCATGAGTAGCAGCTGCTTCATTTGTCATCAGAAGCAGGGAGCTGGCCTTGTTCTATGACACTTGGGTTGATAGTATGTTCTAAGCACATGTTCTTCTACATTTGACAATATTAGAAAAGACTGGAATAATCATGGGAGATTAGTAATCTCCTATTAGATAAGAGAAAGCCGGAAGCTGTGTGTCATAAAGCTGGGTTGTCAGTTTTTATACCCCATGCTGAGTGCCCTGGGGGGTGCAGGGGCAGGTGAGGAGCACTGTAGTGTGGTGTGCATGAAGTTTTCATTTAAGAATTGATGTGGTGGTAGCTTGGTTCTCTGTGGTGGCATCAGGAGTGGGGTTTAGTGTAAGGTGATTAAGTCATTGGGGACACTGCCATTAGAAGGAATTACTCTTGGTTTAGTGGGGAATTACCCAGATGTACTGATACATGCTCAACATTCCAACATTTGGGAAGTGGAATCCAAGCCAGATCCCATCTCAGAAGAAAAGAAAGGAGGGGGGGGAGGGAAGGAAGGAGGAGGGAGAAGGAGGAGGGAGGGAGGGAGGAGAGGAGAGGAGAGAGAGAGAGAGAGAGAGAGAGAGAGAGAGAGAGAGAGATTGGGATACAGAGACTGAGACTGAGACTGAGAGAAGAGGGGGGAAGAGGGAGAGGGAAGGGGAAAAGGACAATGGGAAGATGGCTAAGGAACAGGAAGTGGAAGGGAAAAGAAGAGATGAAAGGGAGGTGAGGAAAGGAGAGAAAAGGAGAGGGGAGAGGAGGGGAGAGGAGGAGAGAGAAAAGGAAAAGGCAGAGAGCTGGGAAAGCACAGCTCTGCCTGGCTCTTTCCTTCATGCTGTGGTTTCTCCTTGTCTGACGTGTTCTCACCCTAATTCAAGTCACGATGATACCCTCATCAGGAACAAGTCAATGTTAGGACTAAGACTTAAATTTTGAAGACCAAAACCCAAGTAAACTATTTTTTTGTTCTTTTTGGTTTTTTGTTTGTTTGTTTTACATATTATTTTATTTTATTTAGTTAGTTTTGAGCAGGTAGTCTTATTCTATAGCCCAGACTAGCCTGGAATTTCTTGTGTGGCCCAGGCTGGCTTCAGGCTTACGTTACTCCTCCATCAACCTCCCCAGGGCTGAGATTGTAGTCACAAGCCACCATGGATGCCTTAATCAACTCTGCATACACTCTCATCTGTAAACACTGTGTTGTAGGAACATAAATCAGATCAACACACAAACTCAGGGATCCCCATTTAGTGAGTGCTGGGTTATGCAATGCATTTTGTTTTCCTTGGAGAAGGATTAACAAAGGGCTATCATGTTTGACTCCTCCAAGGGGATAACAATCCAGCTTTACTTCAGACTCTGCAGGTTGCAGGTTTGACCAGTGAAAATCCCACATGCAAGATGTTTAAATTACAAGAAAACGAGGATAACTGGAGAACAATAATGTAGTGAAGTGTGGAATAGCCATAGTTGTGGAGTCCAATGAACAGGAAGGACACAAAGAAAACTGATGGATGTTGTCTCAGATCAGCAACATGGGGGAGTGAGCTCTACGCAGATGAGCAGAGCAGAGGACACGTTCCCAGCTAAGAAAAAGCTTAGTTACAAGTAATCTCATTGCTACTTTTTTTCCAAGACAGTTTCTACTCAGATATATCAGGAATAGAAAAAAATCCCAGGAATTGAAGTGCTTCATGCATTAACACTCTATCAGGAACCAGTCTACCAATGGTTTTTTAGGTCAGCAGGATGGAAATCACATGGCCACAAAGGAACTAGGAATACTGTAAGGAATGGATTTTATTCTGGGGAGGGAAGAGAGGGTTATTAGGCACTCTGGCATCTGTTTATATTGTGACATTCTGTTTTGGGTTTGGTACATTCCTTCCCTTACCTGTGTGCCAACACGAATCAACAGATAATTCTACTATTCTAGTATCTGGGTGTTCTGATCATTGTTAAGAAGTGATGGCGGATTTGGACCTGCAATCAAACAGCTTTCCTGATTCTCATTGCAACATAGAGAACACTCCCTTTTCCAGTTGACCATTTTACACTCTCTTGAATAGACATCTCCATATGACCTGTAGTCTTCTACAGTCCCCAAAGAAAACTATTAAAACAACATGACTAATAAAGATTGCATTTCTGAAGCTCATCAGATATGAAAGTTTCTTGGTGTAGCTTTGGCTTATGAGCAGTGAAATGGCTCACAGGAATGGTATTAAAACATGGATCAGAAAGAGATTTACTATGCTGATAGCATCCATTGCTTTTAAGGAGCACAGAAGAAACGGGTATATATCTATGTCACAATCCTGGTGGCTGGAAGACTTTCAGTCACCTATATTAGCTTAGCTTAAGGATTATTTCAATTAGACATTCTTATAATCTCCACTTTAAGTTATTTTCCCTGAATTTTCCAGAGTCATCTTATAGGTTCTAGGCCAAAATGAAGTGAGAGAGCCTCTAAAGAGAGCCAAGAAGATTATTTTCCTGATCGTACATTAAAACATCACTAATGGCCTGAGAAAGATGAGAAGAGGCAAAAGGAGAAAAATAACATCCAAACAAATATAATCCAGTCAGTTTGAAAAGGAACTTGACAAGAAAGAGAGTTCAATCCAGCTGGAAGCAGCCAAAATAAATATAAAAAAGCAAGCAAAATTGGAACAAACAGAAAGGTTTAAAAAAAATCATGAAGCATATTTCCCATTAAAATCCCTCCCACCCCGCAGGGAGAGGCAGAGATAACGATCTGAAGATCTATAGCTTTGTTATTGTGAGTCTTCCTGATATCAAACAAAGCACAGAGGAGTCTAAAATCCATATCACAGATGAGAGAAACTCAGCAGTCAGAGCCAAGTATGAGGCAGCTTCAAAGGCAAACTGAGGCAATTACCCAAAGCAAAGAAGAGGAGGCAGTTTAAGATGATGACTCCTGGGCCAAGAGTGCACGAGCAAACATGACCTGACTTCTGTAAAGTTCCCCTGGGAATCCCAGACGCCCCATGGTCCCAAGTGGTGGGAGGATGTTCGTGGGGAAGGAAATGGCACATGAGGACTATAGGTTTCCCATTCGGGCCAATCTGATGGCAGCCAAAAAAGGAGCATTCTTAAGTGCTAACCACATGACCCTAGGATCCCAAATGGGGTCACACCTGACAGCCCTACAACACCAAGAGTACCATCACCTATATTGGTCTCAATGGGCACAATAGGGCTTTGATTCTTTATCAGAAGATGGAAATACCCAATTCGTGCCACCATAATTGTTGATGCTAGGAAGATCGTTCACCTGGCATCCAGTACCTATTAACTGAAAGCCCTGGGGGTCTACTGCTACAAATAAGCTTGCCTCACCCAACAACAGCTTTTTCTCACTAAATACTAAGGCTGATATCCAGTAGCTCTCGATTTCCCCTTTTTTCCTTGTCTGCTGGGAAGTTCAGAAAATGAGCACAGTCATTGTATTGTTTCCCAATCACAGACCTGGCCAGGCATCCCAAAGAAAACTCCTCATTAGCAACAACACGAGTGATAAAGTTTAGCATTTCTCAAGCTCCTCAGTTTTCAAAGCTCTGTGTAGCTGTAGTGTAAACAGTGACACAGCTCACACAGATGGATAGGAAGAAGGCCTAGTAAAGCTCCACACCACCCCACAACTGAGAAGGGGTACAGCGACTGGGAACTTTCAACAGAGGCTGTACCCAACCAGCGAAGCTCGTTTCCACCTGCTCTTTCACAACACAGAAGTCAACAGAACAGTATTCTGCCCTCAAAATACAGCTGGGGTGGGCACAATGGCTCTCACGTGAGGTAAAAGCTCAGGCAGGCCTTTGATTGTGAAACAGCACAGCAACCAAACCCTTGGGGCAAGAAGACAAAGAGAGAGGGTGTGGGAAGAAGGCTGAAGGGAGACAGATTGATTTTTCTTTTTTTCCAGAGTGGCATTCAAAGCAAAAAGAAAATATAGTCTCAATGAGAATAGGGCTCAACCAAAGGAAACTTTCTTACAATTGTTCCACTTTCACTAAGTATGAATTCAATGAAGAAACAGTTCATTTTTAAACAAGAGTACCAGGCACAGGGTGTACTCAGGAAATAAAACAAGAGTAAAACAAACAAAAGCATTTTAGAAAGATATAGAATAGAAGATAAATTCCTGACCTCAAGGAAGGCTCACAATGCCTGCAGATAAAGATAAACGCAGTAAGACAAGAGAGAAGGGCTGGGTGGATGACCCCATGGGTAAGTGTTTCTGCTCTGAGAGCATAAGGACTTTAGTTTGAATCCCAGTTTCTACATAAAGCCGGGGACAGGCTGCACATAGTTCTAAGCCCAGAATTATAGGGCCAAGACAGGCATATCCCAGGAGCCTACCTAGGCCAGAATGGAAGCTTTTGGTTTTATGAGAAACTCTGCCTCAAGAAAATAAAGTCCGAGCAATAGAGGAAGATATCTACCTGCGTGTACACTCTCAGGCCTGTGTTGTGACACTCACCACATGCTTACATACATGTACATAACATACAATATACATATACATTTTGTGTATATACACATAACATACACACAATATGCACATACTCCATATACATACAAAACAACACATCATATACATATCCATCATACACATACAACACACAAAAACACCTCATATAACCACATACCATGTATACATTTGCCATATTCATACAACATACTCACAAGAAAGAATGGACATGTTAATAAATTGAAAATAATTTATGAAATAAACAATTTGTGCTCATGTAGCACAGACCTGAATAAGTAGGCAGACATGACAAAACCCCTGCATTAATTATTTTTCTATTTCTATGAAGTGACAACATAATCAAGGCAGCCTGGGTGCAGGCCGACAGGAACCGGATGTAGATCTCTCCTGAGAGACACACCCAGAATACAGCAAATACATAGGCGAATGCCAGCAGCAATCCAGTGAACTGAGAACAGAACCCCCATTGAAGGAATCAGAGAAAGAACTGAAAGAGCTTGAAGGGACTCGAGACCCCATATGAACAACAATGTCAACCAACCAGAGCTTCCAGGGACTAAGCCACTACCCAAAGACTATACATGGACTGACCCTGGGCTCCAACCGCATAGGTAGCAATGAATAGCCTAGGAAGAGCACCAGTGGAAGGGGAAGCCCTTGGTCCTGTCAAGACTGAACCCCCAGTGAACGTGATTGTTGGGAGGAGGGTGGTAATGGGGGGAGGATGGGGAGGGGAAGCCCATACAGAAGGAGAGGGAGAGGGGTTAAGGGGATGTTGGCCTGGAAACTGGGAAGGGAATAACAATCGAAATGTAAATAAGAAATACTCAAGTTAATAAAGATTAAAAAAAAAAAAAAAGAGTTCCTTGGAACCAATGGTTCTGAGGGGTTAGAGTCCAGGATCTTCATGTTGGGGAACATGGCAGCAGGGAGGCTGGCCTGGAACTTGAGGAATAGTTGAGAGATTACATCCTGGTTCACAGGCAAGATGAGAGAGAGAGAGAGAGAGAGATCTAGCTAGGAATATTGTGGGCTTCTGAAAACTCACAGTCTACTTCCAGAGACACATCTCCTCTAACAAGGCCTCCCAATTCTTCCCAAACAATTCTACCAGATGGGGGCAATCATTCAATATAGTGGCTATTATCATTCAAAATGTCATCACGCCTTAACAGGAAGGGTTCCAAAAGACAACATAAAACTAGACCCTTGACAAACAGCCAGAGAACAGTTACTACGTAGAGGATATACATCCCAATCAACTCACTGTGATTCAAGACTAAAGAGGAGCTCTTCTAGCCTCAAGGCAAAGGTCACTTTCAGAAAAGACAAATTATAGATTCACAATACATGTCCATGGCATCACTCAACAGTAAAAGAAATCCTATAAAGTCCTGCGTGAGGTGACCTCTAAGCCCTTAAGGCCAGCCAACCTGTCCTGCTAACACTACAAAGGTGATAGGTGGACGGTCCATGGTAAAACATGCATGGCTGTCCTTGTGTTTCTTACCCATTAACACAACCATCTAAGAACTGTGGAATGGGGCTGCTATTTTAAGAATACAAGACGAATACATCAAATCCACCTGAATACAGAATTTTCCTTTTAAAAAAGAAGAATTGAAGGTTGCATTCCCCAACAAGGTAAAAAGACAGGTGACTAAATGGAGAGGTGATGAATCACGGGGGAAGGGGAGAGTACGGAATGTGCAGATTTTCTCTCCTCACTGTAATTCCTTAATCAGTTCATCTCATGCTAAAATATGATTAGAGAACATTGTAATTCTAATCATAGTCGGTTCTGTGAATAACTTTTTAACATCAGAAAAATTTCTTAGAAACTAATACCTCTCAGAGTGAGGACATTTTTGCCAGAACCCCAGCAGTTCCTTCTAGCATCCTCAGACTATCTACTATAAATTTAAGGAAGATATATTTTAATTCATTAAAAATAGAACATGTAAGATGTTTCATGTGTTATTAAATTATGTAGAGTTGATGAACTAGCCTAAGAAAGGTCATGTGAAATGGCACTGAATTAATGTAAATAGTGGTTGGCTGTGGGTCACTTTAACAATAATCTATTCCTTGTTCTTCTGTTCTCCGCTGCTCAAAGATCTTGCAGAGCCATGTATCCACTTCTATAAACTAAGAATCCATCTTAAATTAGAAACTTCAAAATAACCTTTTATTGAATTTTTAAACAATTTTATTTCATGCTATTTTATGTATGTGGTTATGCTTGCCACAATGAGAGCGTGCAGGCCAGAGGACTTCTCTGTAGGCTTACTTTTCTTCAACTATTACGAGGACTCCAAGGGTAAACTCAGGCCACCAAGCTTGTGCAGAAAGAGTTTTTACCTCCTGAGTCCTGAATTCTGAAACAAAATCTAGAACATTGATATATGATACAAAATACAAACAGACAAATGGTATAAAATCATCCACAGTATAGTTTTCAGTGCCAACCAGAGCTTAGATGTTCCATTCTGAAGATGTAAAGGGTATCATAGCGTATCCTGCAGGCAGAACATCATTGTAGATCAAAGAGATTGATCAAAGAGGTTGATGCTTAAGTTTCTCTTTCGGGAGTGTGCAGAGTACCTTCCTGTACAAAGAAGCTAGCAGGTAGAGATGAAGGCTCTATGGAGAGATGAGCTTGATTTCTCCATGTTCAGAGAGTTCTACGATGTTGTCTGCACTAATGGGGCCTTGCCATTGGTTTGTGGAAAGCTATCTATCATCTTGGAAACAGACTGAATTGTTCGGGGGTTTCCATCGAACCCATTTGGCCTCATTGGTTAGACTTTAAATTTGGGTGTGAAAAATTACCTTTTCCTGGTATTCTTGGTCATTTATTCTACCATTATGTTTGGCATAATTCCTTTTAGATTCTGACCAGAAACATCATATTTTTCCACATGCCTACATAGAATTAAATACTCTGGGTATTCATGATTTCATATTTCAGTTTTTTAGAGCCCTCCACACACTCAGGAACTCCTTGACTGTACAGCAGATAACTTGGTCAGCTTCTGCCATGAGTATCTGTCTTTGTATGCAGTATCCTTTGTAGCCCCTGGTTCTCGGACATAGTCTCCATCTTTCATTACCAGATAACCTCCAAGGTCTTCACAGATGATTTCATCCTGTGACAAGTAACTTTACTATGAATGATCGTGCTTGTGCTCACGAGCTAGAATTTTGAGAGCTCCCCACCACATTCTCCTACTGGACAGCACTGTCTTTTAATAATATAAAGTTAATGGTACGAGATTTAAAGAATCAGTTAAGTGTTTCAAAATTTATAATTGGATAAAATAATTTGGCTTCTCTAAAATAAGGTGATTAAGCCATTTATTTGGTTAACATCAGCCTGTATGTGAATTTTATACATGGAAGATAATGAGATCCGCTGAGCCTCAGAAGAGCGTTTCCGGTCTCGTATGTATCAATCCCATCAGTACACTCTTGAATAGCAGTTCACCTACTGAGTACCTACAATGAATGACTCCCTGACATCTTCCTACCACAGTTTTAAGTTTAGTCTCTTAGGGTATGCAGCTTAGAATAAGAGTTAGACTGTGATTCCCTCCACCTCAGATGGCAAATGAAGTCAGTCTACTGCTGAGCCAGGGCCTCTTGATTGCCCAGGGTCATCACTGATGTGGGTTTTCTCACCCCCAGCCAGATCCTGTCTGTTCCTGATGGTTTTTGAGTCTCATTTTTTTGCCTCTGAGAATTTCACTTTCAGCTGATGAGCCCAGGCCCACGTCATAACTGAAAGGGGTACGTGCTGCCCTTGTTTGTCAAGTCAGCGCTGAAGGAACAGGTGCAGCCCTGGTTTATCATTGTAGTTGCTGTTGACAGCCCACCCACCCTTCCAACATGTTCCTTCTAAGGAAAACGCACCCAAGCAAGGACTTTCTAATTGCTTTAGGAAGAGGCAAAAACAAATGACAAATTTCATATGAAAAAAAAAAAAAACAAAAACAACTGAGCAGAACGGCAGAGAAAAAGGATCTCTTGTACATGACATGGGAAATAAAGGCAAATAGCACAATGTCAGGAAACGGGCAGGGCGCCCTGTAAACAAACCAACCTGAAGTTCTGCATGAAGTGCCGGAACTTGTCCACCCTCCTCGCTAGGGGCACGATAACGTTGATAAGTGTGTTGGCCATGTTGAGCTTTTCCTTCTTCACTTTCATGATGGGGCCAAAAGGTCGAAATAGGACAAGTCGTTGGAATTCATGCTTGTGGTCCCCTTTGAAGGTCAGCTCATACAAAGTGCCTTTATCCCTTTCTGTTCGGTAGATCCCTGTGGAGCAAAAGAAGCAAAGGTTGGTTCAGAAGAGCCAGTATCTTTCTATAACCAAGATCTCCCTCAAATGTCTTTAAGTTTTACATTAGATCTCTACATTCTGGGATTAGAAAACTCAAATTAGGGGTTGGGGATTTAGCTCAGTGGTAGAGCCCTTGCCTAGGAAGCATAAGGCCCTGGGTTGGTCCCCAGCTCCGAAAAAGAACCAAAAAAAAAAAAAAAAAAAAAAAAAAAAAAACTCAAATTATAATTAATATTCCAAAAGAGAGATAAACCCATCAGCCTAAAATTTCATTATGAAACCCTCATAAAACCACAGGGAATGTTTATTATATTAGATACAAAACTATATATTTAGAAGAATTGAAAAAAGACTACTAGGAATGTTTACTAAGTCTGATATAAGGATGTATTCTTTATTGTAATTATATATATTTTATAATAACATTAGAATATGAACATTACCATTTATTTATCTTAAAATGTGTATTAAAATTATCTCTTTGAAATGATAGTGATTTCAGATGAAACAACCAGTGTTTTATAGCTGTATCTCGGGAGAAAATGGGGCTAGGACCATGTGCCCTCTACCCACCTTGAAGCTTTCAGAACATTAAGATAATACTCAAAGTATTTGGTAGTGCAGGCATGCATCATATTTAGTCTCTCATCTTCTTATCTCTAAGCAGTTTGACTAAAAACCTCAAAATATGTGCCAAAATCAAGGCCAAAAGATTAGGTTAAAATTCTGGCTCCATGGTTGTACTTGGAAAAACTATTTTATCTTTCCATATCCCATTCACTCCACAAAATAATATTTTAGGAGAATAATCTAGAGCCTGATGCAGGAAGTTCACGAGTTGAAGTCTTGTCTGGGCTACAGAGTGAATTCAAGGCCAATTTTCATTACTTAGTGAATCGTTGATGTAGCTCAGAGATAGGATTCTTGCTTAGCACATGGCAAGGCCCGGGGTTCAACCTTCACCACCACCACCTAAAAGATGAAGCTTGTATCAATAGGTCCCAACAGTGCATGGCACATAGTAAAGCCTACATGTATGTTCCGTCTCATGTTTACTCTCCCTTCTCCCATCAGTTCGGGTGAAATAAAGCATAGTGGGAAGGAAGAGAAACAGGAAGAAGTTTGTTTTTGTTGCCTTCCATCCGTGGGCCCCATGTCACTGAGTGTCACCTGTAAGGCTAAAGATGTAGTTCCACCATCTTGCTCAGCTTTAAGTAAATGCTCCTTAAGATTAGCTTGACAGAACTGCCCCAGGGCCCACTTTCTCATCTAGACCTACTTTCTTCCCTAGGATCACTGGCATTGTGTTTTTCCATATATATTCTCCTATTATACATTCCATTACTTATTTATTCATATATACACACATATACTTTATATATGTATTCATATACACACATATATATGCTATACATACACACATAATCTCTCATACTTTGCCTTCTGATTATAGCCTCTCCTCCCTTTATTTCTCCCTTTACTTCACATCCTCTTTCTCGTCCAGATCCACCTCCTCAGTTTCCCTTTAGAAAAGAACAGTCCTCCCAGGGATATCAACCAAACACTCCATAACAAGTTACAATAAGACTAGGCACAAACCCTTATACCAAAGCTGAATAAGACAATCCAGTTGGAGACAAAGGATTCCAAGAGCAGGCACTTTTCCCATTGCTAAGAGTCCCATAAGAACACCAAGCTATACAACCATAACATATATTCAGAGGAACTAGTGCAGAACCACACACACTCCACGATTGTCACTTCAGTCTCTGTGGGCCCCTATGAGCCCTGGTTATTTGACTCTGTGGGCCATGTTTTGTGTTTTTTGTCCTTCATTCTTCTGACTCCTAAAGTCCTTCCCATCCTCTTTTCTGCTGTACTCCCAAACTCTGCCTGTTTGGCTGTGGGTGTCCACATCTGTTTCCATCAGCTGCTGGATGAAGCCTCTGTGATGCCAATTAGGCTAGGCCCCAATCTATGAGTATAGCAGATTGTCGTTAGGAATCATTCCATTGACTTTGTTTTTGCCAGTTGTGTTTGGTTTTATCCTAGGTCTATGAGCTAGGCGGCATCTGGTCCTGGCTGTGTCAAGTATGGGCTCTCTTTTGCGATATGACCCTCAAGTTGGACCAGTCATTGGTCGGTTACTCCCACAAGTTGTGGGCTATCATTATTACTTCAGCACATCTTGCTGTCAGGGACAGATTGCAAGTCGAAGGTTTTGTGTTTGGGGTGTTGCCCCCATCTCTCTACTAGAAGCCTTGCCTCGTTATAGAAAATGGCCAGTTCAGACTAAATATCCCTATCATTAGAAAACTTTGCTAAGGTCACCCTCATAGACTCCAGGGAATTTCTACTATACCAGATTTCTACATCGCCTCCCATTGTCCCACAAGTCTAGTCATCTCTCCCAGTACTCTGACCTCCATCCCTCTGTCCTCTCATACAGGATCCTTCCTGTTCTCATCCTCACCTGTCCCCACTTGAAAATATATTTTATTTGCCCTAAAGGTAGACAGAGAAAAATTAGCAATGATCAACAAATTCAGAGAGAAGCTTTTCATTTTGATTTATGCCACATTTCCCATTCCATCTCTTATTCTTCTTAATCCTCACATTAGTTGAGCATATACCTTCTAATCTCTGATTAGCCACAGAAATCAATTTCTGAGGAACATGCCGGCTGATGGGGAGCTACAGCTCTTCAGGGCATCTCACAAAGCCATTTCTCTTTCCTTCCTTACTCTTCTTTGTTTCTTTTGTGGGAAGCATACATCTTCTCCACACACGTTGACAAGTTCCCTTCTTTGTTTTTTGACTTGTGGGAGTCCTTTCATCTTAAGCTCTGGTCTTGTAGCCTCTTTGATTTCACTCAAAGCTTAGACCTCTCCGAGGTGCAGGAAAGAGTCTTGTACTGTGAGTTTTCAATGTGGCCTCATTTCACACAGTCATCCAACAGGCCTGACTTAAGATTCAAAAGGCACAGTGTGCTAGCAGAGAGCAAGGGTGACTGAGGGAATCAGTTCTCTTCTGAAGCCTTTGCTACTTCCTAGGGTACCAAAAATGGGGACACCCTGCTCTGCTTGCCAATATCAAGGATGCTGGGCAAACCGCTGAGTTCCTGTTGGGAAAAAACAGCCTTCTCCTGCAGCCAGTAGGAGAGGGAAAGATTTATTCCTTTGGAGGCTCAAAGGATTTCTTTGAAAACATCAAATAGTTCCTTCAAATTCCGTTAATTCTTTTAGGCAATTAGTCCCACATGAGGAAACGGGCCTCTAATGATGCCTATAGCAGTTAGACTACAACTTTTTATATAGTCCAAGTGAGACCCAGCCAAGTTACACAGGAGTCCAGTTGTCACACAGGTATATCTACACATTTGAAAGGCCTTCAGGTTCTCCGCTGAGCCTTGACAAATGTCTTCGTTATTTCGCATCAGCAGTGTCTCCATCTAAGCATAATCCTGGCAAAGGCCGTTGACAGTTGAACTTGAAGATAAAAATGTACAAGGAAATAGGGCCGCTGGGGGCTAGGAGATTGTTTGCAAGAGAAACTGAGTCTGAACCACCCCAGAACTAATTTTAAAAAGCCAGGGGTGGGTGCCCATACTTAGATCATCACACTTATAAACCAGATTTTAGATCCCTTAACTACATCTATTTTAAATAAAAGTTATTTAAAACCCTCCTCAAACTGAGATCTACCAAACTGAGATTTGCACTTGTCACCCAGCTATTACCACCAAGCACATAGCCTTGCACAGCTGCATGAGAAGTCACCACATTTGCCTTGTGCTAACTGAAAGGACAATACTTAACGGAGCCCTTCGCTCTGTGGAGTCCTCAATAATCAAAGCACTAAGGATCATCGAGAAAGAGGACGGGAGCACCCAGAGGCAGGGGTGATGCTTAGCATAACACACAGACAACACAGAATAAACAGGTTCAGACTGGGTCTTCCTAATTGGAAAGCTCAAAATGTAAACTTAAGGATAAGCAATGCTCACAAGTTTTTCATTTTAAGTCATTTTGGATTTTGTATTTTCTGATTCAGCTGGTAAAACATCTGTAAATATTTCAGTATCTAAAATTCTCTAAAATCTGAACTATGCCTGGTACCAATCATTCCAGATTACATATATACATATATGTATATATGTGTATATATGTATATATGATTTGTGAGCTATCATTTTATTTTTATGCAAATTAAACATAAAATAAGACCTTTGTAGCTCTAGCTTGGACCATGCTTAGATACACCTTTGGTGCTGGCTTTCCTCACTTTGGGTTTGGTGTCATGGCTCTCTGTGCAAACATCCTAATATAATTCTTTTCCTACTCAGGGCTCAGGGCTGTGACCCACAGCTAAGATGTTTCTTGTGAAAGAGATAGCTCCATTGTCTGCTCTCTGTGCTGTCCCTCTCCTCCTCCTTCCTCCCTCATCCTCTTCTCCCATGCTGGAGAGGGAACGCTTGATTCACTGATGCAGAGTTAGTAGTATTCTACCATGCAGCTCCACGCCCAGCTGCTAATCTCTTTATTACTAGGCCTGGAATCACCTGGCTAACTGGTCCTCTCCCACCCCTAGGTGCTATAGTCACCTTGGAAACCAAAATGACAAAGGATAAGGATGCACCACTTCTTGCCATCAGTAGACATGAGTATACACAAAGTGACTGATGTTGGATGGTTGGGTGAGTCCATACAGACCCCCTCAAACCTCTCACCAGTAAAATACCCTCTTTCTTCAGAAGAATCCCATTCACTCTTTCTGTGTTCAACCCCACCTTTCCAGCCTTCCTGTATGGAACTTAGATCTCTTACCTAGCACCCAGGACTCTCACCTAGAACCAGGACTCTCACCTAGCAGTAATAATGCTAACAAATATCATGGCCTCCAGGTCTCAATTCACATTACTTGTATCCTTTGGTCCTTAGCCTGCTTATAGTGCCATTTAGATTCTGTCCTTGCTGTACCGGCTTCCCATAGCTTGCAGAACAAGTACCAATGCCATATCTTGACTTCAGGATCCTCCATAGTTTGGCACCAATGTTCTGTCATAATTGGACACTTGTCACTGCTTCAGATGCTGACTGGGTTGCAGTCAAGCTGGTGTATATTGAAGATGTGTAGCCACACTTCTCTGTGGAGAACCTAGAAGGAACCCTTGTACATTCTCAGTGGGAATGTATAGTGATCGGCTGCTGTGTCCCTCATAGTTAAATATTCACAGGTATATGAGTTACAACAGCTAAGAGAGATAACACAAATATCTACTGAGAGATGGATAAACAAAATATGGTATATGCACATGATAGAAAATTATTCAATATGAAAAAGGAATATAATTTGACACATCCTACTAGGACAAGATTTGGGAACATGGTGTTAAGTGAAATATGCTAGTCACACAATGAGAACCACAGCTTAATCTTACTTTTATAAGGCTCCCAAAACAGTTAAAAATAAATAGAAAGTAGAATGGATGTGACCAGGAGACAGGAGAAGGAGAAGTGATGGGTTAGTGGCTCATAGATTCAGTTGTGGGCTTTCTTTATTTAATTTTGTTTTGCTTTGTTCTGCTAATGCTTGAACCCGGGGCCTTGTATATGCTAGGAATGTAACCTACACTGAGCTACACCCATAACCCTAAGGTTTTTATTTGGGAAGATAAAATTATTCTCGAGATGGATGATAGCGATGGCTATCTAATTATGTAACTATACTTAGCATTGCTGAACTAAATAATTAAAAAGTCACTCCTAATCAATTTAATGGCATCCGAGTTTCCCAGTATACTGCTCTTCTCTGAGAAGGACTATACTTTCTTACAGGCACACGAATTTAAATGGCCTTGCACCTCTTTCCTATCCTTCCCAATTTCACCTGCCTCCATGTGGGAAAATTTCTGCCACTTCTTCAATCTAAAGTAACCCTTCATCCTCCAGGCATTTTCTTCCAAAAGCCCTTAGACTTTCCTTTACTAAACCACATTCTTGGTACCTGGGAATGAAAAAGGATGTGGAAATCATGCAGTGTAGACATGTGAGCTAACAGAGACCCAGAGCCCCCATCTTTTGTCTCGAGAACCCACTTGTTACTGTAGGTCACCTGGCTCATAGCCCTGTTTAGGGTTTATTTTCTAGAGTCACCATTCACAAATCACACTGACTACTAGAATAGGGGAGTCAGAAACATGGGAAACTGCACAGAGGGCAGAGAAACCTGCTGCCCTTGGTTTCTCTACTCATAGGCAATTTTTGCACACTCAGCTTTTTATTAACTTATGATATAATTGTGACAGTTACTAAATAAGTTCTTCTCCAGCCTGTGAAACACTAGAGGCAATAAATGTTGTCTAGTTCTCATTCTACCTACACTTTCTGAGAACCTCACTTAATTAAAGTTGCTTGTTGCCTCCCCAGAAGTACTAGCTACATTCTACCATAATAAACTTGCTGGGCATTAGACAATGAAAGTGTATTTAAGCTTTCAGTGTTTTCAAGGAAAGGCAATGTTTCCCTTCTGATTGCCAGGCTGTGTGAAAGCTAGCGCTCACTAACACTGCTCCACGTTGTAAAAGAGGGTTGTTAACCAGGGGCAAAAATCAACATTTAAAGGACTAGCATCTTCCCAAAAGTCTTCCCAAGTTCAGTTCACAGTATCCATATCAAAGAATTCACAACTATCTGTAACACTAGCTCCAGGGGATCAGATACCATAGCTCTTCTGGCCTCGATAGGAATCTGCACACACACACACACACACACACACACACACACACACACACACACACACACGGCAAACTTAAATAAAAGAACTTTTCTGATAAAATAATTTATATACTAGAAAAGAGAGCACACGGGTAAACAAAATAGATATAACATGATAGGCACATGAATCAGCCTGAGAAGTCAGATAATAGAAAGAAATACATCTCCACCCGATGGAAGTTATGGATAGCTTGAAAGGTGTTTTTTACCAGGACTGAAGACTGAGTGGGTGCATAGTCAGACTACATAGTCAGAGGACATATTGGAGAAAGATGGCAGGATACATGAAGACAGTGAAAAGGGAAAAGCAAACACAAACCAGCTTTTTGGGGGTAGGCAGATGTGACAGAGTTGAGCAAGGATAGATTGCAGGAGTATGTAGGTATGTGAGAGAAGTGGGATATAAGGCTGGGGACTCACTGAGAGCCACACCTCATGTGCCTATTAGGTCATCCTTGCAGGCATGGCTTTATCCTGGGCCACAGAGAAGCCAATTTATTGTTTTAACAGAGGAGAGATAAGGTCTTAGGAGAATCGCCTCGTAGCCATGTAGCATATGGGCAGATGGCAGGAAATGAGATCAGGAATCTTCAGGAAGGAAGGCCTGGAACAACAGGAAGTGGTAAAGGTCTTACCCAAGATGGTAGCCACAGATAAGATAAGGGAAAACAGAGGTTGGCAAGAACTTGGCTGGTGACTGGGAGAGTTGGGGGAGACATACAACATAATTCTAGCTGCAGGTGAGAAAGCAGTTAAGAGCGGGACATACTTAGAGCAGCTGAATAAGCAGGTTCAAGTCATAGACATTAATCTGCATATTTCCATCCTACAAACGAAAGCTTCAGGTGTAGGTGAGGTAATCTTAGAGTCTCTTAACAATGAAGTAGGAGCTCAGTATACCCAAAGCACAGTTCCTAACCCTCATGATATGGAAGCAATCTCAGCATCCTTCGGTCTTAAAAAGGAAGATATGCATGACAATGTGCATGAAACTGAGAACTTTTTGCTTAGGAAAATCAGCCAAATACTAAAAGACAGATAGAAAGAATTGCATTTTCACTTATCTGTGGAATCTAAAACAAAGAAAGAAAGAAAGTAGAGAGTAGAATGATGGTGGTTACCATGGTCTGGAAGAAAGAGGGAGAAGAATGGCTGAGAAAAGGGAAGATGTTCATTCAGACTGGACACATTTTAGTGACCAATTGTTTTGTATGGTAATCATGATCAACAATATTGTGTGTTTCAAAGTAGTTAAAATACTTTATATATTCTTATCACACAAGTGAGTGCACACAAATGAGGTGTTTGGGCATCAATCATCTTTGTTAAATCTATAATGTACAGAAAAATAAAAATATAAGCTATATGCCATATTATTAGTTATATGAAATAGATACATGGCTAGATGAATAAATGGATGGATGGATGAATGGATGGATGGATAGATAGATAGATAGATAGATAGATAGATAGATAGATAATCTAGCATGCCAACATGGGGTAATACACCTTCAGACATACTGTGCATGGATCTTCAAAAAAAGGACTAAGAAATCTCAGTGACAGGAAGACTCAGAGGCAGAAGGCAGTGATGTCAGAGAACCAGTGTGAAGTGCAAAACACCACTTAAAGGTTTGGTAAGAGGATCAAAACATCCCAGGGAATGGGACAAGGATCTCCTTAGCAATCACACAAATAGTGGCTTCAGAGAAGTGGCAGGGACGCAAGCCAGGCTGGAGCTAATCTGAAAGATGATGGCCATCAAAGTAGCAGCAGAGAGATAAATAAATTTCTTTCATTTTGCAACTGTCAAGTTTACTCTTGCCTTAGGACCTTTGCCTCATTTCTTCAGTGTCTCAGATCTTCCCCAGATACCAAGATGGTGATAATTCTTCCTATAATGTAGGTCTTAACTCAGTAGCCCTGAATTCTCCTGGTCCCTGCCTCAGCCACTCCGCCACCCCCTCTACATTATTCAAGCTCCTTTACTATATTCAGGCCATCTGTTCCCCCAACAAGGGTGGGCACTTTAAAAACCAGAGCTATGTTTCTGAAATACAATAAAGATTTGTTATGCAGACGGTACAGAGAAGATGGGGGATTTGCTTGACTAGAAAGGGAACAAATACAATTGGGCAGCATGTAGAGGGACTTGCAAAAGGACAGATGGAGAAACAATTTCTTATGCTGAAGGGAAAGAGGAAAGAGTAGGTAATGAGAACACATGTGTAGACTGAGGAACTGACAGGTAGATGGACCCACAACCCAGGACTTAGTAAAGACACGGAATTATCTAGATGCTCAAAGGTGACATAAATGGGGAGACAGGGATCAGCATTTAGAGCAACAGAGTAAGGGATTAAAGGTAGAAAAATGGGTGTAAGAGGAGTGCTGCTATTGGGTTGGGATAGTGACACTGTAGATGGGAGATGGAGCTGAGGAAGGACACACGGAAGCATCCAAATTATCACATGGTACACCTGAGCTGGAGATCAGAAAACTTCGATGATGTCAGTGTAAGAGTTTAGAGGTTCTTATACCATTTGTCCTTCCCTCCTTCCCTTCTTCCCTCTTTTCCTTTTCAACCCTCTTCCTCCTCCTCCTCCTCCTCCCTTTTCACCTTCTATTGTGTGATACATGCCTATGAGCATTCAAATACATTCATTTACCCATGCAAAGACTCCAGCAGGATGTCAGGTATTTTCCTGTGTCACATTCTCTACCTTACTTCCTGGAGACTGGATCTCTTGCTGTACCAAAAGCTCATAATTTCACATAGGCTAGCTATCTAGCACACTCCTGAGATCCACTTGTTTCTGCCTTCAGATGCTGGGGTTACAGTCCTAAGGAGCTATGCTTTTTATGTGGGCATTATCTCTCGTCCTCATGCTTGCAAGACACATGCTCTTAACCATGGATCCAGCTCCTTCGAGACCTGTTTTCCAGCAGCAGCAAAGCAGATGGAAGAGAAAGCAGCAAGATAGTGTCTCACTGTTTATGATTGAACTCCACAAGGCAAGTATGGAGGGCATGGACACTACTGAGTAAGTGCTTGGAGGAATACAGTGAGATCTGGGCTGCAGAAGGAGCCATGAAGTGTAAGAAAGTGTAGAGTCGTAGAACAAAACAGGGTCAAAGTGCACATGCAGACAGAACAAACAGTAAGAAAGAGACAAAGATAGAGACAATTAACAGAAGGAATGGGGAGGCAGGGAGGGAGTTAGATCAATTTGAAGATGTTGAGATTTTGAAGTTCAACCTGTTCTAGAAGAGGCAAGGCCAAAGATGTAGCCACACCGGGAACTGGATGTTTCTACTTCAATGCTCAAGTCCTCCAAACCCAGATACCAAGCTGCCACGTTGACCCTAAGAACACAGACCTCTTTTTTTCCCCCTTCAATTCTCTTTATTTGAGAATTATATTTTTTGAGGTAGAAATGGCAGATCTTTCTTTGACCTTATTTTAAGAAACCAGTAATTAGGAATTACAAATGTACACTTAGACTAATTGAAGTCAAAGAAGTCAGGTAGAGAGGGATGAGATGGAGACACCGGAGAGTCCTTTGGAATTTCCTGACTAAACAATCGCGGAAGGGAAGAAAGAGTTGCCATTAGTAAAGTTTACTTGTGAACAGCTGCCGAGACTTTCTCTCAAAACACAGCACATCCATCTTCTCAGGATGCTATGGAAAAGCAGAAAACATAAGAAGAGAGTAGCAGGCAGAAGCAGGACTCAAAAGATCAAAGCCCAAGGGATGTGTGACCAAACTGTTGTCTGTGCCCAACACTGACTTTGTCTACATACTTCTATCCACCCAACTGCTTACCAAAATAGCAGATGCATGTCTTAACTGAGATTTACATTTAGGCTGACTCATATCTGGCTTTCCAACCATGTTCACAAATAATATCTTGATTTTTCAAAGTGTTTTTCAAATATAGAAGCTTTTTCTTGTTGCATCTGGGTGACTGGAACCCTTTGAAGGTTGAAATTAGTAACTTAATCAAGGTTATAAACAATGTGTTCACAGATGGATGGACATACAATTGTGAATTTAAGAGCCATGTCATGGTTCAGTTCTTCCAAGTAGATCAACATTACCATAAACAAGATGACTTTTAGTGCCTTTCTGTTCTTTATCATAGCAACTGACTTTAAGAAAAGAAAACAATTATGATGCTTCAAAAAGCGAACCAACTCTCTAAAGTGTATCAGAAAGCCAGTCACAAAATTCAACCTTAAAAATGAGATAATTTATTATTGATTTCTTGATATCAATATTTATTTGTCTTTCAGATGTGGTTAATAGTACTATATCATTCTTCTAAGAGATACTATGAAGATTAAATCAATATGTATGAATATATGCAAATCTGGTGGATAAGCAGTACTCAGCAATGCCAGCGCTCACATGATAAGTGCCATTGCTGCTGTACTGTCATTCTAGGCTGTGCCATTAGTCACTGAATGTCTAATTTCTTTAGTCACATAGACCATCAGAAAAAGCATGTCTGATTGTTGTGCTGGCATCAAGTCTTTTGAAGACAGACTCCAATTGCAGATGTTTTTTAAAATTGCTACTGTAGAATTAGATGTTTTTCCTACTGTTGCAGTTAAGATTTTTTCTGTTGTTTTAAGAGCTTTATAATATATATTAGTTGGTATACTATCAGAATCAATGTAAAATTTCAACAATAATACAGCAATATTTTAAAGTGTTGTTTGTGAAATTCACTTTTAATTCATAATATTACCTGAAATTTTTGAATTATTGGTTCTAAAGCCTTTGTCACTTGTGTTTTTTCTTACCACTTTCCTCTTTAATCATTCATACTGCTTAGCAAAATCCCCATATCATATAATTGTATGTTTGCTCACAATCACTAATATAATTAGAATAGATCACTTTCCTCTGCCAGATACATTGCCTCTTCCAGACAAACTTCTGAGGTTGGTCAACATCCATGCCACAGAGTCTCAGTTTAGTCCTTTATACCTTAAACAAGCTACTTAATAGCCCAGGATTTCTACTTTCAGGTTTCAAGAATTGGATCCCTTTGAACCCTCAAAGCATCAACATCAACTGCTTTGTGCTTCAAAAAAAGTCACAAATTACATCTCTCATGTTTGAGTCATTTAATTAGCTAGTGATAAGAGTTCATTTTAGTTTTACAAATAAGATATAAGATTGAATCCACTGGCCATTTGGAGGGAAATGTATGTGTATTCTGAAGAATTTCTAAATATAGATAAGCTACAATCAGAGAAAGATTATAAAATAAATGGTAAGTCTAGAACATACATTATAATTTTCTGCCATAATAGATATTAGTTGACCAGAACTCATCTTTTCCAATAGAAATTGGTAAGCTTTAAAAAAATACAAGTTCCTGGGCTCCAAAATATACCTTTCAAATTAGCAATATGTCTAAGTTACTGTGAGAAGACACCGTGACCCAGACAACTTTTAAAAGAAAGCTTTTAATTGGGGGCTTCCTTACAGTTTCAGAGGGTTAGTCCATGATCATCATTGGTGTTGGTATGATGGAGACAGAAAGCATATTGCTGAAGAATTTTATATTCTGGACCATAGGCAGCAGGCGGAGAGAGTTGGGGCAGGAAAAGGGAGAGACAGAGACAGGGACAGAGACTGGGCCTGCCTTAGGCTTCTGAAACCTTAACACTCCCTCTCAGCAACATACTTCCTCAAACAAGACCACACCTACCTCAACAAGGAAACACCCCTAATCCTTTTCAAGCAATGCCACTGAGTAAGGACCAAGCATTCAAATAATATGAGCCTATGTAGGTTATTTTTATTCAAACCATCATAGGGTGGGACACCATCTTTGAGAAATCACTGTTTTAACATTTGAGTCTTCAGTGCTAGAAAATAAAAATTAATAACTAGTTATTATCATATTCAATGGACAAATGCTGTGAAATTTCTGAGCAAGTACAAGAAGGTGTTGTCCTTGTTGGTTTCAGTATGTCACACAAAAAGTAGAGAAACTGATGCCCACACCAACTTGAGAAATCATCAAGCAAAGCTTACTTGTAGACCCAGTTGCTCATACTCTTCCCTAAACACCTACTTCCTAACAGAAAAAGTTACATAGGAACAACAATGCCAAGCAACCAGAGCTTTCAGGACTAAGCCACTACCCAAAGACTATTATACATGGACTGACCCTGGGCTCCAACTGCATAGGTAGCAATGGGATAGCCTAGTAAGAGCACCAGTGGAAGGGAAGCCCTTGGTCCTGCTAAGACTGAACCCCCAGTGAACGTAATTGTTGGGGGGAGGGCGGTAATGGGGGGAGGATGGGGAGGGGAAGCCCATATAGAAGGGGAGGGACAGGGGTTAGGGGATGTTGGCCCGGAAACCGGGAAGGGGAATAATAATCGAAATGTAAATAAGAAATACTCAAGTTAATAAAGATGGAAGAAAAGAAGTTGTAAGGTGTGGCTTAAACACTAGTGGCATTTAAATACAATAGGAGAATGTATCATTCCTTATGAGTATTCTAAATTCACAAGGACACTAGGAGAAGGTAAGATGGTGATGAATAGAATTGCTCTGTTAATCCCCTAATTCTACTTCTAAATCCCTCTGTCATGGCACTTCAGCTGGGTCTGGGGACTAAACATCACAGCCCTGATGGAAATATTCCTTAAGGCCACATAGACATGGAAATGTTTGAACAGGTTGAGTTGTACAACATACAAACAATATGGGATGACCAGAAAATATGACAGTATAGAAGCAGCATATGCAACATTCAGAAACCCATGGAAGTCCAGAAAGCCTAGGAGAGAAACAAGGCATATTACTTTTTTATTTTTAAAAAAGCATTATTTATTTATTTTATGTATATGAGTTCACGGTAGCTGTCTTCAGACACACCATAAGAGAGCATCAGATCCCATTACAGATGGTTGTGAACCACCCTGTGGTTGCTGGGAATTGAGCTCAGGACCTTTGGAAGAGCAGTCAGTGCTCTAACCACTGAGCCATCTCTTCAGCACCCACAGGTATAATTTTATACAGTATGATATGGAATGGAGATACCTGAAACGTTACAGATCACAGAAAACCTTGTGAAGATCATAGAGGATGCCTCATCATTTGACACCATGGGGCTTGTTGGCTTCATTTGACATTGGTTTAGGTATTTTATTTAAATATTTTGAAATCTACTATAACTGAAATATAACCTATAACAATGTAAATGTTAAGTTGATAAAAGTGCTGTGGTGGTTTGAATAAAAATGGACTCCATGGGATGTGCATTTGAATGCTTAGTCAGCAAGAAGTGGCATTATTTGGAAAGGATTAGGAGGTGTGACCTCGTTGGAGGAACTAGGGGTTGGCTTTGAGGTTTGAAAAGCCCAAGCCGGCCCACTGTTGCCATGTCTTTCTGCTACCTGAGGATCTAGTTCTTCCTCTTTCAGTTCCTTCTCTAGCACCACACCTGCTTGTGTGCTGCCATGATTCCCACTATAATGATAATGGGCTAAAGTTATGAAACTATAAGCCAGCCCCAATTAAATAAATGCTTTCTTTTTTATAAGAGTTGTCTTGGTCAGCATGTCTCTTCACAGCAACAGAAGAGTGACTAAGACAAGTATGCCTACTCAGCATGACGGCTTTAAGTAGCTTCTATGGAGATTAATGATCTATCAGAAGCCTGAGTCCTGAGCCTCACTTCCCTCCAATCTTTACAAACTCACATATGTTCACATTCTCATGCCCTCTGTTCCTGTGCCCTACCTCTTACACACACACGCACACACTCGCACACACACACACATACACACAAACTCGCGTGCATGTACATGTGCTGACACGCACATTGATTCAACAGAAAATATAAAACAGTAGAATAAGATAAAAAATCATCTTTCCTTTGGGGTATGAAGCATAGCAGGATTCAGTTTAAAACACTGAATATTGGCAAATGGAAGGTCTATCACCCAAAAAGGATTATTCTTATTGAACATTAAAAAAAAAATTCATCCAGGATGCCAAACTATCTTTTGGTCATGCTAATCTATGTGGTGACAAAGCCAGGGAAAGTTCTTATAAACCATGCTAGGATGGGGCAAAGAGAATTTAAATTTTATTCCATCCTTTACTTGTTCTATGACTTTGGGTGAAATCTATCCCAAAAGGCCCAGTTTCCACATTTGTAGAGTACAGGGATTAAACAGTAACATTTTTCAGTACTCACAACCTGGCGACAAGCCAGAAGACTATTTCAAAATTGGAGTACTACCTGTACAAAAATCTCTGTAGTCACTTCACTAGCATGACATGATTACCAAGTGCACTGAAGAATTAAGCCATTTTCACATGACACAAACATAACACTATACCTTCAGTTTTCAGATGCTAATTTAATAAGTTTTTTCAAACAAGTGAATTCATAGAATTTGATAATATTTAACTTATTTTGGTAGTAAGTATATTTCCTAGTTTTTTCCTCAAACAAATCATGACCTCCAGACCCTTTGACAATGTGCCCATCACAAAAGATTTCTGATTTCTGTCTTCCCTGAGATCTGACTATGCTTTGAGCAGGGAGGATATAGTGCCCACCTTCTTTGCTGGACAATTTTCTCTTGGAGCCTGGAATGTTATGGAACCTGTTCCAGTAGCCTGAGGACAAGTATCAAGGCATAAGACATGGCCAAGTCACATGGGGATACTCCTGATTCTATGTCCCCACAGTCCAAGTGCCAGATCTGGGAGCAAACAATGTGTCAGGTTATTTTAACCCCTAGATGGCAAGGCCCCTCCTACTCTTCTAAGCTTTCTAGACACCCTGGAGCAGGTCATGCCACCCTTGTCTGTCTCTTCTGAATTCCCCATCCCATAGAATATGTTAGCACATGAAAATGGTGGTTCCAGCCATTAAATTCTGGCATATCCGCAATTTAGGCATTATTGCTAGATCACTGATGGGTAGAAGTTTTGTTTTTCTTATATTATCTGACAAACATTATGGTAGGTATTTATTTGTGGTATGCTAAGAACTATTACATTATGTAAAACGTGAAAACTGAAGCTTTAATATTATGCCAACATTGTAAGAAAGGTACCATTATAACTGTGTACTCAGCTTTATTAATAGGTTGTTATGACATACTATACAGAACACGATACCACTCAACCTCTACATGGAGGTGGACACGTACCACTGTCCCACTTGGTCCACCTTCACTTTCCTCAGAATAAAAGTTTTAAATCCACAAGCACAGCAACAAGGAGTTGGCTGAGACACCAAACTCCCATGCAGTTTCTCATGGCCATATTTAATTTAGCCTAGAAAAGTTTTCAAGTAGATGATAATGAACTTGTATTTTGGCCACGCTGTCAACAAAGACAGTCTTTCTGACAAGTTCTCATTTGTATTTATTTTAGTCACTTGGTTTATGTATGAAAACTACGTGATGATGTTGGTGTAACATTAGACCTTTGATTTCAGGTATCATGTAATATAAAGGTTCTGAGTATAACATGCTCACATGCCATAAGGTTGTCAGAGAATATAGCTTTTCAATGAAAGTGTGCCTCCATTCTGTAGCTAGTAAACCCAAAGAAAGATACTAATATGTTAATAATTATCTTAAGATATATGTATGTCAATATATACATACATATGTTTATATATATATACATACATATATGTTTATATATATATATATCGATGAAAAGAAAAAGGGTTAGGGAGAAAGATGTCTTATAAGTGCTTGCCATGCAACCAGAAGGAACAGAATTAAATTCCGAGAACTGAAAAGACTTGTCATGGAAGTACATGCTTGTAATGAGGATGCTGGCAAGACAGCTGGGACTCACGCAGATTAGAACTTGCTGGGGTTGGGGATTTAGCTCAGTGGTAGAGCGCTTGCCTAGCAAGTACAAGGCCCTGGGTTCAGTCCCCAGCTCTGGAAAACAAAAAAAAAATAACTTGCCAAGTTAGACTCATTTGGCAAGTTCCAGGCTAGAAAAAAACCCCTTCTCAAATAAGAAGGTGGGCAGTACCTGAAGACTAGCAAGCGAGGTTGAGCTGTGGCCTCCACAACCACTGGACACATGGCATATACATCTACACAAACATATGTGCCTGCGAATGCACAGGCACATACACCCACAAATAAATAATAGCTCACTAGGCAAAAAAGAAAACATTGCCACAGGGGGATGATTACAAGGAATTTACTTCAAATCAGTGATGTAGGTATGTTATGGGGAAAGTGGTGAACAATACTTTTATAAAGAAAATTTAGAACAAAGAATATTTATATACAAGGACAAAACATTCATCATATAATAGTGAAAAGATCAATTTACCAAGGGAAACATAATGTTAAACATATATACATAAAATAAAAACTAAAAGCTGATGAAAGCAACAGACAGAGACATTAAACATAGTGTCGAGAAGCACCCTGAAGACATCACCAAGTGAGATCTAACGAACAGTTGGGAAATATGTCACCCTAAGCAGCATAAAGCACACATCTTCAAGCAATCCTACAAACACAACCAGGGCCACAGACCAAACCGCAGTTTGAAAAGAATTGAAATATAAACAATATGTTTTATAGTTATAGTGGGATGCTAAGAGAAACCCGAAACGGAGGACAGAGGCTGGAGGTGGCGGTAAGAACACTGACTGCTTTCTTCTGCAAAGGACCTGAATTCCATTCCCAGCGCCACAGGGCAGCTCACGACTCTGACGCTTCAGTTCCAGGGAAATCCGCTGCCCTCTCCGGCACTGTGTGCATGTGGTGCAGACATCCATGCAGGCAAAACACCCATATGCATAAAATAAAAATCGATCTCTAAAGGTATAAAAGAAAGATAAAGCAATTTCTGCAAACTTTCAAATATTTTAAAATATTTTAAATATTTTAAATATTTGTCCCTGGGGCAAATTATTTTTTTTTTACTATACAAAACTAAACAGCTAAGTTGTTATAAAGGCTAATATCAGACAGTCAGTACTTCAGGCCATCTGACAAGAATTGTTATTCTAAAGCAATTGATTTTAAATCATTTTTTTTCTGACAGTCACTATGCAGAGCTGCTACCTTAGCACCTTAATTAATGAGAGCACAAATAAAAGAAGAGAGGCCCGAACACCAAGAGCTTGTGTCCACTCCAGTAAATGCGCAGAAAATATTTGTCACACAGGACAGGTCTGGACTGTCTCTCATGCCATGAAGCATGAACTCTCGAAGAGCATAGGGTGCTGGGTTTACGTCCCAGCTGAGCAATCTTGGACAAGACGTATTTTCCTTGTCTCTGTGATCTCACTCCTAGCATAGATATATTCCCAATATAACAGCTGTGCTGTAGGGATGATGTGAGGACTGGGATATATATGAACCTTTTGCAACGCACAAAATATTTCAAGTACTTGACAACTGTCAGAATATTAGTGGAAAGAAAGACTAAGGTCTCATTAAAAAAATAGTCTGAAGCCCTGCACATATCAAACAGAAATGGTCAACCACATTTCATGACATCTGACCAAGAGTGCCTGAGTCCCAACACAGACTGGCTTGGCCACTATTAGCTGTAAGTCCTAATGAACCAGCTCCCAATCTGGCCATTTCCTTTAAGTATCAGTTCACAACTGTGGCTGGCCAGGATAATCACCTGGGAGCTTTAAAAACATTGACACCCTGACCATGCTCTCACAGATTCTGATTTAATTACTTTGTAGTATGGCCTATGCTCCCCAGGAGGTTGTAATGTGCAGCCAAGTTTGGAAGGCATCACTTTGGGGAATATGATTTCAACACTTCCATAAACTAGTGATTTCCATATGCAGTCAAAGGCATTTCCAGGCAGTCTCTGGTGCTGGGACGTGGCCAATAAACACATTGTTGCTTTTCAAATCAAATCTAGGAGTTAAGTAATGACAAAAATAATGTCTTCCCTTTCCCCACCATTAAGTTGCTATATTACCATAAATTGCATTGGTAAAGTAGTGTTAATGTTTCCAAGGCCTAATGTGACAGAGGCATTTGTCCTTTGAAAGCTAATATTCAGACAAAACAGGCATGAACAGCAGTAAAATCTAGAAGCACTTCCAGACTTCTGCATTCATTGTTCTCTTTAAAAGGCTCCCTGGTGCCTTCTGCAGCTACCCCTCCTATGTAACAGCAGCCAGAGCCTCTGCTTTCCACTCTACATAAAAACCTTGTCATTTTAGGTTCTTAATATTTGGCGGTAGACATTTCTATGAGAAAAACATACATAAGAAATACCGAGAAATCTTAGGTGTCTCGTGAATGAAGGATTGGGCGGTGGGATGCAAAGTTAAAGCCTCAAATGTTAGACGGTCTTACTGATGACAGCTACTACAAGACATGGATTATCAATACATGAGGGTTCGGATTTGTATGAAAAATCCTTATAGTTGCCCTCAACACAAAGATACCTCAAAAGTCACAGCTCCAAATAAACAAAACCCCAAACACTTCAGTATCAATTCTTTCCTTGGGTAAACTGACAGTCCAGCTGAATTGGTGAGTTCCAATTTCAATGAGAGATTCTGTGTAAAAACATAAAGAGGAGAATGATGCAAGAGGATGCCAGATGTTGATCTCTGGGATCCACATGCACACACACACACACACACACACACACACACACACACACACACACAGCTGTATTAAATTAGTGACATTTTCAAAGCAAAGGCTAGCATTCAGGAGACTATGGGAGAGGTCTCTCAGGAATAAATACTCCATCAACAATGAAAACCATATTTCTCAATGTGCCAGTTGGGCTTGGGGTTATCAGCAATATCAAGGTTCTGAATGCCGTCCTTTACTTTTAAAGAGTCAGTCACTTAATACAGATCAACATGTATATGTGTATATGTATTGCGTGCATGCATGCGTGTGTGTGTGTGTGTGTGTGTGTGTGTGTGTGTGTGTGTGTGTGTGTGTGTGCGTGTGGAACCCAGAGATCAACATCTGATGTCCTCATGTCCTCCACAATTGCTCTCCTATTTTTTTAAACAGAGTCCCCAATTGAAATTGGAGCTCCGCCAATTCAACTAGACTGTGAACTAGTCACCAAGCCACAGGGATCCTCCTCTATCTGACTTCTCCATAGTAGGACTGCAGGCTTGCATCGCAGCACCTGGCTTCTCACGGGTGCTCCAGACTTAGGCCCTCACGCTTATACGACAGCACTTTACTAACTGAGCCGTCTCCTCCACTTCCCAAGTTAATATTTTCTTCCCATTATTACACTATAAAACATGGAAAGCACTTCATCTTTCTCATTAATTCTTCCTTATTCTCTTTCATGGCTTTATTATGTCTCAATGATAGTATTATGGGCTTATAAAAAAAGTTCCAGTGCCATAAAAAATGTGTAAGAATTATTGCAACTATCCAGAATTAAGGGATTCATACGTGGTTGCCAGTGTCAAAGTCCTGGACTGTTAGTATTTCTTATCAAGTATTTCCAGGAGGTGAGAGACTTCACAAGGACCTAGAAACAGAGGAGAAGGAGGGAGAGAAAAAGGGAAGGAGGGAGAATGGTGAAGAAATTTCTTGTTTCAGGTAAAGATCTCCCTCTGTGATGAACATGATTGCCTGTCTTTAGAAAAGAACTTTGCTCCACACTGGGAAGAACCAGGCAGGACATAAACAGAAGACAGATGCTTCATTATAGGGCACAGAGCTCTGACAGAACCTCTCGACACAGTGTGCTTGTTTTCTTAGCTTTGGAAAATGGATGAATTCAGCCTTATGCGTTTCAGCTGCCTCTATTCCTAAATTCAGAATATGAATATGGTAGTTGTGCATTAAAAAAGTCTGAGCCTAAAGTTCAGAGAGCTGTTGGGGCATCTTGGAAAAGTCTAATCCTTTGAGGGTTAGTGATCAGGAATGTTTTGCACTGAGGATATAAAATGCGTTCTTGAAAACAAAACTGTGTTTCTTGTCTGACATGTCCACCCAGCTTACCCCAGGAATGAATTCTTTGCAATTATGACCGACTGGGACATCATGGGTGGAAACAAGGAATCTGTATTTGCAATGAATGATCACCCTAAAATTTCCACAGAGCAACTTTCCATGCAGTTAACATTCACCCTCTAATGTGCTGGTCTCTTACACAAGGGAGGGGGTCCAGATCTTGCTCTTAGATGTATTAAAAAGGATATCATCTGCACACATTTCTAAAATGTTCCCACTGCTTCAATAGCACATTGATATCCTCATTTCAATGGGTCAAAGATTAGCTTCCTAAGGACATCACTTCCCCGGTGTGGCTAATGAACCACACTTTTCAATCACACTGCAGTCTTACGTAACTTTGCTGGCTCATGTTGCCAATCCACCAGGCTTGTTCTATCTCCTGAATACCTGGTACTCATTGGCCCCGTGCCCTAGGTATCTGGCATCACCACCAACAACTTGTTCATATCTGTCCTGTTTATATCATCATGTGTCTGATAGTTTGTTTTGTCAACTATCATAAAGATTCCATCTTACTTTCAAATCTTTTCTACTCAACAGAAACCTAGCAGGCTCATAAAAATATACCCATGAGCAGTTTTGATATTAGGGTTAGTATGAAATGGCAGGAAGCATTCCTAAGTCTCCACTTAACTGTACTTGCTAATGTCTCTATCAAAGACTACAATGTCACATCACAGTACAGTTAGAGCATGGGGAAAATGCGGATACAGGTATGTAGTATGTTACATCCCTAAATATTGCCATCCCCAAAGGAATTCAGAATTTAGTGAATAAGTCCATGTCTTCACTAATTTATGCATGAAGCTAAAATTGTGGAGATGTTGGAATTAAGACATCTTCTCTTAGTAACTTTGGAAATGTAATTTTAAGGTTTTAAAATGATCACAGGAGTTGATGGATCTCTCATTTATATTCTATAGCAACCAAACATCTATCTATATATGAGCTCTTTCCAGAATCTAAATATGTGCACCCCTTACACACACACACACACACACACACACAGACAGAGAGAGAGAGAGAGAGAGAGAGAGAGAGAGAACTGAGAGAAAGAGAGAGAGAGAAATTGAGAGAGAGAAATTGAGAGAGAGAGAAATTGAGAGAGAGAGAAATTGAGGGAGAGAGAGACGGGGGTGAGACAGAGACCGACAGACAGACTCATATGGGAGGAATGGGGAAACATAATACACTTACTGCTCAATTTCTTTCAATAATGTCCACACCTTGTCTCAACCCATCTAGACCCCAAACTCAAAGCTTCAATCAAATTGTGCTCCACATCCATGAATTTACTAAGTTCTGCTTCACCCTAAGATTCAGATAGTGCTACAAACAGCGTCTTTCCCTTTCCAGGCCACAGTTCTGCCTCCTCTGTCAGTTATCATTCACTCTTTATAATTCAGCTCAAAAGGTTCTTCTGTGGATAGCATTCCATGCTCTATCCTGCAAGGGTGGGTTTGATGATCTCCCTGAAATGAGACTAGGTAGATTTGAATTCAGTCCAACTGATGTTCCTGGAAAAAAAAAAAGCATGCCGAATTCACAAGAGAGATCCAAACTGCACACTTACAGAGGAAAGACACTTTGAGGGCCACAACTAGAAGGTAGTTAGCTGCACAGCAAAGAGAGACACTTTAAGATAATCCAAACCTTGATCTTGGACTTTCAGTATCCTAAAGTGTGAGAAGTGAATTTCTGTTTAAGCCACTTGGTCTATGATGCTTCAAACTAGTACAATTAGCCATGGCTACCTCAGCCACACAGGGTTGCCATTTTAGAGTATGAGCACATATACACATATTTTCATGTGACACATGCAAGCACAGACTCCTCCATCTGGGTCAACAGCAGCTCACTCATGTCATGATGCAGGTTGGCCTAACCACTCTTCATCATTTCATCTTTTTCTCTCGTCAGTCTATTAGCCCACAACATCAATTCTAATTGCAGAATATGACCAGAAACCAACCACTCATAACTGCTTCCTCTGCTGTCAGCATGATCTGAGCACCCTGACGTGCTGCTGAGGAACTGACAAAGCCACCTAATGCTGTCCTTGCTGCTGCCTTGCCTCCATACAACCTATTCTCAATACAGCATTCAGAACCATGTTTTCAAAACTTAAGTCAAGTCATGCTAACTCTAATGGCTGTTCTTGGTTGTCAACTCGACTACATCTGGAACCAACTAAAACGCAAATGTAAATACACACCTGTGAGAGATATTTTCATAGTTAAATCATTTGAAGTAGAAAGACCCACTTCTAATTTGGATCCTTGAGGTGGGAAGAGACCTTTACTCAGGGCCACAGTTTCTGCTGTCAGCCTACATAGACAAAGAAGGAAGACTGCTCTCTTTGTCTGCTTGTTGTCTCTCTCACTGGCAAGTCCATTCCCTCACTGCCATTAGAGCCTACTTCTTCAGGATTCCAGCATACACTGAAGATCAGCTGACACATCTAGCCTCTTGGCCAGAGTAACCACTGAATTTTTGGACCTTCCCTTGGTAGACAGTCATTTTAGACCAATTGGACCATAGCTTGTAAGCCCTTCCAATAAATAAATCATATACATATATGTGTATGTACATAAGCATTTATGTATATATTCATTTATCCATTCTATAAGTTCCATTCCTCTAGAAAACCTTGACTAATGTACTACCATTTTGTCTAATACCAGCTGGGGCTTTCCTATGTCACTGAGGCTAAACGCAACTTCATTTCCTGCTCTTCTTTCCATCAGACCCTTCTTGACCACTCTGGAATCTCACACCTTCATCCAGACCCAACCTCTCTGAGGGCTTTTCCAGTAGCATTTCTCTCATCTGGAAATCTCTTCTTTCAAACATGTAATGGATCCCTTCCTCTACAATTTCATGGTCAGATGTTATCTTCTCAATAAAGCTAATCCGTGTTATCTCATTCAAGATGTTTAATACCCTTCCCAGTAAACCCTGTTAGTCTAAATTCCTTCATGCTTCTTCTACAATTGAAATCATGTCTTCTCATGTGATGCCAATGGCTTTCTTAGTTTGTCTTTGTTTCTCCCATCCATTTTATGACTTGAATCTGGAACATTACCCACTAGGCATTGAGAACTTGCTTCCCAGCTGGTACTTTTGGAGCTGAGGTTATGAGGTTTGGCACATGGGTCCTGATGGATGTAGGCCATCAAGGACAGGGCTTGGGAGGCTATACCTGCCTCTGATTTTGGTCCCACTTTTTCTCTACTTAGCTGCCAGGATGCGACCAAGCTGTCTCGTGCTCCTAAGGATACCGAACTACTTCTGGTATCATGTTTTCCCTGGAAAATCTCCAAGTCCATGAGTTAAAATAAATCTTCCACAACTTTTAGTTGTTTCTGCCAGATATTTTGCAATAGTAATAAGAAAAGTTAATTAATATACTCCATAAGCCAAGATTTGTGTGAGGTTCACTGATGGATTCCCCAATATTAGGAATAGGAGCTGACATGTACTGAATACAACACTAGTTGAAGGAATGATGGCTAAAATGTTATTCACTTCTTAAAGATCCCACAAAGGAAACCAGGATTTACTAGCACTCCTCTTAGGAAGCACAGATGAAGAGAAATTCTTTATGCATTTGTTTTGGGGAAGAGCATCAAACTACATCCAGGTGTCAACTTGTATGTTTATGCACAGCTTCCTTTTTGAAGAATTACCGCCATTTTTTTCTCCGACTGACAACTCTAAAGAGCTTAAATTTTATTCCTAAAAGCTTTTGCTTTAACATTTTCTTAGACTCTGCTCCAGAGACTCATCTATCATGTTAATATTCCAACACACAGCACTGCTTTTAAAATTCAAACCATTTCAGTCAAACCAGCATCCCCCTGAGGATAGTTCACTGCCTAACCACAACTATGGTGTCTGGAAGTAAAAGAACAAGTGTCTTCCACTGCTTCTCTTGCTTAGATATGAAGTTCCTTAGACAGAGAGTCCACGACAGGCAGGTCCTGGACATAGCCAGGGGCAAACCATGGAAGAGGCAAACCATGGCAGAGTCTCCGCTTAGAATAGGGGAAACAATGGAGCTCTGGGCCAGAGAAACTGGAATCTAATAGCAATCAGCATGATGAATGGCAAGTCAATAAGGATGATGAGTCATGTTCCAAGGAAGAAAAAATGATCAGGCTCTGGAAGGCCATCTATTGATAAATTCCAACAGGTAAGAAGCCATAACCCATGTATCTAGGCTCCTGTGCCACAGCTAAGGTATTTTGGGCATTTCTGCTCTTCAAAGTAGTTCTCAGCATTGAAGTGTCCTTCACAGGCTGGTGAATTACCCATTCTCAGCTGCCCATCGCCACAGTGTGATTTGTAACACTTTGGTGATCATGAAAACACTGAGCTCTCTATTGGAGAAGCCTTGGAGTTTTAGAATGGCACATTTAGACAAATAAATGTTAGTGAATATTGACATGTATCCTTAATCCAAACATTTCTAATTAGAGCCTTCTCAAGAGGTGGCCTCTCATGCAAACACACACTATATATAAAAAATGTGATTTTTTTTTAAATTTGGAAGCATCACCTGGTGACAAGAGATAGCCAGTTGGGACTCTGTATCCCCCATACACTAGATTTTCATACAATCCTGCAAATGTCCCCAACTCTAGCCATCTTTCCTGACACTTTCTCACTCCATCCCATCTTCTCCTTACCTGATCTTCCCCACACTACTCCTACTGTCCTCTCCCCAAGTCTACCTGTATTCTATGTCCCCACTCCCAGGAACCCCGAGATCTCTCCTCTTTACCTAGCCACTTTGGGCCTATGGATTATAGTTTGGTGATAATTTACTTCAACAGCTAATATCCATGTATAATTGGATATTTATCTGGGTCTGGGTCACTTCAATCAGGATGATTTTTCTCTAGTGCTATCCATTTACCTGTAAATTTCATGTCATTTTTTTAACAGTTGAATAATACTCTATTATACAAATATACCACATTTTCTTTATTCTTCTACTGAGTGACAGCTATGCTGTTTGTAGTCTCTGGCTATTATGAATAGAGTCATAATGCATATGGTTGAGAAAATGTGATTTATATACTAAACCTTTCAACAGAACAACATAGGGTTAAATAAGAACTCTAACTTTTTCCCTGAAAATGTTTACTTCTATTTACATAAATGGTATTTTTGGAGCTAATTCTAAAAAGGAAAATGAACTGACCACTAATCAATGGTATCTTAGAGAAAATCAACAATATTCAACAACAAAAATCAACAAAAATTCAGGATTATGTGAATATTCTTTCTTCAAAGGACAAACTTTCCCCAGAGGCCAGAGAAAGATTCTAAAGATTTCTGAAACTATAAAAATGACTTCTTCCAAAGCCAATAAATTATAAAACAGTAACAATAATTGCCAGTATCTGTTGTAATTGTTATAAGGATAATTTACGTAATGGCTTATATTTTGCTTAAAATAATCTCATGAGTTTGATACTAATTATTTCAATTTTACAGATAAACTGAGGGGCAGAGGTTAAACAACAAAGAGGTAAAGTAAACCGAATGCCCCTGATCTATGACAGTTAGTTAAAGTACTCAGCTAGAGGTTAAGTCCAGGCAGCCTGACTCTAAATCAAACTCAAAGGAGAAGCATCAGTGGGAAGGAGCTGACTAATACTTTCCCATCCATGAGTGATGACTGGAAGATTTTGGAAGTTGCATATAGACAGCTATGATGACATAAAAAGAAGTCTAAGAAGAACAAAGAGCCTCCTTTGTAAGAACTGAGAACATAGTCCTCCAAGCAGAAAACAGAGTTAAAGATGGGAGAAAGCAGGTCACCTAAGAAGGGTTCATAGCAGAGAACACCACACATTGGTAAGTATGGCCAGTCATCTACAGAAGAGAGCAAAGATAGTCAATCAAGTGAGACAATCAGAAGGATTAGAAAGATAGAAACATGCTACCCACAAACAAACCAATTTCCCAGTAAACATTCAAATAAAAATTCATGGAGATACAGAAGAACAAAGTTGTGCAAACCCAGCATGATCAGTCTTACCCATCTAGGAGTTCATTCATTCAATATTTAACTGATGTGTGTGAGCTACAAAATACTGTGGCAAATGGTACCCTATCTTAGGCCAGCAAAGGATCCAGAAAATTTGATCAACAATGGCAGGGCACAAATCCAGTGAGCAAAGAGGATGCAGTTTGGCATAATTGCATAATTAAATTTTTTCTCTTTCTAGCATAAGAACATATTTCTAAGTATTATTAACATAGGTGAGTGTTTACAAACTTCAATTTCAATTTTTTAAAATTAATTTCAAGCTTAAAACAAACAAAGAAGCAAAGGCCCTCTCTTTCGACCTATTTGCAAAGCAATCTTTAGTGAATTGGTGATCAGCTGAGCTGGGATTTATCAACTATAATGACATTTTTGCACATTTTCCAGCCCTGTGCATTCTAACCAAAGTGTTTTTCCTAGAGTGGCACAAACAAGCAAAATTCTACTCCAAGTTTCTAAAATGGCCAATTTGCCTGTGTTGACTAATTATCACATGGGCGTGTTGCCTTCGCTGGCCATCTGTTCTCTAGATGTCCCCCAAATATACCTAATTTCTGAGAGCTGAGAAGAGCTAGCCATGTTCAGAGAGAAGTCCTGATCAGTGGCTCTGCTCTTCTATTTGACTTTCCAGCCCCTCTTGAAATAGCATGTGAAGTGCTATGAATTGCAGCACTCTAAATATATTGCAGAACACAGTACAGGGCACAGATGGGAGACAGCATAGGACAGGCAGCCATGGCTAACTCTGGTTTTCACAAACTGACTGTGACATATTTTAGAAAAGGAAGGGAAAAAGAGACAGTCTGCAAAAAATAAACTTAAATAAATAAATGAAATGGCGCTGTTCACAGAAGGGTCTTTGTACTTATTTATTTTTGAAGGGGAAGAAGAGGCATGTGGTGGGTCTTTTCTTTGTTTTTCTCTTGCCCGTTAAAACTCATTCATCTAATGAGACTTTTAGGAAGTCTTGATAGAGTGAAAAAGCAAATAAGGTGCAGGAGGAAAGGGAATCTGAAAGAATACTAACACTGAACTTCATTTAACCCACTGATACATGTAGGGATAACTGGTAAACCTACTTGGCGTGGGTTTCCTGGTTAATTTGCACTTGGGAGGCTAGAGAATGGAAATTCGGGCCTAAGAACAAAGCAAGTGATCACCTTCCTCTAAAGAGCTTCCTTTCCTCAGACTGTCCCTATTAAAGGCTGGTTGGTGACCTGTAATTCTGTTTTCTTCACTTCTGGTTTCTCCAGATGGCGTGGAAGACAGGGAAGCCCAGAACGGAACTCCAGTAATACTGTCTGTTTCAAGAACACCGTTTTGTCATGTTTTGGAAGTCAAGCATTATTTTTGGCTCAGTAGTTAGTTAAACTCCATTGCAGATCTTGCTGAGGACCCGAGTTTGGTTCATAACATCTTATAACTCTGGTTCCACTGTATCTGATGCATTCCTCGGGGTCCATTGGCAGCTCCCCCCTTACACACACACGCTATTCACACATACACTCTGACACTCACTTGTATATGCAAAATTAAAATAAAATAAGTATTTTCTTTTTAATCCATAGTAATTTAGCATTCATATCCTATCAGAAAGTGAAAAGACAAGAGTTGCTCAGAGTGGAATTTCTGGAGAATGTAGTATTGACACGCTAACACATACCAAAAAACTCCCTAGGTTAATACATTTTCATCCTCTTAGTCTTTTCTTAATAGTCATGTTTTGTACTTTTCATAATTAAGATGATAGTTTTTCTCACGACAGGTTTTCTTCTATGTTAAAAATATATTATGCCCCTCTCCAGACACTGTGCAACTTCATCTGTTTCCTCTTGCTAGACATCAGGACTGTTTCTAATAATGATGACCATTTTGTATATGTGTGTGTGCGTCGTGTGTGCGTGTGTGTGTGTGTGTGTGTGTGTGTGTGTGTGTGTGTGTGTGTGTGTGAATGCAGGTGCCTATGGTAGCCAGACACATCAGGTACCGTGGAACTAGAGTTACAGATAGCTGTGTGCTGCGCAATATGGATGTTGGGAACCAAACTCTGGTTCCTTATAAAAATGGTATGTACTCCTAACCATCTCTCCAGCTCATGGTCAAGATGAACAGTCTTGATATAAATATTTATGGATATTCTTCAGGATATACTTTGAGAGGTGAAAACACTTGTCAAATGTATGAACACTTTAAAGGTTCTTGATTTTAAAAAATCACCTCATATAATGGTTGCACCAATTCATATTAGCATTGCTAAATATATATTCTCCTTCACCCATACTCACCAATATCATGCATTTATTATGTATCTCTTCACTTCCTACATTGTGACTGTTTGAAGCCCAGTTCGTGCTTCCAATTTTTTTCTATTCTGGTAGAAAAATTGAACCCTCTCTCATGCATAACCTAGATACTTGTGTATATATCAGTCCCTACTTTTCACTCATTTATCTTTAATAATTCTGTCTGAGTTTAAGCAATAACTCATATTTATGTACATATTTAATCAAAACAAAGTTTTCCCCTTAACATTCCATTCTCAGCATTTCTGTGAGGTCCAACAGTGTGAAAAGGACATAACTGGTTCTGAATATTTTTGGCTCATGGTTAAAGGGTACTAAAGCAAACTTTTATAGCCCACATATTTTATATTAGGCCAAGTAATCTGCAATTTTTCATGAATTCCATGCAACATGACTTGTGGGTGGAGGTTACAGAGATTAATGGTTTCATTAAACATGGAAGGGAAGCAAAGTACACTCTGTGTTGCTCATAAACTCTATTCATTGATCATAAATGCTCACAATTCAAGGAGAATCAAACTTTGAATGTGAAAATGAATACCATGTTTATACTCAACTCTTAAAGGATCATTGATAGCTGCTGAGACTCTCAGAAATTTATAGTATTTAGCTAAGAAATTACTAACTATATGAGAACCACAAAGTCTCCTTTTAGAAAAGTGCTTCTGCAGGGTAGAGGGCACACAGTTCTCATGCGGAGGTCCTTGGGTTATTCCAGGCATGTTGTGAGGCTCAGTTGGTATTTGTTGAATAAATAATCATCCCAGAGTGGTGAAGCCTTTTTTGTCTTCAGGTGCCAGCATACTGCTCCTGCTGTACATCATCGCATCAGCTGTCTGTAGCTTTGACCTCCATCCTCTCTTCATGTTTCAGTATTAAAATCTGTCCGATCCACCCTGCCGGACTGCCCTGTGAATTGTGGCAGGCCTTGTGACAGAGGCACAGAACTTCCGCCTCTCTTGAGTTTTGTCCCAAAGGCCTTTATGGTGGTGGCATCATTCACTTCATCTGGAATCTCAGCTGGCTTTGCCAGTCCAGAATTTGAGCCTCACTGCCAACAGTCAGCAGTCAACTAATGGTGTATGTGACGTTGGTTATGCTAGAATACTTAGCCCCCAACTAGTGATAGCATAGTAGAAAAATTAGCTCCAGGCTGGAAATCATCTCTGTTGTAGTCAATTGTGTACTATCCCAACGACATAGGTAGAGATTTTTCATAATTTCCCCTGAAATTTGTCACCTTATGGTAAAAACAAGATTTGTGTTTCTCTTCTTTCAGCCTATGGCCAACCTCCCATGATCACATTAATTTCCTTTTCTTTTTAATTTTTTAAATCTTTTTTTTTACACTCCAGATTTTATCCCTCTTTTGGTCCACCCTCTTTCTGTTCCACATCCCATACCTCCCTCCCCACACCCCCTTGTCTCCACGAAGATATCCCATCTCCCCCACCTCCCTACCCCCCACCCCACCAGGCCTCCCCACTCCCTGGGGCCTCAAGTCTCTTGAGAGTTAAGTGCATCTTCTCTGACTGAACCCAGACCCGGAAGTCCTCTGCTGTATATGTGTTAGGGGCCTCATATCAGCTGGTGTATGCTGCCTGGTTAGTGGTCCAGTGTCTGAGAGATCTCAGGGCTCCAGGTTAATTGAGATTGCTGGTCCCCCTACAAGTTTTCCTTCCTCCTCAGCTTCCTCCAGCTTTTCCCTAATTCAATCACAGGGGCCATCAGCTTCTGTCCATTAAGTTGGGTGTAAATATCTGCATCTGACACTTTCAGCGGCTTGTTGGGTCTTTTGGAGGGCAGTCATGAGCGTTCCATAGCCTCAGTAATAGTTCTCAGGCCTTGGGACCTCCCCTTGAGCTGTATCTCACTTTCGGGCTATCACTGTATCTCCTTTTCCTCAGGTTCTTCTCCATTTTAGTCCCTATTATTCTTTCACACAGGAACAATTATGGGTCAGAGTTTTTTGACTGTGGGATGGTAACCCCATCGCTCACATGATGCCCTATCTTTCTGTTGGAGGTGGGTTCTAATAAAAAGTACAGAATACCCAGGATACAGTGCACAGAACTCAAAAAGTTTAAAAGCCAAAGGGTCCAAGTGAGGATGCCTCAATCCCACTTGGGAGGGAGAAGTAAGCAGTCACAGGATTGGGGAGAGATAGAGGGAGGGAGAGAAGGTCCTAGGTGAAAAAGGAGAGAGAGGGGAAGAGGGGAACATGATCAGGTATTAGGTGGGGGAAAAGGACTGAAATCCTGAGGGCCAGCAGAGAGAATTGAGACAGGCAACCTCAGGAGATAGGAGGTGGGGGAACCCTCCAGAAAGTACCAGAGACCTGGGAGGTGAGAGACTCTCAGGACTCAAAGAGAGAGACCTTAGATAAAATGCCCTACATTAATTAATTAAAATGTGATATTAATTCTGTAAGTAGCAAAGAAACATGGTGTCAATAACTGCAACAGTTGCCCTTAAATTTCCTTTCTAAATATGTTTCTTAGGTTCTCCATTGGGTCCTATTGAAAATGTCTGTGGGAAATGCCAGATCGATGTGTGATCTAAAGAATTCAACCTCCAGACCATACTTAGTTTACCAGGCATCCTACTGGATCCCCTCGGGAGCCTGTTAGTCAGCTCACTACTTTAAAAACTTTCAATTTAATCTTCCAGCTTCAGTCTTTTTACCTTTTCTTTGAGCTTAGAGATTATATCTTTTAATTTTAATCAGTTCACTGAGATATAATGCCAAGCATTTCCTGTTTTAAGTACACAAGCTGTAACCATCAGAGTTCTATAACCATCAGCACAACCTAAATTTAGAACATGTTATCTCCCCCAAAGGAAGCTATACCCATTAGCATCACCCCCATCCTATCTACCTACCTAGAAAATACTATCAGTCACTAATCTACTTCCTGCCCCAATAGAATAGCCAATTACAGATATTTGCCATAACTGAAATTATACAACATATAACATTGTTTACTTTCTTCCCCTTAGTATAATAATTTCATGTAGAAAGCATCAGCCCATCATTGCTTTCCTTCTCTTTTATAGATTTATTTAATTTTGCATGTGTTTGAGTATTTTGGCTGAATATATCTATATGTACTATATAGTACTTAGTACCCATGGAGGTCAGAAGGCTCTGGATCCCTTGAAACTGGAGTTATGAATGGTTGTGACTTACCACAGGGGTGTTGGGAACTCAACCTGGGTCCTCTACAAGAGCAGCAAGGGCTCTTAACTGCTGAGCCATCTCTCTGGCCTTACTTCATTTCTATTTCTTAGTCCATTTCTTCTCTAAGGATCAATTATTTTTCACTGTGTGAATGTCTCATCTTTTTACTCAATCATCCACTGATAGAATGATTTACATCTTCTACATGTAACGATCAAGGTTAGTATGAACATTTGCATTGATATTTTGGGTGAGCGTGTGTTCTCATTTTTTCACTGATAGACACATAGAAGTCTAACAGTTGTTCATATGATGATGTTATACCTAACATTTTGAAAACTTCCAGATTGCTCTCTAGTTATATCTTCATCTCACCCTGTCAAATAGGTGCTTTATTGTGCTATCTGAGTGAGCCAGCTAGAAAGTAAATCTGTCATGGCAGCATGTTGGATGCTACATAGCCCCAGGGAATAAACAAAACTATTTATATATCGTGTCAACACCTGAACATATTGATCCTGCCTAACTCTTCAGGACTGGTACCTTGCACGTTCCCTCCTCCCACTATCTTATGATACTTCTAGTTCATACTCAATCTTTATCTTATCACGCATACTTGTGTCCATGTTGCAAGCTGGCACACATATCTATGTTGGACACATATTTTTATGACTGCCTAAAGTTTTCTCTCTGTCTCTCTGTGTGTATATCTGTGTCTCACTCTGTCTCTCTCTCCCTGTGTGTCACACACACACACACACACACACACACACACACACACACACACACCCTTGGGCTGAACCAATTCATACATACTTTTCAAAGCCATGTTTAATGGTATTCTTCTCCAACATGACCAACCTGCCTAGTTCAATCTGTACAGGACTAACTCTCCTTCTCCTCTCTATCACTTAACCCTTTGCTGTCATTATCCATGTGCTAGATGTCTGTCTGCTAGACTCTAGAGGAAGAATTATACTGTCTAACTTGTCTATCCCTAGAACTGACAATGTCCCGGGCACATTCAATGGGTAGAGGCCCTAGAATAAGTCTTTGAAACTATCAAAGCATAACTCTCTCTATTTTCAGCTACAGATCTATTCATACATAAACTAGTTGGGAAGCTTGAAGTAACACTTAACATAATTACTTCTTGCAATTTAATTTCCCTTGACTCTATTCTGTGCAGTCAGTATCCTTCCTACAAAGGCTGTCATGTGAACTCACCTCTCAGAATTTTGTTTTTACATATGAGTTGGTAAATCAGATGGAGCCCTCCGTAGTTGGAAAGGTTTATTTATTCTATCCTTATATGTCTACAATATAAACAAGAACCTGGGTACAGAAAGAGTTAAACATAAGACTTGGGAACACCTTTCTGATAGGGCCTCTTCCCTTTATTTATCATTTTACAACTTAGTTCCTGCTGCCTCTGTGAAATAGGGATAAGCTTACGCAGGCATGTTTTGCTCAATGGTAGAACAAGATCAGAGTCTTCTGTTATAGCTCCAATCAAAAATGTCCCTCAAAGACTCACATGTTGAAAACTAAGTCCTTGACTGGTGGTGGTGCTATTGAGAGGTGGTGGCCACTTCAGTAGGTCAAGTCTAGTTGGGAGAAACAGTCCTTGAGGTCAGTTCTTGATGAATATGATTGTATCCCAGCCTCATCTAGTCCCCCATATGCTTTCCAGTGACCATGAGGCATGCGGTTTGGTTCTACTATAATCCTCCCACCATGATGCTCTGCTAAACCTGTGGGTCCAACAGCAATGGAGCTGAGGTACATGGAGTGAAACTTAAAATTGGGGACTAAATTAAACTCTTTCTCCTTGTAATCAGATACTGTGTCTCAGTGACACAGAGCAGAATAACAATCTCTTTGTGGGTATCTGCTCTGATGAATGACCTCAGTAGATGGAAGTGGGGGGATGTGACACATAGATTAGATTCAGTCTCTTGCTAATGCAACTTATCTCACTATTACTATCAATAAGCTCCTTATTTCGAGGGAAATCATACACATTCGGACATTGACATGGACAAAGCTAGAAATTGCAGAGCGTGGTCCTCTATTGACAAATGGGTTCTGTTCAAAACTATGTTCATAAGTCCTTTGAAAGTACAGAAGAAAGATCATTGGCGTGGTGAGATACTCAGACTATCACATAGATTTCTTCAGGTATATGTAAGGGAAAGGAGTCACATGTGTACACATGTGTGAGCATATGCATTTTGAAATCATGTCTTTTTTCATATGCCGTCTACATTGTTTTAGAGTCATGGTCTCTCACTGACCTGGAATAGCTGACTTCTAGGCTGTTTAACCAGCAGGCCTTGGGATCTCTTTGGCCACATGCCCAGCACTGAAATTACAAGTGCACACTGCCCCTCCTGGCTTTTTATTTGGGTGCTGAGATCAAACTCAGATCCTTACAGTACCAACTTAGCTCTCTCCTCCATCCCACCTCTTGAACCCACTAGGTACCTGTGACATGCATTTATAATTCTTCATAAACCCATGCAAGATATAACTGAAACCCTGTCACTTTTCTCACTTAGAAACTCAGAATGACATGCCACAGGGGACACTGAGAGAGGAACTACCTTTTTTACTGACTAGCAATAGGCTTGAGACTTGGGACTTAATTATGAGCTGGTTGTGGCAGCAATATGGTCCAGAGATTTCCATGAGGAAAGGAAAAAAAGAAAAGGAGACTCCCTGTGACAGGATTCCAGAGGGAGAAGCCTTCCAGGACTTGGAAAGATGCCCCCTAAGGATTTAAAGTCTTAGCTTCATTTCCTGATGAAGTGGTATGTGGGTGGTTTAACATGATGGGCACCAGGAATAACATTTTAGTCATTCATGTGTCCTCAGGCCTCCATGATGGTGTTGGGGGGGTTATGCACAGAAAGGGTATATGATTGTGCTGGGAACAAGAGAGTACCTTTTCCTCTTTCCCCATTACCCTTCGACTTCCTAGTCAAGCTAACAGAGGACATAACCACCAGAATGTACTGAACAGGTTTTAGGTAGACTTGCATATAAGGAAGGAGATAAAAATCAATTACTCCAACTTCTCTAATGAGGAAGACAGAATGACTCAATACCACTAGTCTGAGCCTCTGTACTCATCAGTTATAAACTAACATAAGAATAGAAAGCCTACTACTATTGTTCTGCTAAATGAACATAGCAATAAAATGACTTCTAATGGCACATTGCTATACCCATAGATCAGTGATGAATCAACTGTCATAAGAGAAGCTTTTGTTCAGTAGATGGTAATTATCACACAGACCCACAGCTGGACAACATAAGGAGAGTGAGAGACTTAGTGTTCATTCCCAAGCAGACTATGTTTATCACACTCCTCTATTTAAGGCTCAGGGATCTACATAGAAGATGGTACAAAAAGACTGTCAGAGCCAGACATGGGGATAGCATTTTCTAAACAAAACAGTACAGATGCACACATGAATTCGCAGATATTGTGGCAGCATTTATAAGACCAGCACAAGTTCAAGACAGACAAGCACAGAGCATGGAGAAGGGGCAGTGAACACTAAGCCCTGCCCCTAGCCAAAAGTCACACAAAAATAATAGTTGCTGGGAAAGGGAAAGTCAGTTTTCTTCAACCGAGTGACACTGGGTATATCAGCCACACTGCAGGGCAGGTCTCATGCTCAGGAATTAGCTGACACAAACCAGACTCTGATGTCCAGGGGTTTCTTTCTCCCTTCCTCCCTCCTTTTCTCTTTCTTTCTATTCGCTTTTCTTTAAGAGTAAGAAGAAGAAGTTGGGTAAGTAGAAGAGTGAAGTTGAGGAATAAGAAAGAATTTGATTTTTTAAAAGTAACATTGCCCTTGTAAGAATACAGCATTTGAGAGAAGAAATCAAAGTGCTAGTATTTACAACCTTAAAACCCAAAGAATAAGAGTCTGGTGCAAGATAGGAAAGAAACAAAACAAAACAAAACAAAAAAAACTACAACAAAAACCAAACTAAAATAAGAAAACCCTACAATGTTAAGACAAAAAACATGATGACTTAAGGGAAATGCAAATCAAAACAACCCTGAGATTTCACCTCACACCAATGAGAATGGCTAAGATCAAAAACTCAGGGGACAGCAGATGCTGGCGAGGATGCAGAGAAAGAGGAACACTCCTCCATAGTTGGTGGGATTGCAGACTGGTACAACATTCTGGAAATCAGTCTGGAGGTTCCTCAGAAAATTGGACATTGAACTGCCTGAGGACCCAGCTATACCTCTCTTGGGCATATACCCAAAAGATGCCCCAACATATAAAAAAGACACGTGCTCCACTATGTTCATCACAGCCTTATTTATAATAGCCAGAAGCTGGAAAGAACCCAGATGCCCTTCAACAGAGGAATGGATACAGAAAATGTAGTACATCTACACAATGGAATATTACTCAGCTATCAAAAACAATGACTTTATGAAATTCGTAGGCAAATGGTTGGAACTGGAAAATATCATCCTGAGTGAGCTAACCCAATCACAGAAAAACACACATGATATGCACTCATTGATAAGTGGCTATTAGCCCAAATGCTTGAATTACCCTAGATGCCTAGAACAAATGAAACTCAAGACGGATGATCAAAATGTGAATGCTTCACTCCTTCTTTAAAAGGGGAACAAGAATACCCTTGGCAGGGAATAGAGAGGCAAAGATTAAAACAGACACAGAAGGAAAACCCATTCAGAGCCTGCCCCACAGGTGGCCCATACATATACAGCCATCCAATTAGACAAGATGGATGAAGCAAAGAAGTGCAGGCCGACAGGAGCTGGATGTAGATCGCTCCTGAGAGACACAGCCAGAATACAGCAAATACAGAGGCGAATGCCAGCAGCAAACCACTGAACTGAGAACAGGACCTCTGTTGAAGGAATCAGAGAAAGAACTAGAAGAGCTTGAAGGGGCTCAAGACCCCATATGTACAACAATGCCAAGCAACCAGAGCTTCCAGGGACTAAGCCACTACCTAAAGACTATACATGGACTGACCCTGGATTCTGACCTCATAGGTAGCAATGAATATCCTAGTAAGAGCACCAGTGGAAGGGGAAGCCCGGGGTCCTGCTAAGACTGAACCCCCAGTGAACTAGATTGTTGGGGGGAGGGCGGCAATGGGGGGAGGATGGGGAGGGAAACACCCATAAAGAAGGGGAGGGGGAGGGATTAGGGGGATGTTTGCCCGGAAACCAGGAAAAGGAATAACACTTGAAATGTATATAAGAAATACTCAAGTTAATAAATAATAATAATAATAATAATAATAATAATAATAATAATAATAAAAACAGGCAGCAAATGTGGTTTTGAATGGTGTGCTTTCAGTAAGATGCACATTGACTGGATTAGAGATCATTTGCTGGTTGGGGATTTAGCTCAGTGGTAGAGTGCTTGCCTAGCAAGCGCAAGGCCCTGGGTTTGGTCCCAAAACAAAACAAAACAAAACAAAAAACAAAAAACAAAAAAACATGATGACTTATCTTGATTGTTGGTTTGACTAGATTAAGTATCTAGGAGATTATTAAAAAGCTCTTCTGTGAATCCGTGAGGGCTTTTCAGCAGCTCTGGATTTGGGTGGCAATTTCCCATTGAATGGTGCCCAGGTGGAATGAACAGGAAAATGGAGAGTGCCCTCCTTTGCATGAACATGGCCTCCCTTTGCTTCTAAGCTCCCTGTAATGTGATCTGCCCCACCATACTTTCCTATCATGATTCACTAAACCTCTGAAAGATGGAGTGAAATAAATCCTTCGTCTTCCTGTCACTGAAAGCCCAAAATCTGACTACACAGAAAAATGGCAGCATTCCTTTGACCCAATACCATAGATCAGAGGAGTTGAATTTTGCTCAGAGTAAATCTTCTATTAATGGTCTCCCAGATTTGGGGTGTGACCATAACGAAGCTCATGAGTGAAATCAATGCAATGCATTTCTTATAAACTGGTGAACTGTGCAATGTTAGAGACCAGGTTGTGAGGTGTGAGACAGAATGATTGATTTATGGCAAAATGCAGGCCAATAAAGAAATTAATGGACTTTAAATTATTACTTTAAGAGGGAGTTTCACACTTCTGTTTCCAGGCAAAATTTAATAAGGTAGAAGTGTTTCTTAAGGAAAAAAAAAAGAGCCAGACTAACTCTAAATGCAAGGATTTAAAAAGAAATACTTAGTAAATTGTTAGCCTCAAAGAGCAATCAGCTGGCTCTAAGTTCGAGGTTGGAACATGAGAACTTGTTTTGTGGAGTCGATAGCCAACCACAGAGCGGGAAGGTCAAACTGAGGCAGGTCCAGTGCAGCCAGCAGGGCCACAAAGCCCCTTGGGAGGTATTCTGTTTTGTTTTTGTTTCTAGGCAAGATGTTCAGTTTTCCATTCTCTTTCTCCCAGACTCTCCTTGACTATTCACAGAAACAAAGCAAGGAAACTGCCAGAGTTCACACTCTGTGACCTGGTGAGGGAGAAGCAGCCACACGAGAGGGGCAAGAAAATGCTGAATCCTTATCTCTTCCCTAGGGAAGGAGCCTTACTTGGCTAGAAAAGTGTATCATATATTCTCCTTGGGGAAGGAAGAGTTCCAAGAGTCCTTCTCTTGGGGTGAGATCAGAGGATACCCCAGAATCCAGGTCATGGTATCTGCTTGAGATTGAGGTTAAATCAAACAGTAACAACCCCACTCCACAGCTCCCCACTTATTAAGGTATAAGCCAAGCTAATGATCCTCAAAAGCAGGTCACAGCAGAATAGCACTGGGACACTTTGGACAGCAATACATCCCACAGGAGAAATTATCTATTATCTATTATCTAAGAGCTATTATCTAAGCTACAGAGCACATGGGACACCTAAAGTGAAGGGCCCCAAAGGCAGTGCTCAGTCAAAGCAACCCTCACCCCAAACATAATCATAGACCCACATCATCGAGTTATCTGAAGTCCCTGTTCCACTAAAAGTAACCATAGCAACAACAAACCCCAAGCCCACCTATATCCTGACTACAGAGGGTCTGGTTCATAACTTATGACTGCTCATATATATGTTACATACATATATACAGACGGACATACATACATACGTACGTATGTATGTACAAGGTTTACATTCTTACCTTATCAGAGCAAGAAGCCTATACGGTTGTTTTGTTTTCCAGGTTTTGCAAGGTATTCAAGAAATCATATGAAACTTTCAATGTTATTAGAAAATAGGCGATCTTGTCCAAAATAAGTCTAACATAAGTCTTTTGAACATGTTTAAGGCAAGCAAGTATGAGCTATGACTTTAGTGACTTGGATGCATTGATTTTAATGTGTGAAGATGGATTTATTGGACATTACCATTTCCTAAGTTGAGGAGTATCTATAGATGGCCTTACTCCACTTATATTCTCTCTCTCTTTCTCTCGGTCTATGGGGGAGAAAAGCCATTTTCAGATACAGTTACCTCAGCCTCTATAATCTATACAAGATGTCTGGCAAAATTATGAGGTATCAGAAAAGCAAGGGAAAAACTCAGTGCCCTTACAAGGAGCTCTTCATCGGCATCAGACCCTGCCTCAGACAGTGGAACAATGTTCAGGGAACTTACATGACCAGGATTGACCTGTTAAAAGCATCTGCTAAGAAAGCAGATACGTAGAGCCTCACCGACCACTTCAGCTGAGAGATGGAGATGGCAAGAATCAACTGGAAATCCCAGAAGTAGAAATTCAGTTACACAGTCTACAAGCCTCTCCCTGGCTCATTCCTTCACCAAGGAAGGTGAAAGGTCAATACAAAAAACTCCAACTGAAACCCAGAGTAAAAGGGGGACAGAAACAGAGTATGCAAGAACAGTCAAGCAACCGTCTATCCACAGCCAACATTCCAGAAAGACATTCTGGTGCAGAATTCCCCAAAGTGCATGACGGCCACCAAGAGCAGATGCATGAAGTTCAGAGGCCACTTCATGTGAAAGTAGGAAAACAAACAAAAACAAAGTTTTAATTTAATGAACAGCATTGTACAGCAGCTCACTGACTGTGAGTTCTAAGAACCCTAAGAGAGACTACAGAACCCTTTACACAACTGATTTTGCCCTACATATGCATTTACAACAAAGCTTAATATGTAAATTGGGCACAGTAAGAGATAATAAAACATACAATTATCATAGCCTGCTATAACAAAATGTATTTCAAAGTGATGAATTTTCCCCCTGGAATTTTCTACCTAATAAGTTCAGCTTGTGCTCGACTGGGAGTACCTGGACATACAGAGATCAGACTCTCAGGTAAGTCAAGGTCACTGTACCAAGGCTACTTTACCAGTCTGGCTGATGGTGCTATGGTTGACATCTCTGCTAGTTTTGCAATGCCCCTACAGTTCTAAACTTATTGCAAACTAAAGACTTATGAAGGGTGCCTTAATTGTGAGATTTTATATCAAGAAGGAATTACCAAAGCTTAAGGCAATAAAAGAAACTCATTTGCTAAGAAAGCTACTTTCCCACACCTACACATTGTGAGCGCTCAGTATTTGAGTTTGTATTTTCAGATCTGCAGTTCAAGGTGGAAACCTATTTATGGTGGTCACTACTGTGGAAAGCATCTTCCTATCCAAATTTGCTAACTTACATTAAAACTGTGAGGGTGGAGGAGACTGGTAATGTGAGCATTGCTTTTAACCTTCTACTTTTTAGACGTATGTCTTCAAGGAGTTTTAAGCAATTCTTTTATGAAGACTGTATAGTACTATGGGGAGTAAGGGGAGAAAGCTGTCTGAGGCATGGGTACTAAAGGCTACTGCATAAAAGGGACAGTAAACGAACCAGGAGACAAGGCTCTTCCATGCCCCAGCAACAGGACCTTGGGAAGTTACACTTTCCAAAGCCTCACTGAGCAGAGCTCCAAATGGGATAAGCAGAACAAAAAGATTGCTGTGGGGGTTTCCAGTCAGCGAAGGGAGAAATGTAGTTCTTCCATTACTGTTTCTAAAAGCTGTCAGTAAGTGTCAGCTGTCAGTTCAGTTTGAACAAAGGGCTGAAAAAACTAGCTGGAGAGATTCAAGCAATGGCCTCACACCTAAGTGCTACTTCAGGAAGGAGGAGGAAAAGGCTCCCAGGCAGCAGGCTCAGAAAACATTTCAGAGAGAAGACTGCATAAACCGTTGGATAGACGGACAGAGGCTCAGGGCGTTCTTGGGAGGCACGCTGCAGAGGAGGAAGGTCAAGATGTGCACAACACGATGAGGACCGGCAGACAGAAAGCAGGAAAGGGCCTAGGGAAACACTGCTGCTGCAAAGGGAGGGCAGGTGAGAGCCCCCAGGGCTGTCTACATTGGAAATCAAATGCAAAGTAGATGTAAAATAGGCTTCGGAGACCATGACTCTGTCTTTCAGGAACTGACCCAGCCTTGGAGCAGACATTTGTGAGGTATTGGGATTCAATACCTACTTCCTTCTCCCATAGCTCTGCAATCACTCTGAGAAAAGTGTCCAAGCAGTTCAAACAAAGCATTTTACATCAAGGCTCCTACAAACCTTCTATGGTTTCACTATTCCCTGCCAAACAGGCTGAAATCCAACATTGTAACAATATTAGGGAATGTCTTAGTTTCTACTGCTGCAATGAAATACCATGACCAAAATGCAAGGAAGGCGGCTTCTTCAGCTAACACTTCCACATTGCTGTTCATCACCAAAGGAAGTCAGGGCAGGAACCTGGAGGCCCAGGAAGGGTGCTGTTTATTGGCTTGCTTTCACATGGCTTGCTCTGTCTGCTTTCTTCCAGAACCTAGAACCACCAGCCCAAGGACAGCATCACCCACAATGGGCTGGGTCGTCCCCCACTGATCACTAATTGGGAAAATGTCTTACTGTTGGGTCTCATGGAGGCATTTCCTCAACTGAGGCTCCTTTCCCTCTGATGACTCTGGCTTATGTCAGGCTGCATCGCAACCAGCCAGTACAGGAGATGACATCTTCAGGGGACAAGTTAAGAATGGGTCTATCGCCCGACTTTAGAGTGCATTCCTGACATAATGAGTTTTGCTAGATTTTCTCTTGTCTTGAACTTCTCTGAATTTCCACTGTTTGTAAGTTACCCAGTCCGTGGTATTGTTATGGCCATAGAAAATAAATTAGGGTGGCATTCCATGTTCTTCCTTTGCTTAAAATAAAGAATCGTTATCTTCAAATGTGCAAAACAGTCAATAGGACGAGGAGTTTGAGGCCATTCTCATCTGTAGAATGCACGAAATTCTGTCTCAAAAACAACACAAAGCTAATGACTTTGTCTTCAGAGTAATTTTTTTCCGTAACTATTTTTGTTAGTCTCCCCAACGTACATTTTTCCTCTGCTTTTACACAAAACTGCTTTCGAAGAAAGACTGGTACAAGTTACAAGTATGAGACCCCTCCCAAGCCCTGCACCTGTTTTAAGGAAGGTTGCCTGACATCACTCTGATTCTGTAACAGAGCGTATTTAGCCATCCACCTTCCACGTGAAGGCAGCAGAATTCCCAGACTCCGTGATGGTGGTGCAGTTACTCGCCAGCTGTGCAACCTTACATTTCTCAACCTCTTCCAATTTCAGATTCTCCCTGGACTAAATAGAGATAATGAGATCTTCACATCACAGGAGAATAGGAATTTACATGCCAATGTGCTTACGGAGTACTAGAATGTGCTCAAACATACAACTATCTAGAGTAAACCATAGCCACCAATATCACTGGCTACAGGGGTCCTCAAGATACTGCATTGGTAGGATACTAGCAGCCTGCAGAAATTATGAGGGGGAGGCTATTTGGGGCTCAAGAGCCTAGCCTACTGTCTCCTAGAAACGAAAGGTCTTCTAGCTGTAACATACTTGCAGATTCAAAGCATCCCTGTGCCCTACCCTCAGGCTCATGGATCTATCTACAATCCAGTGACTCCAGAGCTGACTTGATGAGGATGGTATCCCATCTAATTATCACATTATTGTTGAAACCCCTTGTTTAAGTCAATCTGTCTGCCAGAAGTCTGGTATTCCACTCTCTGCTACCTTTAGTCTCCAATTCATCTTCCCTACCCAGGTGTCCATTCTTGTTCTTTAAGCTCAACTCATATCCTACCACCTTCAACCTCTTCCTTAACCACTCAGCTACTATCAGCACCAAGGACCAGTTCTCTCTGCTCATGTCTCCCTCACTCAGAGTTCTATTTTTCTGCATAAACATCCCACTGAGGCTTTAAGCCTGACAACTGGCTTTATCTTTTATTAGCTCTCTAACAGCTGGGACATTCTGCACACAGAAGAGGCAATTCACATATGCATGCTGATGAAGTCTGAGGGTGGGACCCAATCTATTCCCTAATTGGAGAAGCTAGAAGCCAAGCTCAAAATGACTCCTTTTCCAGAAGCAACACATTCCATCCAGTGTGGCTAAGCAAGCTGAAGTCTGAGCGACAGGCCTGGCACACGCTCAGTCACACACATTTATAAAGGTGCCCTTTGCCTGCTCCCTTACCCCCACAGCTCACATGGCCTTCCAACCTGTGCTATCTCTTGTCCTTCATGGAGTCCTAATGTCAGAGCCTGATTCTATCATCCCGGTCCTCCCAAGATATCACAAGTTCCCTCTTAGACTATTCATTCTTTCTCCCTCCCTGCCTGTCTCCCTCTTTCCCAGCCTTTCTTCCATTGTATCCCTTCCTCTCTTCTCCTTTCTTCTCTTCTAATGTCCCTTCTCTCTCCTCTCTCCCCATTTCCATTCTTCCTCTTCTTCCTTCCCCATGATCTCCCTTCCTCTCCCTTCTCTTTGTCTTTTCCCCTTTCTTTATCCATAGTGCCAGGGCTAGAATGTTATACCTCACGAATGGTAAGGAAGTACCTCTCTACTGAGCCTCTCTACTGTAGACTCTCTCACTACATCTTAAAACCTAAGTTAAGGAGAGCAGTCAAGGAACACTTTTAAAAGCTCGGTGGGAACTAATTTACCCAGAATAAAGATAAGAAAATTGTCAATCCCAATAGAAAGCCATTCTCACCAGTTTGTCCCTTTTGTAACAGAATATACAACTTGTACAGGTCCCATGTTTTCCAGTCCCATGAAAGTCAATGGAGCTGACCCTCTTGGAAGGTGTTAGAACTGTACAGCTAATACCATATTTTATTGTCCCTTCCCACCATCCAAATGTGAGAGAAGCATCAGCCACATCTCTGGAAAGCCAAGAACAAAATGAAAATGTAGGAATTCAAATAATTGTGCAACTGCAGTATATACTCCTGTCGTGAAGCTCCTAGTCGGAGGGTCTAGATGGAATGCCTAAAAGTTGTCTTCCTGCCAAAGGAAAGAAACCAAAGCTACTTCCCTTAACGTCATTGAAGGAGGAATTCACTCAACCATTTGTAACTCTGAGCATGTACGTGCATTTAAGCCTCTTATCTCCAATTCCAGAATGTGTGTCATTTATCCCTTCTTGTGGGAAATTAAAGAATCGGCAGACAAACAAGATGTGAGAGCAGAGAGGATAGGTGACTGAGGGACAGGGGAACCTGATATCGCACAAGTTTACTCCTCTTCCAGCAGAAGCAATATCAAGAGATCTATGTCTTCGATTTCCCGTAGACCCTGGCTTAGGACTCTGAGGTATACCTCAAGGCCTGTCATACTTTGCTCGTGTATCTTCCACAATCTTCACGCCTACTGCAATAGCCTAAAAATAAGGCAAGGGTCACCCAAGATCAGGATCCCTACTAGTCTCTGTTTCTGCCCCTGGATCCCCAGATACAGAGCAACTCCTTAGAATGTCTTCGCCATTCTGCTTCCTCACCAAGAGGCTGAAAAGGAGCAAGTCATTGACATGAGCACTGAAGGGAGAGCCTCTTTCCTGCCCAATATTATCCCTGGCATATTTGCTTATTGGTGGGTTGCTAAAATCCAGACCTAGAGCTCCAGAAGTTTCTTGGACTTGACAAGGGAAGCTTGAACAAAGTGATCACAGTGTCCCCTTAAAGTCACATGGTGACAAATACTCAATAGGCCTCCAAATCTCGAAAGTTCCCCTACGTCTTGACTGTAATGTACAGGGCAGTAGTAACTGAACGACCTGCTGCGAAGTTTTATAGCCACCTCCAGATTGCCTGGCTTTACAAGGTGTCTCAGCACAGCCTCTTTCATAGTCACTTTTGCAGCTTCAAGAAAAATCCCTGAAGCAGGAAAATGTGTAAAGGACAGAAACTTATTTCTTTATACTGTTGGGCTTCTGTTAGCTCAAGATGACACTGCTACAGGTTCACTGTCTATAGAGCCCCACCTCCTTGTGTGTGTCTCTGTGTGTGTGCATGAATGTGTGTGCATGTGTGTATATGCATGTGTGCATGCATGTGTATGCACATGTGCATGCACATTTATGAATGTGTGTGCATGCAGGCATATGTGTATATGTGTATGCATGTGTGGGTGTGTGCAAGTGCGTGCTGTGTCCTCATATAGTAAAGGTGGAAGAGAAGCTGTTGGAAGCTCCAGAAGTCTCTTTCATAAAGGCCTAAATCATATTCCTGAGGTTTTATCCTTCAGTGCTGAAACCATCAAGACTGTCACATTGTCAACACTCGAATTTTTAGAGGGATACATTCAAGCCACTGCACCATCCAAACCTTTCTAATGGATCAGAGCTCGGTTCCATCGCATCCCCAAGTTGAGTCATTCCGACATTTGAAATCGCTTGCCATGCCACTGCAGTAGCTGCAGGAGGAGGACATCACAGGCTAGTGACTGACAATAGACACTAAAAGCTCACCTAGGGGTCCCACTGTCAGATATTTGCATTGCAGAAGACTTAGAAAGGTAAATTGCTTCGTGGAAGAATGCAAAACTTATATCCACCACCCTCTTAAGGAAACATGAAATCAAAGACAAATGGCAAACCACACACCAGTGTGTGTATCTTCCTCTGAAGGGATATGTAATAAAATGTTGGGAAAAGTGATGAACAGTTAGACATTCTGAGGCAGGGCCTTCATTACTGCCTGGTTTTCACTTCTCTTTTCAAATGATTGCAAAAAAAAATTAATGCTATTAAATAAGAATTCAACATAAAACTCAGTGCCCATGAGACATTCTGAACAGAGAGATAACTGTTGCTCTCCCAGGTTTTACAGACAAATAATAAATCCCATAGATAATAAATTATATAGGCAGAAGTGTGTTATTCTCTTTCTGCAAGCTCTACGGAAATACAGAGTTGTCACAGCCATGTCAGATGCCATCAGTGCTAGTCCTCAATTCCTCCCTTTGTAGAGTAGGTGTCTGTTGGTTACCCAGCCCCGTGGATGGTCAGCACTCTTCCACCTGGGCCTAGGAAGGGCCTTGGCACAGCAGGTTTCCTGTTGATGGAGGAGCAAGCCAATTCTCAAGAAGTTTAAGGATCTCATTGTAAGTCACATAGCACCCATGCTTATATTACCTGCCTCATAGCTTTCTGTTTTATATCACTGTTACCTGGAACCATTGCATCCCATAGGGATTTATTTATTTATTTATTTATTTATTTATTTATTTATGGAACAAGTTGTGGTTTGAATGTAAAAGGCCCCCATATCCCCATATGTCTGCACAACTAGTCCCCAGTGAGTGGTGCTGTCTTTGGAAGGTTATGGGACATTTAGAAAGTAGAATCTGGCTGGAAGAAGTGCATAACATGGGGCGTGTCTTGCACTGTTATTGTCACAGCCTAGTTCTTGTATGCGCTCTGCTTCTTGTTCCTGTAAATGTGACATGAGGAGCAGCCACCTGCCTCCTATCCTGCTTTTCCCATCATGGTGGACTATACTCCCTTAAACTTGCAAACCTTTAAGTTGTTTCTTATGAGGTATGGGCTTAGCAACAGAAGAAGAAACTAATTCATCCACAAGCAGCCTCGTCCTTACCCCGCTAGTCCAGGAGCGGGCAGATTTGCTGACTCCCTTTTGAATCCCCTGAGCACAGAGAACTTCACTCCTGCTTAGCCTAATTTCCCACGGACTTTGGCTAAATGACTCCAACTTTGGACTACCCAAGTCTCAGACATCAGACAAAATCATTTTCACGGCAGTTATGTTTAGAAATGCAAATAAGTTTAAAATATATTACTCCCAGCAAAGTCCTTATCACTGCTCAAGCTCATTATAGAAAACAGATCTCCAATCAACATTTCCCATTTGCTTCTTTCCCTTTGAATAGGTGTGGATGAAAGGAAAGTGAGTCAAGGCTGAGAAGATCGAGAATAATTCAGTCCCACGGCCTCTCTGCAACAAGAACCAGGACTTCACCTCCAGCCCAGTCCTCTTCCAGCTGATTCCTGTAGAGACCAGAATCTACTCAGTTCTGAGATAACACTGTCTTCGTTTTCGTAGATTGGACTTAAATTCTGCTTCCTGCATCTTCTGACTTGTCGACTCTTCCCAAATGCCTCACATCCCGTGACCATAAAAGATGCCCCCCCATATTGCTTTGATATGGATAACAATTTAAAAACCAAATAACCAGAGCTGTTTATAAGCATCAGTTATACACAAATACATTTAAAGTGTTTTGTCTTCATTTATACAGCACATAAGAGTGATTATCGGGGCTTATACCAAATTCAGAAGCTACACATGATTTGGTCTCCCTAAGAATATCAAGCTATGTTTTATATACGGAAGCAACCCTGGGCAGCTTGGGCAAGAACATCTCTAATAGACACTCAGTCAAATCTCAAAGCAAAGAAACCCAGGCTGGTGTCACTGCTGATTAAGAAAGACTGGCGTTACATATTAAGATTTCGGGTAAAGAAAAGCAGATGGAGATTTCAAAAATGAAGGCAGATTGAAAATCAAAAGGGCAAACCTTCCAAGCTGCAGGCATTGATTTGTAATCAAGTTCTTTTCAAATTGCTTTGTATGTGGGCAGCAATCTATAGCATACTCAGGAGAGCGTGGCAGAGCGGCGGTGTCTTTAAAAAGATGTTTAATGATATCCCCTGAGGGTCAGCTAGTAAAATAATATATGTAGAAGCGCCTCATAAACTAAAGCACCATCAAATGTGCTGTTACCTCTTCCTGAACTCTTACTGAATGCTCATCACGTGCTTATACTACACTGGTTAGTGGCCAGAGGTGAGAGAGATATATATGTATATAGTACCTCAAATACATGAATTTAAAAATAGCCCTCAGCAAAAGATTGGTCTTGTAAGTGATTTTTCTACCTAGTTCTAGATATGTGAAAAATGATTCTATATTAAAAATTCATGAATATATGGCTCAGCTATAAAGTAAAAAAAAAATCCACAAGATAGCCAAGTGCCTAAAGGGAATAGAATAGTAAAAAGAGTAGTGTGTGTGTGTGTGTGTGTGTGTGTGTGTGTGTGTGTGTGTGTGTGTGTGTATGTGTGTGTGTGTGTGTGGGTGTGTGTATGTATGTATGTTTGTGTGTGTATGTGTGTGTGTAGCCTAGCCTGTTAGTGAGCATCAGGGATGTGTCTCCACCCCCCAGAACTGGGATCATAAGTGCGTACCACCATTCCTGACTTTGTGTGAGTGCGCTAATAGCACGTGTATGTGCAGGAGATTCTGGGTGATTGTACTCAGGTCCTTATACTTCCAATGTGTTTGCACTTTGAGCTGACACCCCAGCCTGGGAGAATTTGTGGCTGAAGAGAAACTGTCTTTTCTGGGGGTTAGGGGGGTGCAATAGCATGATTTCCTGACAGAAAAAGGTACCAGTTAAAAAAGAACAGCCATAATTCTGGCCATGTTGAAGAAGATTTTGTCCAGAGGTTGAGCAATGGGACTAAATGCCTTCAACAGCTTTTCCCAAATCAGTAGATAGTTTCTGAACCAGCACTAATGTGTCAATTAGCAAGAAAATACCAATGAACCCTCCAAGGAACTAGATAAGGAGATCTGTCACCTAAAGAATCAGAGATTGAATCAGTAGACTTGTGCCAATGATAAAGTGAATGGCTCGTCTCATTCTGTCAGCTCTGACTTCTGCATAAAGTGACACTGTAGTTAAGGACCTGCTCCCAAGGCTCTGATGTCTTCGGTTCGAATCCTGGCTCTGTCACATGTTATGTAGCACCATATTTTCCCATAACTAATGTCCCTTTCCCTTATTCCTGAATGAGGTCCTCCGGAATACATAGTGTCTGTGCAGCACACTTCGAACAGGATCTGGCCCATGTAAAAGCTTTGGCCTATGCATTCTTTCAGGTCTCACAATCCAACCCAATTCCTAGAAGTGTCTAGGATAAATGATGCAGTGAAATTGTTCAATATTCTATTTGGTTTTCAGAGTTTGTTTTTATATGTTGTTTTACTTTTCTCTTTTTGGAGAGTGGGTTGGTGTGTATGATAATTTGCACATGTGAGTTTGCACGTGGAGACCAGAGAATGGCAGTGGGTGTCTTCCTCAATTGTGCACCATCTGATTTTTTTTTTCCATACAAAAAAAATCTGCCTATCTGGATGTGTCAAATCCAAGTTCCAGGTCTTCCTGCCTTCTAGGCAAGCACTTTACCAATCAAAGCATAATGTTCTACCCTCTTCTAACACAGAATAACTAAGCTGTATTTAATGTAGTTTCCAAGAGAAAGTGAGAAGAAGCAGATGTTTCTGAACAGTCAAACATTACAACACACCTTTGGTGTCCCTCATAAAACCTGCCACTAGCCACTTCACAACCAAGTCGGCCAAGACATGTCTGTAGCAGAGACATGCTCAGACTGTGGGATACTTCAGAACTTTTTTTCAATCCCTCAAATCCTGCCCCGCACCCCCAAAATCTCCGAGCATACCAACCTTCTATGAAGTCTGCAGCCGTGTAAGGGCGCTGGTGTGGGCTGCTTTCCACAGGGCTGTTTAGACTCTCCAGGGCTGATTCGATAGCTTCCACTAGCTCATCTCGCTTGTCCTTCCTCACTGGTTTCTCCTCAGGGTGGCGGGTCAGACCAGTCTCCAGCTGGTATACTTTCTGCAGAGTGAAGCTATCAAAAGGCACAGCAGCATACTCGGTGGCCAGCTTGACACCGGCGTGGACCTCAGCCTTGTCCACCTGCCCACGCAGGAAGGCCAGTATATCGGCCTGGGCTTTGGGTTCAGGGTCCCAGCCTGACCGCAGGCTGGTGGCATCGCTGGCCTGGTCTTGCCCACTGCGGAGCTGCTCACTGCGTGCCTGCAGTTCATCCTTGAGCTGCGCGATCTGTCGCTTAAGACTATTCACATAGTTGCGATGCTGTTCCTCACGCTCCTGTAGCACCGCTTGGTAGCCATCTTTGCCTGTGGGGCCATTGGCCCGTGGCAGTCCCAGCTGCTCTTGGTCGCCTTTTGGGGTGCAGGCTAACATGTAGAGAACAGAGATGGCACAACAGAGCAGCACTAGCAGAATCACTACCCGGGAAATCCACCCCACCAGCCCGCGTCGGACCATCCTCACTCAGGTGCGGGCCATGCATCCAGGTCCAGAGTATGCAACATCCCAGGGCACCAGGAGGGCCCCCAACACGGGCTTTTCTGTTTAGAACACAGTGCGGCTGAAGTCCCCTGAACTGATTCCATCCATTTCCTTCTAGAACATAGCCTGTCTTTGGAAGTCAGCCATTACATGAGAAGGCTCTCCTGCTTCCAAGAGAAGATCCTCTAGGCAGAAACAATCAGTTAAGTGGAATCTCCAAGTTCTTTCTTTTGTTTCCATCATAGTCTTCCTGATGTGCTGAAGATGAGGGGGATCCTGGAAAGACACAAAGGACAGGGAGGCTTAGTGTTTCCGTTGAGACTTGAACTTTTCCATTCAGGACCCCTTCTCATCTGAAAACTTTTCACTTGATCTGGCATATATAGGTATATAAAATAAGCACACAAATCAAATATTTACTCAGTAGAAATCATACATTTATTTTAAAGCAATTCATTTATATACATTTAATTTTAACATTTATTAAAGATTAAGCAACTGTGCATATTCATGACATGGAGGTGGGGTTTTTTTTGACATAACTCTTGGCTGAATATTTGATACTGCAGGATGGATAGCTCACCTACATCGTTTTGCAGAACTGATTAGTATTTTGATCCTATAATCCGATGCTAAGAAAAGCACTTTGCATACTTATATAAGGAAAAAACGGCAGAAGCATGTTCAAAGCTTTCTTTTCAGAAATAGTTGAAAATGCTGTCCTAATCCTCAGTCAAGATCTGTTTAGCCGTCACTTATGAAATCCAAATGGAAAACTCATATCCAAGTTATTTAAACCAAATATTTCAACACAATCAAATCCAAAGGTATACTAATTTGAAACTTACGTTCTGAGGATTAACAGTAGAAAGATGCTAAAAGTCTTTGTTAACTACAATCAAAACATTATACATCTACTGGAGGGCAAATTTGGCACGTACTGCACAATAAAAACACTGCCGTTCATAGCACGCCTCTGGACTGAGGTGTGTCAGGCATTTTGTGCTGTAATGGCTCCCACAGTGATAAGTCCATGTTTTATCTGTAGCGACATCTCCAGATGCAGCTTGGGTGAGCGCTACTAGAAATGCATGGATTCGTGTGCACTTGATTTTGAATTTTTTTGGTCATTGCATGTTCAGAAACCTTATTCTTGCTGAATTTCTCATGAACTCCATGCTCAGTTACATGAAGCTGCAACGAGGCACTTAAGACACTGAGGGCTCATTCATTAAGGCAGTCAGTAGACTACTGACCCATCCCCCAAGGTTTATGGAAAGTGTTTATGGCAGATAAATAAGTATGAGTGTTTCTGTTAATTAGAACACAAGTGTACATCAAAAGAAATGTGAAAAGATGGGTGGAAACCACTGCCAAATGCAAACAGTACTTCTGTTGAGAATTGAGGCTGATTTTTGACATGTCTTTATGTTTCTGTATGTTGAACTCTTCCTAATGACCCACATTTTAATGCTCAAAAGCAAAGCACTTCAACTACCGGCAGTACACTTCTCTACCAGTGCCTGTCTAGCAGGGAGAGCTCTGCAGTCAGGTGTGTATGCTCTCCTCTGAGGCAGACCCAATGGCCATCAGAACAGACTTCAAGCTTTCCGATGAACAAGTAGGGAGTTACCCAGAAGGCCAAATATGCCAGCACAAAATGTCAACAGTGATGCAGTCAGAGGGATCTGAGATAACTGTCTCACCACAGTCTCCAACTAGTTCTGCTAATGGCAATGTGGGCTTTACCACAGAAAGGCATGGGTTAGAAGAAGAACAGAGATAAGATGTTTCTTGTCAGAACTCAAATTCTAGACATGCTTCTTCCCATCTATGTGAAGACTTCTGCATCTTGCTTGGTCATCAGTTCTGAGAATGACTGCACCCCAACACTAAATCTTTGTAATAAGGATGCACTATTTCCACGTCCCCTAGGTCACACCTTCCTCTCTCCTCTATGACAGACAACATCTCTTGACATGTTTGTTTTGAGGTGCTCTCCCTTTTTAAATCATCTTGATTATCATGGCCATAAATTAATAAATGAGCCAATAAAAGCAGATCAAATGAATATTTTTGTTTAAAGATATTTTTATACAACTATCTTGTATGTATTCTTACATACCAGGTACCTTAAAATCAAGGAAGTCCTACATTTTGCTAATTTACAAAAAACAACATTTTAAATAACCCCTATAAATTATGGAATTATTTTTATAGTGTTCTCGTCTTATCTCAGCCATCCAGGTTTTGGGCCGATAACCATTTCTTTTCCTAGTGCTCTGTCCCAGTCTTGATGAGAAAAGGCATCTAAACAAATTGCACTTCCAGAGCCCCTGGTGGAAAGACATCTCACAGTCATTCTCTACACTCAGGATATGATGATCCAGGCTCACTGTCCTGTTCTGGATATATCGTGCACCTGCTTCATTCTGCGTTCACACATGGGCAAGCTTTTCCCACTGCCCATGAGACAAGCTTCTTACTAATATCCCACACCATCAAAATTGTTTATTTATCCATTTTCTGTAAAAGTTTACTATACAACATTTCCACTCCAATATATTCTCTGGCATTTCTCTGGCCCTAATGTTTCTCAACTATAATTAGAACATAGTTATTAGTACAAAGTTTAAAGTACATGCTTGCCCTTGGAAGCCTTTTATGTCTGATGAAAATCTCAGGATCTGTATAATTATTATAATTCTGTGATTAAAACCATCTTGGTTTTGATGTTCAGGCACCTTGCTGTTTTTAATGAAATCTCTCAGATGAGCTCATTATATCTAAGTATTAAATTATCAGTGAAGACATGTTATCACATTATTCTGCCATTTTAAAGACTTTTATTTTAAATACCTTGTCATTACTGACAAAATAAGAAAATCAAAAAAAAAAACAAAGAAATGGAACATTCAACACAATTTATTGTGGTGTGAAACTTAAAAGACGCAATCACGCTAACAAATTTTAATGGGATAAATGTTGCATTTGCATAATGGATCGAAGTCAAGTTAGTTTAACTGAAGCAATGTATTAAGACTAGGGTTAATAAAATTAAAATGAGGATGGTGTTGGTGCACACCCTTAATCCCAGCACTAGGAGGAGGGTGGGGAATCTCTGAGTTCAAGGCCAGCTTGTGGAACTATACAATGGGTTCCAGGACAGTCGCGACTACACAGAGAGATCCTATATCACAAAAACAAAGACAAGCAAGCAAGCGAACAAACAACAAGAAGACTAGTAGAAAATTAAAACTATACACTCTCTGTTCTATCCGTAAGTCCTTTGTTACAGGGACTGGGTGGTAGTGGTAAGAGTACTCAGTGAGTAGACAGGCCCGCCACCAAGTCTGGAAACCTGATTTGGATTCCTTGGACCTACATGGCAGAATGAAAATCCAACTTTCATATCTATGTGTATATAGTTACACAGGCACACAACAAATAAATTATTTTTTAAAAGTCTAGATAGTCTGACTTTGGAAATTCATTTAGTTAGGGAGCCAGGAGAACCAAGATATTTTGCAAAAAATAAATAGATAAACAAATAAATACGCTTTTTAAATTTTATTTTTTAATTAGCACACAGGAACAAGTTTCATTACAGTATTTTCTGCATACTTATTTTTGGTTGATTTCCCCCAATCATTCATCTCCCCACTTGCTGCTCCTCTCCCCACTTTGGCCCCAGTACTCCCCTTTCCAGCAACAGAGCACGCGTTGTCTATTACTCCCCCTGTTCATCGCTCCACTACAATGTTTTAAATGGCCACACTACCAAAAGTAAGATACAGATTCAACATCCACCAAAATTCAAATGACATTCCTCATAGAATACGTGGGTGTATGAGTGGGGAGCCTCAACTTCTTACGAGAACAAGGAGATCACAGCGGACCAAGGAATCCAATAACAAAAGAATGTTGCCAGAGCCTCACAACATGGGACTTCGAACCATAGTACAGATGCCAACATGGACAGCGATGCAGACCATGGAATGTAACTGGACTCATGAACAACAGAGTGGTGACAAAATTGTTACCAACATCAACTTGAAACACCCATCTTATTTAATAAATTATGTTTAACTATGCTGGCAAAGCCAGATATCTGCATGCAAAACAAACAAACAAACACACAAAAAACAAAAAAAATTATATCAGTATCTCTCAGCCTGTATAAAAATCAATTTAAAAAAAAAATCAATTCAAAGAGGAACAAAAACATTAACTTAACACCTGAAATGCTGAAATCACTGGAAATAAACAGAAAAAAACCCACTTCAAAACACAGATATACGCAAAAGCTTTGTGTAGAATCCCAGAACCACAAAAATCAAATAGCCCTAAACTAACAACTGCTATTATATGGAATTAGAAACTTCACAGCCAAAGAAACTCTCGGTGGAATGAACAGGCTACAGAAAGAGCATTTAGAAAGAAAACAATATGAGGCCAAAATTTGCGGCCAAAGAGTCAGCATTTTTTCTTCCTTTGTAAAATGTTGGGAACAGACAATACATCAGAAACAAAATTCTGCATCCGTTAGCAGACAAAATATTTCCTAATGTTTCTAGCAATCTGGTTTGTAACCAAACGAGGTAACTGTTGATAGTGTGAAGGCTAATATTCTGTAGAAGAACGAAGGCTGCTCCTTCCCACTCTTCTGTGGAAAACCCAGGCATTTTACTCAGCCCACAGAATGTCATTCTTACAGTGGCTGTCACCCTGACAAGCATCGCCCCTTTCAGAGAAGACACTTCCGTGGGCCAGTGAGGCCATGAGGGTTCAACACAGTCTCTTGTCTTGGTAGAGGAGTTTGAGAAGTGGGTTTAAAGTGTATAAGCTGTTTACTGCCTTACAGATGGAAATACCATGTAATTACCAAGCACTGCTACACATTGGAGATGACAGTAAAAGTATAGCCTTAAGAGATCTCAGCCACACTGTGCTATTGTTTAAAAAACTTAGATAGGGAACTCGGGTTTTTAGTTCAGCTAAGTCTCTGGGGAAATCTAAGGGACAGGGAGGGAATGTGGAGGAAGGAGGCAACCTTGTCATTAACTGATTTGGGATGCTTAGGTGAAGAGTGGGTACTTGGGTTTCATTATTGTCAGAAATCCTTGTGTTCATCAAGCTTCTTGCCACTTATATTTTTGTATATTTTTCCTCACTGTTGACTTTACCCAATGCTTTCTCATCTCTGGCTACCCCCAAGGGTGATTCTGAGCTATTCCACATCTCAGCCGCTGTATTTACCAATTGGATGGAAGGACATATGCAGCACAATGGCCTCATTTCCATTCCTGTGGGCTCTGGGAATGTCAACATTTGGGGGAGAGGCTTCTCCACACTCTCCGGTGAAGTGTCCAAGCCCGTTGAATAGGACCAGGACTCACTCAGAGTATTCTCAGTGAAGGTGTGGTTCTACCCCTGTCACATTAAAACAATCTTAGGAGCTTTATAACTGCACGTCAGCGCTAGGGGTGCTTAAGGAATCAGCAGCTCTTCCTAAGTTTTAAAGGCAGTCAATCTGACGGACTCTGGCCTACGCCAACTAAACTAGCAATTGGTGGAGTTTCTCCAGACTTGAGGTAGAAGGCAGACAACAACTGTGACAAACCATTCAGACCGGGGATCATCTGAGGCTTCCCCAGACTTCAGTGAACACAACAGACCAGCTTCAGTCCCTTCCAGCTAGGATTCTGCCTCTATATATGAACAAACAGACAACCCAAGTTAGCATATAAGAAGCTTAAAACAAAACAACTGGGAGGCTGGGCATATGACTCATTTGGAAAAGTGCTTACTGTACAGGCATGAGGACTTGAGTTTTGATTCCAAGCCCTTAAGCCTACCAAAAAACCTTGGTAGAAGGACTGAGGAGGCACAAACAGGCAGATCTCTGGGGTTGGCTGGCCAGCCAGCCTATCTAATTTGTAGGTCTCTGGTCCCAATGAAGGACCTTGTATCAAAACCAAGGTGGATGGCAGGCTTCTGACATTCAAGGTTGCTGACTCTCTGACTTCTAAACGGATACACACACACACACACACACACACACACACACACACACACACAGAGGAGAGACAGAGGAAGAAAGAGCCATTTTATAAGCATTTTATAGGAACTTGTATTTGGGCTCCAAATAGACAAATGCTATTAAGATAAAAGGTCCTGTTTCCATTTACTATTATAGTGGGGCGAGTACAAGACCTAAGAAAATAAATAAAAATTAATAAAACAGAGGAGAGGGGAACAGTTCTAAGAATGATCAATATCTGTTAAGATATGCCATTATACATGGGAACTATTATCATTCATTCCTCGGAGATGAAACCAACTAGAGCCTACAAGTTGTCCCAGATGTGCAGTGAACATTAGACTTTCTGTATTAGGGACAAGAGTTGCTATTAGGAATGGAGTTGATGTTTCCTTTCCAGTAGATATTTTTTTCCTGAGAGCTGTGTACCATAACAGAGCACCTGCAAACATCTATCTATGTCCACGAGAAGCTCATAAATCATGAAGGACTCTAGGACAAGCCCTGTGGATAAAATGCTGTCAGTTTCTGTAGCATGTGGAAAAGATGGGGGTTTCATGAAAAGACCAGGTCAGGCAGCATACTGGTACACAATGACAGGCCTTGTGAGTGATAAAGGGAACTATTCAGGGAGATGCAATAAATTCAACAAGACCTCTCCACTCTGTGTGCAGGCAAGCCAGGAGACGGAGGAAAGAAACTGGCAGTGTCTGCTGGGTCAGGAAGTGGTAAGCCAAAGCCCCAACACCACTATGCCAGTCAGCTCCACTCTGGAGCATACAGCAAGGTCTTTGATTACAAGGAAGCAAAAGGGCGCCAGGCAAGAACCAACTGTACCAATAGAACATATACCAAAGTCACATCCCAGGGATTAAAACAGCATCCTGGGCCAGCAAGGAAAGGATAGTATATAAGGATTCTTATTTTTATTCGGAGGTGTCAAATACTCTCCAGATAGGTATAAAGCTAACATTGTCAACTGTGCTTAGACATTTAGAATCTCCTCCACCTCAAAGCCTCTGGTAAATTCCTGTATGTGCGGTTGTGTCAGCCATCTTCTAAGATGGCCTTTCGAGAATGCTGTATCCTGGTATTCCTATTACCATCTGTTTGTCCCGTGTGTACTGGGGGCTTGATGTGAGTCACCAGTAACATGGAGCAGAAAAGGTGGTGTGGCATTTGTTATATTATGTCTTAAAAGACTGCAGCATCCACCTTGATCTATCTATTCTCTCTCTCTCTCTCTCTCTCTCTCTCTCTCTCTCTCTCTCTCTCCCTCCCTCCCTCCCTCCCTTTCTGTTTTATACTCCCCCTATCCATTCTTCCTTATTCTCTTCAGGAGACCCTTTGGGACAAATCATAGAGTGATAAATCTCCAGGCAATATTCAGTGGAGAAACTAAGATAAGACAGGTCAGCCTTTGAGAATAGATATGGATTCTGAAGCCATAGTAAAGCTTTCACATGACAGGGGTATGACAACTTCGGGGCAACCTCATGAGAGACTCAAGGAGCTAACCACCAAGCTAAACAGCTACTCCCAAGCTGTGTCCCAAGGAGATGTGATAAATACCTAGGTCTTAGACATATAGGTTATGCACAAAGGAATAGTTAATACTTAGAGTTATAGGCTTGAAAATTCACACAAAATGCCACCTCTCAAATAGAACATTTTTCATATTGTAGTGTACTTTAACATGCTTTATTTCCTATGATATAGGAACCTTATGTGGTCAGAAAGATGGCTATTACAACCACACCTCCATTTGGAAAACAGAGGGCCGAAGAAATTGCGAGACTGGCCTCACAACCTAAAGCTAAACACCTGGCACCCAAACCCTTCTGTGACGGGAATCTCAATGTGCCTTTTGCCATAGCACCTGCCTGCAAAGCCCGAAGTTCACTCCCACGCAATCTGTGCTCATTGCAAACCGCTTATCTTTTATTTTTAACTTCAAGGGCTTTGGAGAAATAGTAAACTCAAAGAATTTAATAGCGGTCTGCAGGAACCCTGTTCAAAAGCCTGGTGTCAGCAGTGGAATATTGCTTAGAGGGAGGTGACGATCATAAGATGCGGGTCACGTGACACAAGGCTGCCGAAGCACTCAGAAGTGCCACTGTACCTGGTATAAAGTGGCACTACACCCCGCCATGGTGCTCAGGTGAGACATACAGACACCATCCCTGAGCCCGTCTGCTCTACTGTCTTGTCCCTCTGATGTATCGCTGACACCTGGTTCCACTTTATCATATATGGAAAAAGAGTTCCCACAGCGGGGTTTTCTCTACTCATAGCCACACTGCCCATCTCCTGCTGGACACTGCACCAGCCACTCAGCCTAAGAGCAGGGGGGGAGAACACGAGACACGGGAGAAGAGGCCAGTATGGCTCAACAAAGGGGAAGAAAGGTTTCTACAGAAGAAAACAGTGAGAGATTCAACTGAAATCAGACAAAACCAAACTCTTATTAGCACTGAAAGTCCCTAGACTTTCCATTTCCTGTTCTCAGTATATGCACAGATGCACATAAAAATGCATGTTTGCATCTCCTTTCTCTTGAAATGAGAGTACCGAACAACCCTAGCAAGTGTTACATAGTGTCTATAATAATCTGCATAGTATGCATAGTTAATTAGGTCAAAGCCAAGGATGTTTCACAGTGGCTAAAGTAATTTAAATAAACATGGTGCCTTATAATCTCTCTAGTCGCCTCCAGCTGAAAGCCCCAGTGAAGTCTTGTCAATTACCACACTTCCTTCTGGGTTACAGGTTTCTATGTTCCGTGGAGCCGTTAGTCCACATATAGATGTGTGCGGGGTGCATTAGCCTCAGGTGTGCCCCGGGAAGAGACTGCAGACGTTGATGTGGAGAGGGATGTATACCAGGTACCGCTGGATAAATGAAGTAATGCCCTTGCCAAATCTCACTGGGACCTGGGCTTTTCAGAGGAATTCGACATTCAATCACTGAGACGGGGCTGTGATAGCATCTCACACTTTTTTTTTTTTTTCCAGAGCTGAGGACCGAACCCAGGGCCTTGCGCTTGCTAGGCAAGCGCTCTACCACTGAGCTAAATTCCCAACCCCCGCATCTCACACTTTCTTTGACTCTCTCTAGTTAGGATACCAGGCCACTTAACTCAGAGCAGTGGTTCAAACTTCATACAGAGAAGGGTCTATGTAGACCGTTACCTGTTCCTTAGCCTCCAGTAGAAATCAGATACCCCTAAACTTTTAAAAATAAATAGTACATCCCAGATATCCTATGTGTGTACATGCACATACATGTGTGCATATGTATGCATGCATGTGTACATGTGTGGGGGAACCAGAGGTTGACATCTTCCTCTCCTTCCTTATACAGTGCTTTTGAGTCAGGGTTTGTCACTGAACCTAGCATTCACAAACTGGGTAGATGGGTTAGCCAGCCAGCTCCAAAGCTCTCCAAATTGCCACCCCTGCAGAACTGAGGCTGTAAGCACTTGGACCCCTGCCTGACTCTTCTATGAGGATATCGGGGATCCACACTTAAGTTTTCACGCCCGCCTGTAGGCACTTTACTGACTGAGCCACCTCCCTAGCTCAGTAAGTAACTTGTGATCAAGTTATTTATATGCAAATATACTCACTCATGAGTTACAATTAAATTTTATAATATTGCATTGTGTATTTGCAAAAGAGTATGTATAAAATAACGAAGTATGGGATATTTTCTTACAACTGGATCAAGCAAACCCAGGAGTGCTCTTTGAGGTCCCCAGTCACCGACCCTTGGACTGCATTACAAATCTTTATAGGATGGAGTCCTGCAAGGATTGAGTCTGGAGCCCCTGCATGCCCTGCTTTACTCCCTCCCTTGACGGGGACCTTGGATTCAAAGGATGTTCCTGCCTCTGGAATCCACTGTCTACTTCCAGAAGTCTCAGCAACTGTGGCCAGGCCACATGCCCAAACCATTCCCAGGGGCTCACTTCTCTCCTGAGAGCATGTAGACTCATCTTTAAGATGGTTCTCAAGGGCCTGCCCTGTGACGTTTCCCTATGCCCAGTCCCTGACAGCCAGTTCTCAGCACATATACCCCAACAGGACCAGCTTGCTGCTTAGTTCTCAGTCAAGGACTCCCAAGCTAGGCAGTGCTCTCCCCCACTTCCTCTGCAAGTCTATTTCTTTAAATAATTACTCTATTCTATTTTTCCATATAAAGATGCAGGACAAGGGAAGTGCGGAAAAATAAATTGAGGTCAACTCATCAGAAAACAAAGTTACCGAGATTGATCATAGTGACAGCACACTGCAAAGACGAAACATTTCCTGGCCCCTTTAGCTCTTGCCCCCTTTTTGCTTTTGCTTTCTTGTTTACTGTGGTTCTCTGTAGACAAAACTTGATAGAGGGGGTCCTCTCTATGCAAGTATCTTCCATTCCCAATTGTTACCACCCTCACTCTAGCTTCAGGGAGCTTTGAGGCAGTCAGTCAGGACAAGCAGCAGATGTGATGTCAACAGGGAGCAAAGAGAATAATAGGACCCTGCTCAAGGGACCTGGAGGAACGGAGCTTTTCCCAGAAGATGTCTCAGTCAGGGATGCAAGCTGACTCAGCTGTGAGTCTTTACATAGGGATCTGCCTAATTTGCTTCTTCCTCTGTGCTTTGCGGAGCCACCCTGGCACTGCAAAACAAGAAGCCTTAAAGCAAACCTTCCTACACTCTCCTATTTCTCATAATTACAATCACTTAGTGAGCACTTACTTTGGGCCAGACATCCGACTAAGCACTTGACAAGCATTATCTCATTTAATCCCATGAGTTAAGTCTTATTATCCCCATTAAAGATAAGAAAATTAAGGTTTAAAGCAGTGAAGTGACTTGTCCAAGGTGCACAGCCTTGGCCAGAGGCCACGCAGCGTTCTAGCTGACTCTCGAGCCCTGTGCTTACCTATTACAGTATACTCTTTAACACCCTTAATAATCCAAACTGCTTGCTGGCACATGTTCGTCACTGCAGACCCCAATACGCCTCTGCTTTCTAGTTTCTGAACTTGTGTTCAAGCTGTACATTTATAAACATTCCCAGCCACTTAAGTGAGAGAAGTTCTTTCTCTAGCCTAAGCTGATCGCTTTCAGTCAGCTGTGAGAATTCACACTCCCCTAACCAACATCGTATATCCAAGTTACGATAGTGGGAGCCTTTGTTGTTGTTGTTGTTGTTCTGCAGTTGGGTCCAGGACACGATGTCTTTAGCATTCATGTGTTTCTGAGCAGAGGCCAGGAGATTATACACGCATATCAATTTTATGACATCTTAATTAAAAGGCACCCTGGCAAGTGGAGTTTTTAATCAACTAAGAGACGTTCTTCTCTTCAAAAGAAAAATATCTCTAGGTCAGTGAGCATGATGGTTGGCTGCAATAGAAGCTCTCTTATGCCAAGCAGTTTGCTCTTTTTTGCTTCCTCTAGAGAGTCAAGAGCCATGGCCATGTTCACACACCATAATGTCGCTCTAGCATCCATCTTGCAGCGAAAGCCAGCATGGAAACACAGCGAAGTGAATGCCTAGAGGGATCCAGTCCTCAGATCACGCTGCACAGCTTCCAGAGAAATTCATGTTGATAATTAACAAGGAGGGGACTAATTAAAAGGGAACAAGGCTCAGAGGCTAAGTACCTCGAAGCTACATAGTAAGCACAATGCCATCCGCAGATTGCAGGTGGAGCTGCTGAGTGCTAAGTATCAGCTACAAGGTGAGGTCAGAGTCAATCTCAGGTCCAGTGGCTCTGGTAAAATGCTGCCAATTTCCTTCACAGTAAAAAACGACTCAGAGAGAAGCAAAATGGAGGTCTTGATTTCCAGATGACAGGTCTTGCCACAGGTCTTGCCAACAAAGAGAAGGAGAGTGCAGAGTGGGAAAGATTGTTGACCAAAGAAGGGCCTCAGATCACCCAGAAGAGAGAAAACTATAGAAACCACTGCAATAACAAACAGGTAAAGGGAAACAAACTGTCTCAGAGCCAAAGAAAGTAACCTGGAACCCTCTTTGGGAAGCTCAGAAAAGGCTTTGCAGAGAGCTGTTGGCAAAAGGCCGTGCATTACCTGTAGTTTCACTGGATTCTTAGGATACTCTCGATGGCAAGTCACTGATCTCCATTTTCCAAGGCCAGGACACAGGCTCAGGGGGTTTAGGGACCTGGCATGCCCCCCAAAACCCTTGTGTTAACATTTTGGTTCTTTTGGCACTATTGGGATGTAGTGCCCAATAGTGTACTTTAACCTTTAAGAGTGGGAGCTTAAGGGGAGGTCTTCGGGTTGAAGGGATGTCACATTCTAGAGAGGCTGTAACCTTGACCCCTCTCTCTCTTTTGCATCTCAGCCATGAGACTAGTGGCTTTATTCTACTGTGTGCTCCTGACATGCTATGCTGCCTCAGTACATCCCTAAAGCAAAGGGACAATCTCACAAGAACAGATATGTGCAAAACCACGGGACAGAATTAACCCTTACAATGAGGTAATGATCTCAGGCATCTATTGCAGGGACATCAAGCTGGCTACCACAGGATAGGAGGCCTTCTAACTCTAAAATATTACAATGGCTTTCTTCAGTCAGCTTCACATTTTAGAGAGCAGAAAGAACAACTCTGTATATACAGAATTAAAAAATAAAATGAAAAAATGAATAATATATAATATATATGAAATGTAATATATTACTCATTTTGTAGATATTTCTAATCATATATATTATTACTTTTTTATTTCTCTCTATATATTTATACACACACAGTCACACACACACACATACACACACACACATACACACACACACACACACACACACACACACACACACACATATATATATATATATATAAATTCTATACAGCAATGGGCCAAAGCAGGGCAAGAGGGAAGAACAAAGAAGCCAAAGCATCTAGAGATATGGCATACATAATTTTTATAGAGATCCAAGACAACCTGCTGATACCAGACCAGGATAGAGCTTTGCTTAAAGGTGAGCATATGCTCTTTCCCATGTCTATCTTGAGAACCCTGTGTAGGACATTTTTCTTAGTGTAAAAGTGGTACTTTCTCAGATATCTGTGGCCACCTAATGGGCTTGTGTGTCTCTTCTCTAGGGGTGGTATCTGACCTTCCATTGCCTATCCCAGACATTAGGCAGCTTGTCAGTCTCTAGTTCCATGCCCCATAGAAAACCAACATGGAACATTTAAAACTGAAGAACGTCACATTTATACTCTTGGGACCTTGGGTGTCTTTTGTTAGATGAGTGAAGTGACAGGGTTAAGAATGAAATTGTTACTTTTAGACAAAACAAAAGAAACAGCCTAGCTTCACCTCTTCTTCATCCCTCACCTACACAGCAGACATCAGCACATAAAGGAGAGGTGTGCTCTTGGAAAATGGTGACTCTCTGAGAAGGACTCGAGAAAGCGCAAGTCATGCAGAATTATTTTAGAAAGTCTACAAAACTAGATCAACAATGCCACCTCTCTGTGCCATGTCTCTGAGAATAGAAATAACCAAAATGTAAATAATGATAATAATAATGATAATAATAATAATAATAATAATAATAATAATAATAAGCTCAGCAGCAAATAGATACATTTCCATTCATCTTTGACAAGATAAAACTTCATTTTGTGGACGGTAGTTATTAACTTCATGGTTCCAGACTACCCAGACCAAGGGTCCTTCCCGGAATCGCCTACCCTTCCTTCAGTATCTCACACCCAACACCTGTTGTCAACCCCTGTGTCAACTACCTCTGCTCAAAGAGTAATGGTTAAGATGTTAGCTAAAAACATTTCCTAATATAGTGATTGTAAACCAGAGTTGTCTTCAATAGACGTATAACCAAGGAGATTGCATATGGTGTGTATTTAGTCCCTTTGTTTTCCAGTTTAAGATTATTCAGCACTCCCTACGTGTGTTCTCTCTGCAATGCCCTAACCACACTGCATGCATTTTCTACCAACTTCACCTTCCTGGGTATGGCCTACAATGTAGGATGATCAATCAAGGAAGAGGCAGAGTGTAAGGGGCAACGGGAAAGGTTTACAACCAAGAACTCTTACACCATGATGGGAATCTAACCTCATGGGCAGGAACTAGCTAACATCTCAGTTTTTAAACCCGAAGTCCACAGGATCAGAATCAACTTTTAGCACATGGGCAGTGTGAAAGTAAATTAAAGAGGAGAGACTGGCATTAGGGATAGCAGATCTGAGATAAATACACTATTACAAATAAGGAAAGATTTGACTCCGGGACATAGCATGGAAGAGAAGAGGCAACAGCTCAGGAATTATTTTTTGGATATTATATTAGTTAGTATTCTACTTCTATCATAAATGAATGAATGAATGAATGAATGAATGAATGAATAATGTTTTTCAGGATTATGGTTCCAGAGGGGTAACAGTCAATCATGGTAGGAAGACATGATAGCAGGCAGCTGGCATGGCAGGCTAGTACAGGAGCTAAAGATTCATACCCTTCACCACAAGCATGAAGCAGAACAAAGTCCTAACTCTCCAAGCCTGTCCTGGTGACATAGTTCCTTCAGCTCGGCTGTACTTCCTACGTGTCCCCAAACAGCACCAGCAACAGGGGACCAAGTGTTAATAAAATGCTTCAGCTTACGGCGGATATACCCGTTCAAATCATCACAGGTATCATCCACAAGACTTGAAGAATATTACATAAGGTGACAGACAGGGAGTATCTACCAAGAACGAAACCTGAGGTCCCAGCTTGTGTGAATCAAAGGATGGAGCTGCCATTCAAGATGACAGCGCAAACATCTGCAGACTCAGAAGGAAGGCTAGGGTAGTTTTGGAAGCTCTGATTCTGAACTGGACCCAGGGATGACAGAGAGAGAGAGAGAGAGAGTAGAGCTTTGGCACGAGAGTTCTGCCTACATTCTTCAAACTCTCTGCCCAGGAAAGCACATACTCTTCTAATTCCTCACCCTAAATAAAATCAATTACTGGCTTTCTAAGCAATTGCATATTTTTTTCTATGCCTTATCTTCAGGATACAGTTCAGTGGTTGAGAGCAGGGCTCCTGGGGTCAGGCCTCATGAGTACTGCCTTATTTGGTTTCTTTCAACCTTTGTTTCCCAAACATAAAACGGCCTTCCCTGCAGTGTTTTTGTGTTGAAAATTGAGATGGTGCATGCGAAGTGTTTGTCATAGTTATTACAGCACAGTCAATTTTCTATCATTGGGAGCCAAACTCAGTAAAATGACAGAAGATTTAAATGACAGCAAGTGGACTGATGATTGTTCAAAGTGGCACAGTTACTTAGGGCCTGATGACTACCAAACACCCAAACTCAAGACCCTGTCCCTGGCTTCTAAATTGCATCCTAGAATTTAAACCAAACATCTGACCCTCTATATGCTTTGGTTCTATATATGGAGGCTTAAACAATAGACTGAAAATATTCTTTTAAAAATGTGCTTGTATTGAACACATAAAGTTCTTATTTTAGCTTATTTCCTAATTTAAGAAAACCATTTCAATAACACATTGTACTAAGTATTGTGAATAATATAGAAATTATTTAAAGTATAAGTTTACTACATGCAAACTTTGATGTCATTTATACAAAGGACACAAGCATTTCCAAATTTTGCAATTAGCCAGAGCCCTGAAGCTAATAGTCTATAGATACTGAGGGAGAACTGTAACTTATACCTGTACCATCTCTCCAAACCTAGTCTATTTTTAGAAAGGAAAAGGGAAGGAAGGGAAGGGAAGGAGAGGGGGACAGAGAACAGGAAAGGAGAGGAAGTAACCATTGCTTTTGGTTAGAGGGTCAAACGGTCTTATGGGGCCTCTAGAGGTTCAGGGTGAAAGACAGAAGGGAAGATAAATAGTTAATCTGAAAAGTTCCCGCTCAGATCCCCATTTGAACAGAATGTTACCTGGGAGAAGAAAGAGCCATGGATATGAAGGTGCCTGGAATGGAGGTGGCACAGTGGACCTCAGGACAGTCTATTCCCTGGCTGTTGACATAAGACTGTAAGCATCCAGCAAGTATTTCTGTACTTGAGGACTCACCAGAACCCTGGCCTGGTGCTAGCTATCTACGAGTGCTACCCAACAGCATTAGCATCAAAAAGACAGGAAGTAACACTTGGGGGAAATCTTGACATCTCCAGCTCGCTTTTGAATTTCAATCTCCCAGCAGCTCAAAATGACACACCTTGATTCAGCAGTGTTCTGATTTTAGCTGCTGCTGCTACACATATTCCCAGAGTTCAGAAAGGCTTTCAATAATGCATGATGAAGGATGCATCCCTACTAAACACCCAGATGTGTGCAGGGAGAGAGAGGATTCCTTGACCCTTTCTTTTAAGAGCATGTCACTCCCCTAGTAATGGATCTTACTGAAATCGTCACAGCATAAAATGCTTCTGCATGAGACATAAAATTGGAATATGGTCCTTTGATTACATAGATGAAACCGCAATGATTGCTGAAATTAGAACTTCATTTGAACAATCGCTAAGGGAAGAAATAATGAAACATTCTATCCCAGCTAGAATGACTAACCTTGTAGCAGGCAGCTGTGGAAAGGGGAGAGACCTCAAGCCACCTCTCTCTCTCTCTCTCTCTCTCTCTCTCTCTCTCTCTCTCTCTCTCTCTCTCTCTCTCTCTCTCTCTCTCTGTGTGTGTGTGTGTGTGTGTGTGTGTGTGTGTGTGTGTGTGTGTGTGTGTGTGTGTGCGTGTGTGTTTTCATGGAGGTTTACATATGTATAGGCAATATCAACCAAAAAGGCCATCGAGACTGAGAGGTTCACCCATCCCTGCCTCCCCAGTGCTGATATTCCAAGGGCATGCTGCTATACATGGCTTTTTAAAACGAAGGTTCTGGGGGTCAAACTTAGACGCTTATGCTTACAAGGCAAGAGCTATCTCCTCACCCCAGCATGTGGGATTCTGACAGAGCACACGTGAGGTAGAACTACTCTGTCAACATGAACTATCTTTTCTCAAATGCAGTTCATGTGACAGTACACACGTGCATCCAACTGACTACCAAAGACATATGAAATGTTTATTGTGTCAAAAAGGACCATGCTGAACTAGAAGATCAGAGAAGCTTCCGTGGGTCCTGTTCAGCTGTGTGTTTTTACTTGACAGAGAAGGGGACCCTTGGTCTAAGTTGTCATGGAATGAAGATATACTGTACACTGGACCAGCCCCCATTCTCATCCAATTCACCATGAAGGGCACTCTTTAAAAATAGGGAAATCTACAAATTCGCTATTTTATTGGCCATGTCAATTTTTTTTTTCAATTTCTATTCCCTAGCTTGACTAGTCTCTTAGCTATCAAACCTTTTTTATATGCCCTCAGGGAAAGCTGAAAATACAACAGGCCTGTCGCAGTCCCTTCTACTTTAATAAGTTTTAAATATTAGTTCCTTCTCTGTAGGAAGAAAAAGGTAAGACTTCTTCTCCCTTAGAAACAGCTTAATGGGTCTCAAGCCTAGTATCAGTGCAATCATTCTGTGGAGTAGTGAATCTGGGGAGGGTTTGGCTTTTAATGAACATCACTTAATCTCCATTAAAAGCTTTATAATGAGATCATGAGTTTTAGCAGGGTTCTTAGCCAGAGAGGGAGAACCAGGGTGCCACTGCTCCTCTCTTGTTTACTTCCTATGCTCTGACTCAGTGATATGGCTGACATAAGCAACATCATACTGAACTGTAGCTCTGTCAGATAGCCTAGAGCCTCACACCTCAGGAACCAGATGAAAGGTACTGAAACTACAAGGACATGCTTCTCCCTGACACATACCTAGCACTTGTTCCCTGAGGAGGCCAAGTTCATCTAGAAACAGCCCAAGAAACAAACAGACCACATCTCCTCCAACCCCCTTGTTGCATATGACTTGCTGACTCTGTGTCTTTTCTCTAGCGGTTCGATAAAGCGGTGACACCCTTTCAATATGGAAACTGTGGACTTGCCAGGCTGAGGTCTCTTTCCAGAGCACATGACCTTAGTTATAAAGCTGATGAAAAGTTGGTCGGCTTTCCTTAAAACTGTGCAGATGCTTTACAGAGTGAAACCTGAACCCTCACTGTGGGTGGAACCAGCCAAGTTTTATTTTCACTGTGAGTTGACACTAAGAATCCGCATAAGTTGCAAAGGGTTTAACTCGAGGGAAAAAAATAAATGTGATAATCAGAGGGAGTGGGGAATCCTTATTTGCATAGGAAATATCTGCAGGCAAAGAGCTATTTCCAGACCAACACTCTGTCTTCCCCTCCCAGCAGCCCAGTCCTGACAATCCCCTTATATACATACTGCCTATGCCTTGCCTACCCTCTGGGCTGGCTGTTCACATGCCCAACATCCACACTGACTCTTGTGACTCCTCTTATGCCTGTCAAGGAACACCGTCAATGTCCGTTAAAAACAGTTCTGGTGTTTACATCTTACAGAACGATTACAAGGACAAATTTAGGGAGCATTTAGTGTGTGTCTTTTGTCATTGTTTCATCTACCACATTCATAGGAATGGGGAAGCCAAATGAGGGATAAAAAGGAACTTGTAACTTCCAATTCATACATAATTATTTCTAAATAAAAGTCTTTTAGAAGTAAAGAGTAAGCTGAACATGGTGGTGCCACACGCCTTTAGTCCCAGCTCTTGGGAGACAGAGGCAGGTAGATATCTGAGTTTGAGCTCAGCCTGATCTTCAGAATAAGTTCCAGAACAGGTAGGGATACACAGAGAAACTGTGTTTTGAAAAGAAAGAGAAGGGGGAAGAGGAGTAGGAGGAGGAAGAGGAGAAGGAGGTGGAGGAGGAGGAGGAGGGGGAGGGGGAGGAGGAAGAAGAAGACAGGTAGGGAGAAATCTGATCCACTATGTAAGCCTAGAACTGCCAAATTCCAGCTTAAACTCTACTTCATCCAAACTCATCTCCTTTACAACATTCAATTGGATCTAGGGAAAATAACACAGGATTGGAGGGCAAGAGTCCAGCTTCCCATCGCAGAGTCTGACATTTCCTAAAGTACAAAGGTAGAATAATGATGATTTGTAGATGAAAATTATAGGTAAAATGGAAAATGTGTATTTCGCTGAGAAAGATATTACTGAAATGATTAGGAGTCATAGCCAAAATAAAAACAAACTGTTTCTGAAAATATATAACTTAAAAGGAAAAAAATTTCCTGAACAAAACACCAATGGCTTATGCTCTAAGATCAAGAATCGACAAATGGGATCTCATAAAACTGCAAAGCTTCTGTAAGGCAAAGGACACTGTGGTTAGGACAAAACGGCAACCAACAGATTGGGAAAAGATCTTTACCAATCCTACAACAGATAGAGGGCTTATATCCAAAATATACAAAGAACTGAAGAAGTTAGACAGCAAGGAGACAAATAACCCTATTAAAAAATGGGGTTCAGAGCTAAACAGAGAATTCACAGCTGAGGAATGCCGAATGGCTGAGAAACACCTAAAGAAATGTTCAACATCGTTAGTCATAAGGGAAATGCAAATCAAAACAACCCTGAGATTTCACCTCACACCAGTGAGAATGGCTAAGATCAAAAACTCAGGTGACAGCAAATGCTGGCGAGGATATGGAGAAAGGGGAACACTCCTCCATTGTTGGTGGGGTTGCAGACTGCTACAACCATTCTGGAAATCAGTCTGGAGGTTCCTCAGAAAATTGGACATTGAACTGCCTGAGGATCCAGCTATACCTCTCCTGGGCATATACCCAAAAGATGCCCCAACATATAAAAAAGACACGTGCTCCACTATGTTCATCACAGCCTTATTTATAATAGCCAGAAGCTGGAAAGAACCCAGATGCCCTTCAACAGAGGAATGGATACAGAAAATGTGGTACATCTACACAATGGAATATTACTCAGCTATCAAAAAAACAATGACTTTATGAAATTGAGGCAAATGGTTGGAACTGGAAAATATCATCCTGAGTGAGCTAACCCAATCACAGAAAGACATACATGGTATGTACTCATTGATAAGTGGCTATTAGCCCAAATGCTTGAGTTACCCTAGATGCCTAGAACAAATGAAACTCAAGACGGATGATCAAAATGTGAGTGCAGATCGCTCCTGAGAGACACAGCCAGAATACAGCAAATACAGAGGCGTATGCCAGCAGGAAACCACTGAACTGAGAACGGGACCCCTGTTGAAGGAATCAGAGAAAGAACTGGAAGAGCTTGAAGGAGCTCGAGACCCCATATGTACAGCAATGCCAACCAACCAGAGCTTCCAGGGACTAAGCCACTACCCAAAGACTATACATGGACTGACCCTGGACTCTGACCTGAGGTTGCAATGAATATCCTAGTAAGAGCACCAGTGGAAGGGGGAAGCCCTGGGTCCTGACAGGACTGAACCCAAAGTGAATTTGATTGTTGGGGGGAGGGCAGCAATGGGGGAGGGGGGGAGGGGAACACCCATAAGGAAGGGGAGGGGGGAGGGGTTGGGGGATGTTTGCCATGAAACCGGGAAAGGGAATAACATTCGAAATGTATATAAGAAATACTCAAGTTAATAATAAAAAAAAAAAAATTCAAGTACATAAATACAAAAAAAAAAATTGCACAGTTTACCTCACATTAATCTTAATATTTTTATAAAATGTATTTTCTCAGTAAAGCAAAATACAAGCATATGACATACTTGGCTTAATATGTTTATTAAATTATCAAATTCCTAGTTATTCTAGACCTAGAAAATTCTAAGAAAAATCCTTAGATACGGCCAGCAAGATGGCTCAGTCAGTAAAGGTGCTTGCCTTCCAGGTCTGGCAGTCTGGATTAGATCCGGGGGACATGGCAGAAGGAGAAATCAACTCCCAAAAGTTGTCCTCTGGCCTCTGTACACATGTCATAGTGCATGTGCAAACACATACACAAACACACATGCATACATGTGTGCTGTGGGGGGAAGAAGGAGAGGGAGGGAGGAAGACAGAGAAGAAGGGAGATCCTTGGACAAGATATTTAACAGGTATTAAGTAATTTCCCACTTAGGGCCAGGTCTCATTCAAGAAGTGGGATGCTTCTATCTCTGTATATATCTATTAACTCATCTACACCAGCTATTTATGCTGGATACACAGATCACACTACATAAAGAGTAGTAGGATAAGATTCCTGAACTCAAAGAGTTAACATTTGGTGCTGGAAGTGAGGGATAAATGAATGAATGAGGCAGCCATCATAAAGAGCCATAACAAAGGGGCCAATGGTGCTATACAGTAGGGACAGTCTGTCTCCTCCAGAGGGTTCAGACAAGGCCCTGTGCAGGAGACCACAGCTAAGTGTTTGATAAAAATTTGACAGATTCTGAAAGAGGAAGGAGATGTTTCTGACAGATAACTGAGCTATAAATGCTGATGGCTTAGCAGCATGAAGCACCCTCAAGTCTCAGGGAAGTTGAGATGCTGATCTGGGACATTAAATTCAGGATGCATATAGTAAGTTTGGCCTTTAACAAGTCAAGTTGATGTACTTAGAGATATTTAGGCAGAGATGAAGAAACATGTCAGAGAAGTCAAGTCAAGGCTAGAGAGAGATGAAGAGTCATTGGTGTGTTGAAACTAGCCAACAGATGATGTTAGAGTGGTCAAATGGGTATGCTCAACAATGATGAGTAAGGGTGATTCTTCAGCTATGGGAACTTCAATGTCATAGGCAAGAAAGGGAGATAAACTTCACAGGGAATCTAGAGGCATTTCCAGAGCAATTATCCGTGGCCTTAACTGGGACTGGTACCACCAAAACACTGGTAGTAGGGCTATCCATGACTGAATAGGAAACACTGCTACACTGCTAACTCTGGTTTCAATACTTGTTTTCTTGTGTGATATGGACTGAGTATGTCTACCATAGGATCATGTTCTAGAAGCTAAGTTCCATTGTTATAGTGAGATGGTGACAATTTCCTATATAAGGGCACAGGCCACAACCATAGAAAAAGAAAGTAACTTAGTAATTTCTTCAGAGAAAGATGATAGTGTGTGTGTGTGTGTGTGTGTGTGTGTGTGTGTGTGTGTGTGTGAGAGAGAGAGAGAGAGAGAGAGAGAGAGAGAGAGAAGAGAGACAGACAGACAGACAGACAGAAACAGAGGCAAATAGACACACAGTATATGTATGGGGGCGTGTATTATGAAACATAAGCCTCTTTGTTCTTTGCTATTTCTTTCACTGTGTGGTCTCTCCTTCCTACCCCTGAGCCCTCTCCTTTTCTCTCTCTCTTTATGTTTCTTCCATGTACATATAGCCCAAGGACAAATCCAAATACTAGGTTTTTTAACCACTCTTAGTAAGATACCTTGTGAACCTCCATAGTATTTGTTAACCTAATCTTTGCTATAAGTAATAAGCCCACATAATCAGTGGGGTGTATGTCTATGGTATTTGACCAGTATTTTCACATGTGACACACCTCACATGTGAAAGAGAAATGTCCACAGGGACCTACCAAGCCTTGGACTGTACTTGTCCCTTGGGAGGAACGAAGTAAAATGCTTCTGAGGAAGGGAATAGAGTCTTTGAGAACTGTATCAAGGAGCAGTTGTTACTAAGATTTTATTTGTTAAGATATGGAGTGAGTCTATTGGCTTGTCATTCTTAATTGAAAGTATTAAGAATGAAAATTTTAACAGTACACTCATAGAAAGAATGCAATAGAACTGTCCAATATGACTGCGAAAGAGCATAGAAGAGTCTAGAGTTGAGTTAGAGTATGTGAAGAAAATGAAGACAATAGATATAAGAAATACTTTGAAGTAGTTTAGCTCTAAGGAGAGGAGTACGTGTATGTGTGAGAGATAGTGGGGGAAGGGAAGAATGGAGAGGCAAAAAAACAAACAAAACAAACAAACAAACAAAAAAACTATGGGACGGGTGGATGTCTACCATACTGGTATAGATGGGAAGTCTATAGGACATGTCCTTGCTAAATACCAAGGCTCCCCACAGCTCCCTAAGTCTTTGCTCAAAACTGGTGCAGGCAGGTAGGAACTAAATTCAGAAAAGGATCTGTCACCTTCTGCTATTTATGACTTTAAGACTTGGGTTCCTAGGCAAGGAAGAGGGCTCAGTAGGTAAATCACTTGTGCAACAGTTAAAGATCTCAGTTCAGATCCCAGAGCTCACACAAAGGATATAGTAGTAGGTATCTGTGACCCTAATACTCCTAAGGTAAGACGGACGGAAGAGGGGAATCCCCAGAAGCTCGCTCGATAGGCTGGTAGACACAGTGATTTAGAACCTGAGAACATAGCTTAAATAAGGTGACAGGCAAGGATCAATGTCCTAGCTTTTCCTTTTACCTCTATGTACACATCCGCATTTATACAGAAAAACGCAAATGTGTACACATACACACATACAAAGATAAACTGTAAAATGTTTGAGCTTTTAGCATTTAATCAATCATTTCTGTGATCATTTTATCATTTACAACTAAGTGTCAAGAATAAGGATGGACAAAAAAGATCATAATGTAAAAATGGCTATTTACTAACCCTCCCTGACTATAGATACATATAATTTCACAGAATCTATGAACTGTCTTATTCATTACTGTAGAGAAGTAGTAGAGTTTGTACTTCGGATTTGCTCTCTGCATTTATAAATTATAAATGATGATAAATAAACATTGCTTCCAAGAAGCAAAGCAGAGAAAAATCAATTACCCACAAAGTTGGTCAGACTTCTCCTCTCGCTTCAAAGATATTCTAATGAAGAAAGGATGACTGGGAAGGAGCTGCGTGCAATGAGTGAGGGGTGTGGGGGGGAGTTTTGTTAACAACATTTTACTGCATCCTAAAAGCTGTAGAGCAGTTGCTTCTGAAACAATGGTGCTGAGCCTCAGCCATGTTCTCTGCCACACCCCGGAGCGACACACACAATGGATACCAGCTATTCTCTAAGTCTCAAACCTGCAGCAGGAATGACTAAGAACTCGAGCCATGGGTAAGGACAAAGCTTTCATGTTCTATTACAGAAAACTGCAATGATAAATTAAAAAGAATAAAGCCTGTAGACTCATTCCAGAGAGCTCAAATCCCCTCACAGACGAGACTATTCACTAACTCGTCATGGCATTCCAGTACAGGAGGCAAGGAGCCAACATCCTTGCCTTAGAGATGGAAAGACTTAAACCCCAAAGCACACGCCTTCTTGATTATTGTAAAACAATTAGCTAATTAATCCATCTGCTAGAATTTTCACTGCTTCTGCACTTAATTTAAAAAGCAAATCTGGGCCAAACGGAAAAGGTGTGCACTTTGCTATGCTAACCAGTTGTCTCTTGGATGGGTGAAGAAACTCCAACAGGAGATTAAAAGCTCAGTTTGGCAGTGTCTGGAATGGCTTTGAGTGGGACCCCTGCATGTATGCATGTTCTATTGTTTGGAAAAATAATGTCAAAACCTACAGTCAAATCTCTATGTCACATTATGGCCAGCCACCACTTAATAACTAAATCACATCGGCCATTCCACCTTCTTCTTCTCTCAGCCTCTCAATACAAATAAAATGGAGGCAGGATCGCATTCATCCAAGAGAGGCTCAGCTGTCTCTCCTCCTCATCTTACCAAGATGAAATGTTATGTCATCTGCGACTTCTTTAAAGGAAGAGAACTTTATCTTCCACATGTGAGTTGAGCTTGGCCCTCGTGCTCAGAAGGCATGGAGCAGACCACTGATCCCATCCTGTTTCTGTACTCTCTGTAATCCACTATACCTTCCCATCAGATTCTGACACTGTTATGCCAACCAGAGTCCTGTTATGGACTTCATAACTCCTCAGCAGACAATAACTCAGGTTTCTTCTGCCTGCTCTTCCCTTCCTTTTGTACCCACAGTCTCCTGGACATACAGAGTAGACAGTATCTCTCTGAATCTCCCCACTTCCCATAACCCACTAAAGCTTTTCTTTTTTTTTTTCTCCTGGAAAGATGGTCCTGATATTCACATTGTATCGGGACTGTTGCATGCTGGGAATTCTATGCTAGTCTGTCATCTTCATCTTCAACTTGTCGGAAGGCATGGGTCTTTTGTGTTGTCGCTTTTCTCTTTCTTCCCAATGTTTGGAAATATGAAGTGTTTGCACTCAGATTATTTTTGCAACATAGAGTTCAAAATAAACTTGTGCTGAACCAGTCATGACTGCTTTACGGTGGCAGAATCCATTCTCCTTGAGAAACAATAAACAATGACTGAAGATTGCTGGGAATGAGAACATGTAAAGAAGAAATAAAAATAATTTCCATACGACAAAGACCTTTTATCTTCTGTCTCTTTCCTATATCCTTAGACATTTCTCTGCTGTGTGTTCTGATGATTGCCTTACCACTTCTGATGTTCCTTCACCGCTGCCTTATGCCTTAGTTTTACTGTTACAACTTCAATGATGAATTTTCATAAAATAAGAAACTTCTCATGCTTACCAGCAAACTCCTTCCAACTTGGCCTTCCCCTCACCTCTAGTTCTACTTCCTACCATATCTCAGCTCTCAGTAGGAACCCAGAGGCAAAGTGCTCCCTCTAAAACCCTAGGAAAGAGGCATAGGAAATAAGGTATCAGCTTGCATGCCTAGCATCGGGACCATCTGAATGACAGGACAGTATTCACATAGATGCTCCATTTATCTAGACCTGAAAATGGGTTCACGGCTGTCACGTTTGGTACTTTGAGAGCCACTCCCGTGATCAAGTTGTATCTTTTTATTCACTTTTAACATTTTCTCCTCTGAATCCTCATCCTATTCTTTATTACCTTAAATACCAAGTTACTTATGAAAATGTTCTCTATTTCTATCCTGCTTAGTCATAAAGTACTGTGATTTTATCGTCTTCATGACTCATAATCATATATGTTCATGTTTTCACTGCTGTTTCGGCTGTTTCTATTTCTGGGGACTGACCCCAGGACCACCACAGCCTCGGTAAGCCCTCTCCTTCTGAACTACACTCCAACTTCAACACACACTCTCACGCACTTTCTATCCTTTTAAAGCACTAGATGATCTTGGAGAAGAAGGAGTAGAGTGTGTTCATTTGGTGCATGCACATGACAGATTCATGCTCACGCACATGATAGACTAATGCTCAGCTTCCATTGGTCGAGTGTCCACAATAATTCTCCCTGCTCTGGGACTCCCAGGTCCTTTTCTGTAAGAAGGCACATCTAATTGGGAAAAAGAACTGGATACATGGTAAGGAAACGTTAGGTAAAATATCTTCAAAGGACCAAAATGATAAGCCATGAAAAACTATGAGACCAAGACAAGAAAATTTTAATTATTCTAGCAAAATGTAGCCTTCCCAAGTTTTCTAAATCCTCTCTCACCACGATGGACATTAAATCAATTGCTCTAGGTACCCAGATGTAAACATGTGGTCTTCTTTTCAAAGGTATTTGTCTTAGTCAGGGTTTCTATTCCTGCACAAACATCATGACCAAGAAGCAAGTTGAGGAGGAACGGGTTTATTCAGCTTACACTTTCATGCTTCTCATCACCAAAGGAAGTCAGGACTGGAACTCAAGCGGGTCAGGAAACAGGAGTTGATGCAAAGGCCATGGATGGATGTTTCTTACTGGCTTGCTTCCCCGGCTTGCTCAGCTTGCTTTCTTATAGAACCCAAGACCACCAGCCTAGGGACAGCACCACCCACAATGGGCTGGGACCTCCCACCTTGACCACCAGTTGAGAAAATGCCTTACAGCTGGGTCTCGTGGAGGCATTTCTACAACTGAGGCTCCTTTTCTGTGATAACTCCAGCTTGTGTCAAGTTGACACACAAAACTAGTCAGTACAGTACTAAAATAAAAGTAACACTGAAGGGACTGGCGAGATAGCTCAGTGGTTAAAAGCATGCACTGCTCTTGCAGAGGACTTCAGTCTAGCTTCCAGCAACCATGTCCAATGGCTCAGAATCGATTATAACTCCAGATCCATAGAGACCAGGTGCCTCTGAGTCTGCACATGCCTGCGATTGTATGCAGTACTCTCCAAACCCACAAACTTAATTAAAAATAAAAATTCATATTTAAAAACTAACAGGGAGAAAGCATCGAATCCGGATTTAAGAAAAAGAACAAACACTGCAAACAGCTGATTATTGGATATAACTCTAAGCTCCCATGGAGTATAATGAAGAAGAGGGTTTCTGGGGAGTCAAGCACTGCCCCTCCCATTGCTGCGGATGATGATGTGAAAGCAAGGACAACATACCACGATGACCCCACAGAAGCCATTAAGCCAAGGTCTGGGGAAAATTAAATGAAATGCACCAAAAACTATTTCTTGGAAAGTCTAAAAGCAGAAGGAACAGAAAATTGAATCTGAAATGAAAAAGCCCCAAGTGACCCAAACTCTTCTCACAATGTCAAAAATGCTTGGGGAATGACAATTAAAGGAGGCATGAGAATGCCCCAGAGATTCAAGCAATATCCATACGCAGTGTCTTGGAATGCCTCCTGTACTGCATGCCGTTTTCTCCTGTGCAGACCAAACAGGGAGAAGCTGTAATCTGAACAGCCTGGCAAGTAGAGTGATATGTTGTGTGTTTCTGTTGCGTATTTCACTATTGTGCCCAGAAGTAGGCAATACTCAGAGAACTGCCGAAGCCTCTGACACAGTCTAAAGGTGCTGCTTGTTTGGAAGTCAGCGGGGAAATAGAATTGGCAGTTAGGAGTAGAGGAGCCATCACACAGAACACAGCAAAGGCTTACACCATCTGTGGTTCAGGAAGGAATGGGCAAAAAGATAAGTTTGTCATACATTTTAAGGCTTTAACATATTTCCAAATTATAGCCCCAAGGCTTGTAGATTATACAAAAAAAACCTTTATAAAGTCATTGTCTCTCATGTTTAATTTTATAGAATAACTAGTGAAATCTCTTAGCTCTCTAGAGGTTTTCCAGAGAGGAGGAAGGGAAGAAGAGGAGGAAGAGTAGAGGGGGAGGAAGAGGAGAAATGTTCTCCTAGCACCTTTGGATTCATTCATTAAACACTTTCAAACCAATAGTCTGAGATAACTTAATAACCTGGAAATTCTGCCCCAATGACATTAATGAGCCACAGTGACAGTTAATTGCTTAAGACTGAACTCCTTGAATGGATGATTAACCAGCTGAAGCCTCCTGATTATAAACAATGTGTATAACAAGTACACGTTATGTATTCATTCTTAAAATTAGAGAAAGGACTGAAGGAGCTGAAGGGGTTTTGCAACCCTATAGGAAGAACAACAATATCAACCAACCAGACCCTCTCCAGAGCTCCCAGGGACAAATCCACTACCCAAAGAGTACGCATGGAACGACCCATGGCTCCAGCTGGATATGTAGCAGAGCACGGCCTTGCCGGCCATCAATGGGAGAAGAGGCCCTTGGTCCTGTGAAGGCTTGATGCCCCAGTGTAGGGCAATGCCAGGGCAGGGAGACGGGAGGGAGTGGGTGGGTAGGTGGGAGAGCACCCTCATAGAAGCAGGGGGATTGGGGTGGGATAGGAGTTTCCAGAGGGGAAAATGTGAAAGGGGAGAACATTTGAAATGTAAATAAAGAAAACATCCAATAAAAGAAAAGAAAAAAACCTACTCTATTAAATGACCAGTCATAGTAACAATAGAATTTTACACCTTTAAAATAAACCTAAGCAGTAGTGGATGGACCCGATCACAGTTGGAAAGTAGAACGTGGGGTTATAGCAGACAAAATATGCTCCACTTACATACAATGTTAAGACGTGAACTCTGACATTTAACCTCTCACTGTAGCTTACAGTGCTAACAAACTACACGTGTGATATGGCAAGGTCTCATAAAAAAAAAAAGAATACATGTCATAAAACTCATAATACCCACTTGTATTTAAAACCCTCAGATAAACAAGAATACAAGTTGAATTCTTGTTTAATTTGAACAAACACCTACAAAACCCCCACAACTAACGTCGCCCATATTGATGCTGAAATAGTGAATGCTTTCCTCATGACAGTAGGAAGAGAACAAAGTTATACATTCTTTTAACTCTTACTGGCTGTAGTAGAAGGTGTGATGGCTGGTTTAAAAATAGCAAAGAAAGGAAATAAAATGTATACAGAATAGAAGTGAAAAAATTAAAATGTCAGTATTTGCAGATGTCATACTTTTCCGAACCTCCAAAAACAAGAACAAATAGGTGAGGTCAGAAGAGTAAAAAACAAAAATTAACATACAAAAAAATCAATTATAATATAAATGTGCTAATTTAGGGAATGATCTGTGTAGGTTTATTAATGTCAACAAATGTACCAATCTGGCCTGCAGTGTCGTAGTAGAAGTTGTATACTAGGGAGGGGATAGAGGTAGATGAGACATTGCTCTACCTTCTTAGTTTTCCCTGAATTTAAACAAAGGAAACTACCGAATGATACTTCCACGTACTATCGATGAACACATGGGACATTTAAAATACAGTAACACCTAACAATTGAAATGCATAGCTACAAATCTTCAAAACACAAGATGTATCTGCTGAAAACACCAATAAAAACGTTGATGAAACAATTCAATGGTGTAATATATAAGTTTATGGAAGATACATTCATGACTTAAAAGTGTCAATATAGGGAATATAAAAATTCTTCATACCTGGGTATGCAGATTTAATAGAACTCCTGTAAAAACCTGAGCAAGACTGCTTTACAAGTATAAACAAGATTATTCTAAAATTCGTATGAGAAAGGCAAGGAATAACACCACCTAAGGCAAGTTGAAGAGAAGAGTCGGGTGGGAGGCATCAGTCTGTCCACGGGGGCATCAGTCTGCCACTCTGAGCATTATTATACAGCTGTGGTAGATAGCATGGCATCAACAGAACGATTGGCTCATGGACCAGTGGTTCAGAACAGAGAATCAAGAAACAGACCCAACTGAGCTGCATCCCACTGGCTTCTCACCAAGGTGTATGGGTCATTTCACAGGAGGCAGCATAAAACAGCACATGGCACTGTCCCAAACTGATGGAATGAAAGGAAAACTCATTGTACATCTCACAGTGCCTACACAGATCCACTCGTAATGGATCATAGATTTAAATGTACAAAGTTAAACTTATAAATACTTAAGAGACAGAAAACCTTTGGGATGTAAGACCAGGCAAAGTTTTTTACCGTGGCATCACTCAAAAGCATGATGATTGAAAAAAATGTTGAGAAATTAAATTTCATTGAAATTCAAAACTTCTGTATTCGTTTAAATTGTGTGTGTTGTGTGTATGTGTGTGTAGATAAAAGTATGTGTATATATGTATAGATATATTGCATACATATATACATATATATTTACATATCTATACATATATACACATATATATATGTATGTGTTTATTTGTATAGATATATAGATAGATTGATATGTAGTCAGAAAGACTGATAGATAGACAGATATGGAGTCCAAGTCTGAGAGAAAATGTGACCTTAATCTTTTTGAGTCTTGCTTATTTCACTTATCATTATGATCCTCAGTTCCACACATTTTCCTGCCAATGATATTGTTTCATTCTTCTTTAGACTCAAATAAAATTCTCTTCGAATAAAATTACATCCCACATTTTCTTATCCTCTCAGTGTAGATCATCTAGTGGTCATCTAGGCTGGATCCATGTTGGTTATAATGAATACTGCAGCATTTGTAGCTATGCACATATGTCTGTAATATGCTAATAAAGTCTCCTGAGTAAATGTCCAGGCAATAGTTTCTGGCACTGATACTATAACACTACTCTGGGAGGAAGCAGTGATATCCAACCCAGAGGAAGAAGTAGAAAGAACTGACACTAGAATCATCCTCCCGATGTGCTCTACTGATCCCTTGCAAAATGGCGCCTCTCCTACATACTCTTGATGAAAGGATTCTAGGACAGGCCTGGAGTGCTAAGCATTTGAGCACAGATAGGTGACCTTAGGAAGAAGGAGGGAGAGACAAGGAAAGACCAACCTGGAAAACATTTTAAGAAGAGAGTTGGGAAGTAGCTGCCCTGCCATCTCAATAAAGAAGCTTTGAGAGAACTTATCAACCTACTAAGGGACACTTTACACACACACACACACACACACACACACACACATACACACACACACATACACACATACACACACACACATACACACACACAGACACACACACACACACACACACACACACACACATACACACACACACACACACACACACACACATACACACACACACACACATACACACACATACACACACACACACACACACACACACACACACACACACACACACACACACACACACACACACAAGATTAAACCGCATAAAATCTGGATTTTAAACCGTATCACTAGAGTTGTCCATGAGTAATGCTAGCTCCATTTCCCAAGAGCATCTTCATTCTGCATGTTTCTTTATAATATTCCAACCCATCATGTTATGTGGAATGTATTCATTCCTACTAAAATCATCTTAAAATTTAAATATGTAATCAGAATTTCATGACTTGTCCCATTACTATGCTCCTTTTGTCTGCTGGATTATTATAGAGATATTCATGACGATTTTGCTCCAGCATTACCTAGAGGGGGATTATAACATAACGATTTGCCTCTGTCATCTATCCTTTATTCTATAAAAGCCTGCCAAACTGACTCACTGAATAGACACAAAAATGACTACATATGGGTTCATGGCTTCTAGTACCTAATATAGGACTAAGAGGAGGTCACTGAGCATGGCTGAGAGATTGGAGGGAAAATTCCAAGATGAGAAATGTCAACCTTGTTAACATGGTGGCCAGGTTCTTTATGTCCAGATCTCTTCTGCTGTCTTGTGTCCCAATTCTGACCTTCAGTTCCTGGACTATCTACTTCTGCCACACTGACCGACCCATGTTGAAGGTGCTGGAGGCCTTAGATGAGTCCTTGACTCTTTTTGCCTGTGCAGAATTATTTGTTAAATCCCCTTTCTCTGTCCTCCAAGCTGAAGGATCTTTTATCTTTGTCTGAGCTATCCTTAAACATCTTCAGGATGAGCATGTCAGTGTGTACATTACCTTTTAGGACAGCTTGCTTGGGTCTAGATGCCTATCAGACTTTCACAGTGTACTGCTTTTGCCTACTCACATATCCTCATTATCTCTACCCTTACCTTTTCCTAGAGTGATTTATTAATTAATAAAGAATCATGTGCTATTAATTATTATCTCCCTATTAATTATGTCCAAGGCATAAATGACACAATTATGTGAATGTTTTCTTTTATTAGTAGATAACCTATTAAATGATTTTTATCATCATTCAGTTCTGATTTTATACATACCCATTGTTTATTTCAATAAGTGTATATTGTATAATATAAAATTGCAAGTTTGAGTGTTTCCATCATCCCGTTCTGTGCCTGCTGTGGAGAAATAAGGGAACACATTTAAACAAGTGCCTTTAGGCTCCTGTCAAGCACTGCTGTTTTTCTGATAGTTCTTATGTGATTATCACAGCATTTGACAGAAAAGGCCTTCAGTTATCCACAAGTCCTGGAATGCAGACAAGATGGGTTTATGTAGAAGAAGAGGGGATGTTTCCTTGTGTAGATCTTGTTATAGAAACTTCTCTATCCAAAGAGATTGTCTACTCTCTGATGAAAAAGAGGAGGTGACGAAGAATGATAGATGTCAGGTTTTGTGAACTGTTCTATGTTAACAGGAATTTCACTCCACGAGTGAAAGAGAGCAAGAACAAGAAAAAGCTAATGAGAGACACAGAGCAAATACAAGGCATACACACATGCACACAAATACACAAATATATACGCATATATATACAAACACATGCACACAAGCAAGTGAGCTACCAGTGACTGTGTGTGTGTGTGTGTGTGTGTGTGTGTGTGTGTGTGTTGTGCATTGGTGTCTATTAGCTAAACCCCAAGTAAATGCATTTAAAATTGTCTGTATAGAACATACTGCCAGTCAACCCAGAATTGTGACATATTACCTATAACAAGAAGGAAAGAATGTTCATGTCAAATAAGATCAAAGTTCATTTGGTGGCAAAGAGCTATTCAATACTTCAGGTAACAGGCTCAGTATGGCTCCATATGACAACTCTCCCAAGTAGAGTCCCAGATCTCTCAGCCTCTTTCCCATCTTCCCTCCTTAAGAATAGTAGCCTTCCCCGAGTTTTGGATGCCATTCTAATACAATAGAAACAGGAAATGATGGGTACTTTGTCCTGAGGCAGCTTTGAACTTTACAAGGAAGAAACCACACCCATGGAAACAGATGGCTTCTTCCAACCTTTCCTTCGTCATTCTATTATCTTTATTAGCTCATCTACCTAATACCTTTGTTAAAAATTTGCTTGACTATTTTTTTCTGGTTTCCTTTTTTCTTCTTCTCTTACACAATGCGTCCCACAGTTTCCCCTCCTCCGTTCCTTCCAGCACCAACCCCCACATCTTTTCTCTCCCAAGATCCATCCCTCCTCCTTTCCCCTTCAGAAAAGAGCAGACCTCCCAGGGAGATCATCTGAACACAGCAAATCAAGTTACAATAAGACTGGACAAAAATCCACATATCAAGGCTGGATGAGGCAACCCAATAGGAGGAAAGGGTTCCCAAAGGCACACAAAAGAGTCAGAGATACCCCTGCCCCCGGTGTGAGGAGTCCCACAAGAATACTGTCTTAGTTGGGGTTTTTCTCCTCTTAAGAGACACCATAACCAATACAACTCTTATAAGGACAACATTTAGTTGAGACTGGCTGACAGGTTGAGAGGTTCAGTCCATTATCATCAAGGTGGGAACATGGCGGTTTCCAGGCATGCATAGCACAGGAGGAGCTAAGAGTTCTACATCTTGCTCCTAACTTCCAGGTAGCTAGGAAGAGGATCTTAAAGCCCACATCCACAGTGACACACTTCCTCCAATAAGGCCACACCTACTCCAATAAGGCCACACCTCCTAATAGTGCCACTCCCTGGGCCAAGCATATTCAAACCACCACAAATGCCAAACTACATAACCATAACATATATGCAGAGGACCTGGTGCCAACTCATGCAGTCTCTGTGTAAGCTGCATCACTTTCTATGAGCCCCTCTGTGTCCTGCTTAACTGATTCTGTGGGCCATGTTCTTGTGGTAATGTCTGGCCCTTACAATCCTTCTTTCCTCTCTTCGGTGTTTGAGCTTTGCCTAACTGCAGTACAGAACTTGGATGAGTAACCAACCAATGACTGGCCTAACTTGAATCCTGTGCCACAAGAAGAAATTTATGTCTAACACTGCCTGGATTTAAGGAACCAGAAATTGGATAGTTCCTTTGACTATTTTAAAGACCAATTAATATTCAAAACTGTAAAATGCTATAATTTCTAAATTATTATATTTGACTAAATGGTTCCAAAGTAGTTATGTTATTTTACAAAAGATATATTGTAGCTTTTCCCTAACTTCTAATTCCATTTCTTGATTAATTCAATTTCATATTCATATCTTCAGTAATGTGATACAGAGGACCCAGATATTCTAGGAATATTCATCCTCAGATATAATTGTTCAATAAGCAAATAGCATGGTCTAATTTAAGTTGTTGGCAGTAAGACCCAATTTCAACTGTACAGTGATGAAGTCTGAAAATTCTGGAAGCAGTCATGTTGCTTGCACAAATTATGCATAACAGATTACGATAAACTATAATTTTAAAAATCACAGTCCTGCAGGTTTTTTTAAACACAGATTCCTTTAGACAGAGAAGTCTACAAAATTCTTATCTAAATGTCTTTATCAAGTGTGAAGTCTGACCTCTAATAGTCCAACTCACAAGACTACCCCTCCTCGCTGTCAGTCAGGGTTCAGTGCATTCTTACAGACTGTTTACAAAAGCAAAATGCAATGTGCAAAGGGAAGTGTTAGCGCAGCTGCCTGAGGCTGTCTCCTGAAGGGCTTGCTGACAAGGCCGGCCTGACTGGTTCTGGGAATGCAGTCTGTGAAGTTTCCTACTCAGATAAGGACTGTCTACGTGGTAAGGTTGGTTTGCTGTGCCTTCGTTGTTTGTATCAACAATGTGACTCATGGTGGACATCTGCTTTCCTTCTAAGAGCCTGGTAGTTAACGGTGGTTGCTAAGCAGAGAGTGCCTAGGCATTCTCCTTATTAAGACACTCCTACACCCCAAGACTTAAATGGGTGTGGTTGGAAAGGAACCCTGGACACATAGTGTTATATTTTTATGGTAGAGGTGGCTATGTGCCTTACGTGTGTCACATAGGAAGTGGCATACAGATGCTCCACACATCGCTGGTGTCTGTTCTTCCTGCCATGTACGTGTGTCCTTGCTATCACACCACACTTAATCCGATCTGTGCATCTATAGGCTGATCCTGAGTCCTTCAAGTGAATCATTTCATTTCCCAACAAGACCCAAACCACCAAATCGGTTCTTCTTTAGGAGTGGTTACATTTTCCAAAAGGGGAGAAATAGAGTTGGCCACTATTGAATCTGTCCAATCGGTTTAGATTTTTAGGAGAGCTGTAGAAAAGTGTCCCTTCTCCCTCCAGGAAACACAAGACAATCAAGCAGGGCGGATGAGATGGGTTTTCCATTACGGAGACACAACTGGAACGTTTACGGGCTGCTTGCTGCCATTTAATTAATGGGAAAAGAACAGTTTGGTGAGTACAAGGACATGGCTGTCAGACTGTTAATTTAGAGAGAGGCCCAAATAATAAATCTGCTTTCCGCCAGAGGCAACCAAATCAAGCAGAGAAAACAGCTGCAGTGTGGGCCACCACCATGGAGACTGGGGTTTTCATTTCTCAAATTCAATTTTAACAAAATATAATTGAACACACCTCGCCTGTACCTTTAAAATTTATACAGCTTAAGAAATATTAGAGCAATGTTATCACCAAATAACATTTATTACTGAAGTGCTGAGTTCATTAGACACAAAAACACAGATGTTTAATAAAAAATACAAAAAAAATCTGATTCCTCCCCTGCCCCGCAGTGGAGAAGGAAAATTTGTTCAGCTTGTTGGATCCTCTGAATACGCAAAGTCCTGTTTCATTTTTAACTGCTTTATAAATACATAAACCTGGATCAAAGCAATTCCAAATAGATTTTGCACCTGGCTGAACAATTCTGTTGCTCTGGTAACCTCTCTGATATCAAAAAGGCCAGAGAGGATCTGAACCAGCCTTACCCAAATATTTTGTTACATTATTTGGGTAAATATGGGATACGGCCTCACAACTATGCTGGGAACACGTCAGGATTAAATTAATAAATCTTTAGCAAAAAAAAAAACAAAAAACGTTCAAATATGTCTTGCATGGAGTTTTAACGCTACAGTGGGTCCCATCTTCATTCACTGTTCTAGAGAAACACAGCTCACCTCATCGGGCAAATGGAAGCCACATATGCTAGGAAGAGAAAAGAGAAAGTGAGTAGAAAAGAAGGTAAAGGAATAGAATACAGCTCATTGGAGGAACTTCTGGAGACTTTATTCTTGAAAATATAAACTTTCAGAGACAGACAGTAAGGGTGTGGGACCTGTACTGTCAATTCGCAGGAAGGAAGGGAATTCAAAACCCTGCTAAAAACAAAGTAAAAAAGAACAAACAGACCTGGGAGAATCAGTCCACTCCTGTACGTTTCGAACTCTCAGTAACTTAACTCCAAAGAGGAAGGTAAGCTATGACGACGCAGGAACCCCAGAGCTCCTGCAAGTCGCTCTAAGCAGGCAGGCAAATCATTCCAAGGAACCCGAAAAAGGCCTATTTCTAGACTGGACCAAATTTCATCAGTGCCTGGGCATGGGCTTCCTCCCAGCAGGTTAGCAGATACACATTGATGCCTCCTCTGCTGTGGTTGTGTCTAAGAAGTCCTCTTTATTAGACACCTTGGAAGACCACTTTTCTACAGGATAATTAATATTTAAATGAAACTTTAAGATTACTAGGAAATGTTGGAGTTAGACAGATCTCCTATAAGACCCTATATAAGCCTAGGCTGGCATGGAATTCTCTCTGAAATCCGGACTAGTCTAGAACTCTCTGTGTAGTACAGATAAGACTCAAAATGCACAGTAATCCTCTTGCCTCAACTCTTCATCCAACTTTCCATCCATGGAAAACGAGAGTGCAGATTTTTATGAGGACTTATTCTGGGATAGCAGCCCCTGTATTTGAACATTTCTCTGACAATAACTGATACTGAGGAGTCATGGACCACTGCCACTGATTTTGTCATATGATTGACTTGACTGGCCAATATCCTGCAGGCCAGCCTGCAGTTTTCCATCCATCCTCAGTGTCTAGTACAGCATGTCAAACATAGCAAGCCCCTAACAAGGGTTCTTATATGAATGAAATGAACGTGTAAATATTTGACTTAGCACAGTGTCCTCTGAGTTTATCCACATTATTACATGGTAGATATAATAAACTTAATTGTGTATTTAAAAAACTGCCAAAAGAGATCGTTTAATGTTGTCAGCCAGAAAAATAACTCTATATGGCGATAGATTTGTTAATTACTCTAATTTATTTATTCCACATCCTAAACATATCAAAGTATCACTGTGCTATATAAATATATATAATTATTTATTTACTAAAATTGAAAATTTAATTAAAAACTTTAAGTAAAGGAACAAAAAAGAAAAGTAGTCAAGGTAGCAACAGGAATTAAAACTTGTTTTTCTTCCAAGGTCTCCAGGAGGCTAACAGTGGAAGAGTCTGTGTAGAGTTGGGAGAAAAAATATGTTGTCTGCATCTTCCTTAAGCCATAAGGAACATCACACAAGAGGAATACAAACAAAGTACATAGTCTACAAAGGGCAAGCCCAGTACATGGTGTGAGACAGCCATGGAGAATGTGTAGGTACCATAGCATTTGAACCACGTCTAAAATACCACAGTATTTTAGAAACACAGAGTAGCCTGCAGTATTTAATGAAATCCAATAACACAGAGGAGTTTTATATTCTATCCCTACAAGGGCAAAGTCTTCTGTTGGTTTCTGAATTTAGGGTTTGAGCTAATGAAGATCTTCCTTCATGAGGGGTGGTTATGGGCCCTAATTGTGGGCTATTCTAAACCCATAAGTCATGTCCATGCTATCTAAGCTTAGCTATTCAAATACTATAGGGTTAGTAATGGGGGAAAAAACACAACACAACCTTTTCTGTGTGTCACTGTCTTCTTAGATTCTGTACTTCTACCTTGGTCCCTTTGTAGATCACCACATCTTGCTCAGTTTTCCAAGCATCTCTTCCCATGGGACCCTTTAGAATCCTATGGATTTCTAAATGATAGCTACAGAAAGCAAGAAGAATCTTTTTCCCTTTGTGCTAGGTTACATGAACTTGAAAGAATGAATTAGAAATTAGCCCTTCTGGAATTGAACACATACTCGTTCACAAGTAGCCAAAAAGGAGAGCAACTTAAATGTATATTAATCGATAAACAATGGAGCACCAGTAATCTTTGAAGAGGAATGAAATTCTCATGCATGCTACAACATGAGTAAACTCTGAGACTATTATGCTAATGACTAAGTCAAATGTGAAAGACAAATATTATAGGTACATAGAGTGGTCAAATTCATATATACACAGCGAGTAAAATCTTTAGTACTGATGCTGGGGCAGAGGGAGTGGGGATTTTTGTTTATAGTTACAAAGAGGTTCAGTTTTGTAAGATAATATGACTCTCAAAGATGGTAGGGATGGCTACACAATAACGTGATTGTACTATTGGTACTGAATACTGTACATGTGTACATGTGTGCTTTTAATCCTGATTGGATTAAGAGACCCTTACATATCAGTAAAGCATTACGTCTAAATTTGTCTATGAGGGCGTATCCAGAGATGATTGGCATGTAGAACAGCAGCTAAAGGGATAAGACGTGCCATAGATATTGATCATATTGTTCTATACGTTGCTAGCAAAGATGGCGCAAAAGTAGAAGGAAGGAGCCAGCAACTGTTCATAAGCACAAGTCTTCTAGAGGAAATTGTCTATTTCTACTGCCATCACCGATGGGTATGAGACTCGAGTCTCGCTTGTCTGCCAACATCATTTCACTGTGATAGCCTTCCAGTGACCTTCTAAACTTATAGCCTCAGACTCAGGCTGCACATCGGTCCTTCTTGTTGAGAAGCTTCTAGATCCCTAGATCCTAGCATCTATTGAGTCCTATACCTGCAGTTTGTAGACAAACATTGTCGTACAGTCTAGTCTCCAATCGTGTAACGCTACTAAAATATCCTTCTAAATTATATGTGTGCATTCTTACATATTCCTCTGGTTCTGCTCCTCTAGAGAACTGGGACTGACACAAATGGCAAATTTTATGTTATAGCATTGAAAGGACTTGGTACATACATTTTATACCAATTTTTTAAATAAACGATACACTATGTTAAAACCATTGAATTATACAATTTAAATAGGTGATCTGCATGGTATGTGAATTTGCATTTTAATAAAATTGTTTTCATTTTTAAAATAAGTGTGGGCCTTCCAATGTGCTCAATTACCAATGTAATTCAATCAACTGGCAATTGAAGCCCCCCACAGAGATAATGTTAATGAACTCATAGGCACTGGAGAGGGGAAGACCATTACCAGATCAGGCTTTTTAAAGAACTGTCCATGTATGCGTTGTTTCTCCCTGCTTGGTCCTCCAACTGCCCTTGTTCATTGTGCAATTATTTATACGATCCCACCTAATTGCTAATAAAATAGTGTCTTAAGTTTCCTTGAATCTCTTTCCAAAGTTGGATAGAAACTAAAAAGCATACACAAGGATGTAGGAATGTTGTTTTCTGCAAAGACCTTGGATTCTAGAGCAAGCTGAGAGATGATATTTAAGCTGATATCCTGGGTCGGTGTTACCTATAAGGTCCTAAGAGCTTCCTTAGTCTTGCTACCAATCAAGATACTACTCTTCCTAAAGAGAGTTGACAGGATTCCAGTCAGCAGAAGCCTTTTCTCTAGAAATATTCACCAGTAGTTTTTCTAGAAACAGCAGAGCATTTGCCAGTGACTCAGAGTACTTTCTCAAAGTATTTGTACACTTACAAATATAACAGACATAGAAAAACAGCATCCTTACTTCTGCCAGCTGGAAAACGACCCAGGAGAGGGAGGGTTTTGTGGAACATGGCAAACGGTGATACGACAACGAAGGCTTTGACTGATACTTCAGGTCTTTTCTGAGGTGTAACCTAACACACCCTCTAATATGAGACAGATGTAAAGTCCCTAACTCCTAATGGGCCAGGCCCTCAACCCTTCAAAACCAGGAATACATTAGTATCCCTCAGTAGAATACTAAGTAAAATACTAAGTAATGCTTAGTAGAACAATGTGGTTTGTGAATATCTCTTGCATTAGAGGAAAGGGGAAGACGGGATCACTAGTTTGTAAGCTGGATTTCTGCACAGAAAGAAATACTGAGAGGAGGAGGAAAGACTGAAGTTTACACAAAGGGCATGAGGGACGGTGAGGCCGTGAGAGACATGGGTGACAGTGGTGAGGGAGGTGATGTTGAGTCTTCAGGCACAGTCACACAAAGCCAGAGGAGATTATCATAAGATCAGTATTAAATGTTTCAAATAAACATTGTCTAGCGTTTCTGGGAAACACTAATCGACACATATTCTAAAGTAAGAAGACACCGCATGCCCATTTTGTCACAGCTGCAAATCCCCTCAAGGACAACAAACTGGCTTCCAACCATACTGGCACCTTTTTCAAATACTTGATAAATATTAAAGAATAGCTCAGAATTACATATGGGGATAAAACAGTACATTCTCTCAAGTTCCAGTGTCAAACATCCAGCTAGGCATGCATCTAAACTCACAATTCATACCAAACTAAAATATATGTCACTTTTTCAATAACCTTAAAAAATGCATTTCTGTCAATTTCTTGCAAATTAATATGACTTTGAACAATACTTCTGGATACATTAAAATTTTGTAAGTGAAGAGGTATTTCTATACATGTATTTGTGTTACTGTTTTCAAAACAGTATATGCCCATAACTTTAAAAGCAAAAATGAAATTGTACTTTAAAAACAGTAGTATTCATCCTTCCAATCCACCCTTAAGTTCCAGAGTCCAAAGGTAGTAATTTCCAACTCTTTCAGATATTTAGTATTAACTTTCATATTTCAAATGATAGTCACCTGCTTTTAGCCTTCTTAATGCCTGTGGGTTTCTCCTGTGGGAGATGAGGGTCCAGATTCTTAGGCGTCCACACACACTCAGTCCAGCCAAAATCTTCTCAAGTCAATGAGATCACTTTTTGTTTATGACGAGATTAAATATTTACATTACAACAGTATAATGTTGTTCATAACTGAACCTATGTCTTGTATATCTTTTTGTATTTATTTCTCATGCCAATAACTGTTTCACATTTTTATTTGGTTAGTAATTTTTTTATGTATCTTCATTTTCCTCCATACCTTAATAGACCTAGACGACCATTCTCATGCCAGATAAACCTTAAGTGATATTTCCAATGCATCCCTTTTTGTTTTCTTTTCTTCTGATTTTCTTGGGCTAGGCTGACATAGGTGGTGCCTGATTGTCAACCTGAAATTTGCCTCTATGTGCCGTGACAGTGGACTTTACCTGTCTAAGTGACTGAATAAAACAATGCTGAGATGACTGGGGAAATGCTATTCAGGTTGTGTCTGTGATCTTATTTCCAGAAAAGACTGACATTTGAGTCAGTGCACACATGAAGAAAGACCCACCCTCTCATGGAACGAATGAGCAGTGTCCAGGCTGCACAGAACAGAGCAGGGAATATTGATGTCTCTCGTATCTGGAGCAGGGATGCTTGGACTTCAGAACTCCAGGTTTTTAGATTTTCCAGACTAGGATGAAAGTTGTTCCCAATCGTCTTTCTGGGCTCTGGCTCTGGAAGCCTTGAATCAGAGCGATTTCACCTGTGTCCCAAATCCTTTTTGTCTTTTCTCAGGGAGAGCAGCTTTCCCTAGAGTCTCCCAGGAAAGGAAAAAAGGCTTTTGAGACATTTCAACCATTCTCCAACTGTCACTGTTCTACCCCTGCATTTCACTGACAGTGTGATCAGGCCCGGGACTCCATGCGGGCAACAAGTTCCCTAAGATTGCTTTTAGTTTTCTATTGATATTTTTCTTTGAAAAGAAACGTTTACTGACATAATACATCCTGATCATGATTTTTCCTCCTTCTATTCCTCCTCCCCTCCCCTCCCATGTAGATCCATCTCCTTTCTGTCTCTCATTAGAAAACAAACAGGCATCTAAGATAAAATAATAAAAAGTAATAAGATAAAGCCCAAAGTACATGAGAAAAGGATGAAGCAAACAGAAGGAAAAGAGCCCAAGAATGGGAGGGGAGGGGCAAAGAGGCGAGAGAGGGGAGAGGAAAGAAAGGAAGAGGAGAAGGGAGAGGGAAGAGGGGAAGGAGAGGGAAGGGAGGGGAGAGGAAAGAAAAAAATTTAAAAGATAAATAAAAAAAATAGCCCTGACATGACAGTGTGAGAGAAAGACTATCACAGACGCCAGCAAGCTTGTTTTCTGTGGTCATCTACTGCTGGGCTGCAACCTACATTTAAGACTAGTTTGGTCTACAGAGTTAGTTGCAGGACAGCCAGGGCTACATGAGAAACCCTGTCTTGGGAAAACAAAACAACCAAAACCACACCAAACCAGAACAACGAAAAGTCGTTTGTTTTCCCAATGAGACTCCCTTGAAGAAAACTAACTTTTCACTTACAAGTGGTTGTTAACTGAAGATAGCTTTTGGGTTAGGGATGGGGAAAACATGTCCACCTCTCCTTTCAGCTCTAGAACCCCATCTGGTGCAGACCTGCGCAGGTCCTGGGCGTGCTGTCAGTCTCCGTGAGTTCATACTGTTGGTCCTGTTTAGGGTTTAGAAGACCTTATTCTCTTAAGAGTTTTTCTCTCCTCTTCTGCAGGGTTCCCTGAGCCCTGGGGAGGGGTGTGATAGATTTAATGGAGACATCTGGTTTAGGCCTGAGTGTTTTGAGGTATCTCATTCTCTAACTGTCTATCTATGGGTCTCTATTTGTCCCAATTTGCTGCAGAAGGACACTCTTCTGATGATAGCTGAGCAAGGCACTGATCTATGAGTATAGCAGAAGTCGTTGTTAAGAGTCATTTTATTGCTATATGCCTTCTCTAAAACAATAATATTTGCTTTACCCTTGGTCCCTGAGCTATCCAGTCTCAGATTCTTGGTCACCCAAGCAGTGCTGAGTATGGATTCCATCACACAGAGCAGTTCTGAAGTTAAATCAGATACTGGTTAGTTACTGCACAGATGTTCTGCCATCATTGCTCTAGCATACCTTTCAAGCAGGACACCATTGTAGATGGAAGGGTTTATGGCTGGGCTGGTGCTTACATCTCTGTTTTGGTGTCATGTGGAGTACCTTCCAGAGTACACTAGCCTATCGGGATGCAGGCTCTACGTAGGCACCAGCTCAACTTCTCTATTTTCAGGAAGTTGTGCAGGTGTTGATTTCAGCCTTTGGAACTAGAAATCCATTTGTGGAGAGCAACATGTAGCTTTGGCAGCAGCTTGGATTGTTTAGGGGTTCCCAAGGGACCCCTCTGACCAACAAATCAATTTAGATATTTCAATGGCAGTTCTGGAATCTTCTTTTGGTGACAAGAGATGTCAAAGTAGGGCTCTGCCCACCCCCATTATTTGGCAATTCTGTTGTGATTATCTTCATATATGTATATATTTTAGGAAGCTTCTATGGTGTTAGGTTTTCATAAGCCATCTCGGCTTTCTCTGGCATCAACTGCTGTAGCTCAGAAGTCAGAGACTTGTCTCTCTGAGACTCTGCATGTGACTTACTGTTTTCTCTGTCAAAATTTTTGGAAAACATAATTTCTTTATTGACAGACTTTATCAAATGTATGTTGGAGTTCATCCTGTCTACATTCAGTGTGCTCTCCCTTAGCATTTTATTTGTTTTCTTTCTGAAGCTCCTATTAGGAGTTTGTAGATGGAGGCAGCATGGCCTCCCATTGTTTCTTCTATTTCTGTCTCCTTCTTTTTGATCTGCTGCCTGGGAAATTTCAGCAGCAGCCCAACTCTTCACTGAAGTTTTAATGTATGTCTTTCATACTTTCAATTCCTAAGTCTTCTTTCCTGGACAGCATGTGCATAGTTTCCGGAATCTCGCAAATAGCAACTGTTGTTTCTAAGGTTTCTTTCCTCTTTGATCATTCCAATTTCCTCTGACTCTCCTGACCTGGTTGCTTACTTGACTGCTTCTGATTCACTGCTATGGGAGGCCAACCCCAGTATAAGGCTGTACTTCACCATCCAGCCTGAAACCTAGGGCAGTACAGCGTATGTGTCATTATTGGAAGGGTCCAGCTGTTTAATGAGATCTTCCATCTGATGTTCTTGTTTATCCAATTAATTTTCCCCCAAACGATTCCCTACTCCCACAATTCAGGGGTAGAGGACCAGAGTTCTGACTATTTTATACAATGCCATCATTCTATATACAGATTTACACAAAAATATTCATTTTTCTTTAAGAATTTCATTAAGGGATCTTAACTCTATTATCAAATATATTTGTTTCCAAAGTCAAAGCCTCTGTAGTCTAGTCTTTTTCTGGAAAATATACATGGCAGGGGTATTGGGGTATTCGTCTATCCACATAGGTAGAATGAGGTATGCAGACTTCATAGCATTCGCTCATTTTTGACCTTCCTCTTCATATCTGTCTTTTGTCATAGTTGCTCATCCAGGGATACAGGCTTCCTGGTGCTCAGTACCATGTGTCTGCCTTGAGCTGTCTTTCCTCCCTGAGATCATGTTGCTTCAGCCTTTTCTCCTCTGCTAATACATTTTCTATCAACTGTATGCTTTCCATCTTTCAAAAATATCTTGACATCCTTTATCTACAGCCCCCAGAACCCATTTCCTTTAAGAATTTGCAGCTTTTTAATTTTGTAACTATCATTGTGATCTGTCTTAGGAGCAGCAAAGCTAAACTAGTGAGGGGAAACCGCCATTTCTAACCAAGTCTGGAAACCGCCATTTCTAACCGTAAGTCTGGAAATCATCTACCATGAAAATAATCTTCATGTTTGGTGATTAGAGAGTTGTAGAGTAGCATCCAAAATGTTTGTCCAGCATCTGAGTACACCTGAGCCAAAATGTTACATTCAATTTTTTGAGTCTACAAATCATAATTAACAAATAAATCAGGAGTTGGGAGTATGGATGGGATGAAACCAGTATTGAGAAGATTCAGAAACTGGCTTAGAGGAAAGATATAAAAGAACAGACTATACAATGAAGAGTAGACTAAATGGAGATTTAACAATGACTGTCACATAGGTAAGAAATTATTCGATACCAGAAGGTCTCCATCCTTTGATATTTTTTTTTGTTTCAATTTGACTAAGGGAGTGGACTTAGCACAGACCAACAATGAAGTATGTCAAGTATCACCAAGAGCACACACGGGATTTTCTGGAATTATATTCAAAGCAAAAAAATCTTCGCTCCTTCAAGGCAAACCCTGTGCAATAACGTCAGCTTTCTTTTCCTTCCAATAGACTTTATATGGGAGGTAATTTCAGTTACTCAAAACTTCTTGCTTTTAAAAATTTCCTCTTGCTAATACAAATAAATACTTGTTTGTGGGTAGTAAAAACTATTTCTAAACGGCTCAGTTCTATTTCAAGATTCACATTGTGCATCCCATCCATTGTGCTTTTCAATAAATCTCTTGAAGAAATTAAAGGTTGACTTTCTACACACTGAAAGGAATGCATTCAAAATGTGGGTGACATTATAAAATAAAGGCAAAAATTACTTCTGACAATGCTGCAGATTCTTCTTTGTAGCAGACTATACCCTTTAAAAGTGTCGTCTCCCTCATTTTGACAGTCTCACTCTGTATGTAGCCCAGGCTGCCCTTGAATTCTAGATCCTCCTTCCTTAGACATTTGAGTGCTGGGATTACACACATGTGACACTATGCCTGGCCTTCCCACTCTTTTTCATCTTCTCTCTGTGTATTCATGTGTAGTATATGTATATTCATGAATGTTTTGTGCGGGCATACGTGGATATGTGCCCAGGAGGTGTACATTTTTGTGTGTACCCATGAAGGCCTGAGGTTAAGTGTCTTCTATCACCATCCAACTTACTTATTAAGTTGCATTCTCTCACTGAAACCCAGTAAATCTCTCACAGAGAAGTTGTGGCTGGTCTGGCTCTCTAGTCTGCTCTGGGATCACACCTTTGACTCCTACATTCTGAGTCTACAGGCAGGCCCCTGCTCACCTGACTTTTACTCGGGTGCTGGGGAATCAAAGAGTTCTCATAGTTGCATAGCAAGTTCTTTGCCTCCTGAGTCATTAATTCAGCCTTCCCACTCTTTCTATAAAGACACTCATAAGCTTCTTTCTTGTCTCACAGTGAATTTTAATATCAACCATATTGTTGACTAAAAAACTGAGTCAGCATCTCTTTCTTTAACCAACCATATTCTATTGTCTGTTTGTTTTGTTTCTGTGTGGGTCTATTCTATTGTGGGTCTAGTGGGGAATACAGACCCAGTAAATACTTACAGAGACCCTTATTTATGAGGTCAGGCATTACTCAAGGCTAGCGGATTCCATAGACTTACTTGCACTGTGAATCTAGATTTGATAAACTGTCCAATATTAAGATAAAATGCTTACCTTTCAAGTTTTTATTTATGCTGTATATAAATAGGTTGTACACAAAAATATTTTTAAATTTAAAACTTTTTAATACTGTAGCTTCCTTCTGTAAAATGTGTCATGAAAATAGGATCATACTGTGGCCAAATAGATCAGCAAGTTATATATTTTCCTTTACTAGTCCTGTCCTCACCAAAGCAACACAGGGGCTTCCTTTCTGGGAAACTCACTGACTAACAGCAGGAGAGGGGCAGCTGATTGGAGATCATGGGGCAACATACATCAGGGGAGGACATAAGACAGATGGAGAAGACACACCACACACCCAACTGGCCTCTATCACTTGCATGATCTGTATGTTAAAATCTAGGTTTATGTCTATTCATTGTTAGCAAGGAAGTTTCAGTTGAACTTTACATTACACACAAGAGCCATTTTCAGGTGGTCTAAAGATCCAAGTGAAAAAGACAAATTCCTATCTTGTCCATTTCAAGTTGGGAGGAGATCTCTTAAACAAGATGTACAAAGCACTCACCATAAAGACAGATCAATTGGATCATGCTAATATTAAGGAAAATTTACATGTATTAAGTGATATTATAAATGAAGTAAAAGGAGAATGTCTTAGTTCATTTTCTGTTGCTATAACAGAATACCTGAAGCTCTGTGATTTTTACAGAATAAAGGTGTATTTTAGTTCATGGTGTCAGTCAAATACAAGGTACCAGAACCTGCTCAGCTTCCATGGCAGGCTTCATGTTGCTTCAAAGAAGACTAAAAAAGAAGAGAAGTGGGCAAATACAAAACAGTGAAAAGGGGGCCACACTTCCTTGATAGAAAGTAAGCTGAGAGTAAGCATTCATGCTTGTCTTCTGTCTCTGCTCTTGACCATGTGAGTGATTTTCTGCTTCAGGTTCTTGCCTTGACTTCCCTACAATGATAGACTGCAGTCTGGAATTGTCAGCTGAACACATTTTCTTAGAATTGGTCTTGCCAAGGGTATTTATCACAGCAATGGAAACAAAACTAGGATAGTCATCTGAAGTATGATTTCCAGTGCACCAAGTTATAGCAGCCTCAGAAAGTAAAATATAGAGAAATATTAGAAGAAAATACATATATACATATATACAAACACAAGACAGGGATTTGTCAGATGTTCAGATTCAAAGAGAACAACTTTGTGGTTTCCAAAGTGGTTTCTAAAGAGGGGAGGAGAATTAAATGTAGGTCAAACTTATCAGTCACAATGAATTTCAAGAATGGTGGAGTGATGTTTTCAAGACTTTGAGGGAAAATATCAAATGAATATCAACTTTGGCAAACAGAATGTCATTGTTCTTCACAGAAGATGATGAAGAAATTAGGGAGAGAAGCCGAAGATAGGCATGCCAAGATTCTCATCCTCTGAGTCAGGAGCCAAGGATGTTATCAATGTTAGGGCAATAAAGCCAGACAGATGGAGCTATATGATGGAAATTAACTAAGCAGAAGGGCTGATGAGACAACTGTTATGAGACAATGTTTATTAACAGTTGGAGAAGGAATTGAAAAGTATGACAGAAGCCTGTAGACACTGTCCCAAACTATCAGGAAATAATAATCTAAGCAACAAACTAAGAGACATGATTAGAACTGCAAGGAGAAAGAGTTATGGGAGTTAAAGATAAGGGGTAATGAGAGGTAAGGTGAGGAAATCCTTCTGATGGCTTTCACCATAAACCATTCTCTACTGGTTGCCTCTTTAATCATAGGTGCAAGCTACTGTGATGAATATCTGAAAGAAGACAGAGTATAGTATACATTCAGAATGAAAAGTAGAATTGTGTTAACATTGTTATAGGGAAGATTATGAGTGGATGGGTTGGTAACCATAGCAGCACTCGGGGTAGGGGGAGCAGCTGAGGGGTCAAATAGAGCAGCCAGCATAGACCCTCCAAAATTGCAGTGCTGACAGGCAGAAATGACTCAAATGTACACATCCAGAGTGACTCAAATGTACACATCAAAGCTTACTGCACTGATTTGTCCTAGAGATCACGGTTTGACAGTCCATGAGTTAAAACCAAACTGTGAGTGAGGTTGCCTAGAGAGATTGGGTAGTAAGAGTAAAGACCGATACCTTGAGAAAAGCCAGTATTGAAATGAGGAAGGAGTTTGCAGAAGGACTAGAATAGGGCTAAGGGGATAGCTCAGTCAGTAAGGTACTTACCACAAGAGCACAAAAACCTGAGTTCAATCCCTAGAAGTCATGTTTAAAAATTTTGTCTTGTTTCGTTTTGTTTTAATGCTGAGCATGGTGTCGTAAACTTATAATCCTAGTGCTGGGGATGTGGAACCGAGCTGATCCCTAGGGCTCACTGGCAAGCCCGCCAAGACCAAGTGGCAAGTTCCATGCCAATGAGATACCTTGTCTCAAACAGGTGGCCGGCTTTTGACAAATGTCATCCCAGGTTGTCCTCTGGCCTCCCCATGCACATGCACATATGTGCATATGGACCACACACATGTGTAAACACAAACACACTAAGAAAAGAACCAGGGCAGTTAGTCTTCTGGGAGTCAAGAGGGTAGAGGTTGAAGAAATAAACTGAGAAATTCTGATGCATATTAGTTCCACTCTAAAGAACCAGAACTCAGGAAGGACTCAGGTTTAGCAATCAAACCACTTATCTGAAGTCCACTTAATTAAATGCAGCAAAATTCCTAAAGAATTCAATACAGAAATCAAGGGTGACCTTAGCACTGGAAAATACAGGAAATACCTGTGGCCCTCAAACGTATCTCCCCGGGGTGATGCTCTGTAGGCTCCAAACTGCTCCGTTTCAGACCTTACTGAGCATTTCCCAGGCAACCAAATACCAGGGAAACTGAGATCGAACTTTTCCATTTGTTTACAAAATTAAATGTACAGTAACCTGCATCACCTTTGTCTAAACTAGAATGTGTCTGTTTGCAGAGTGTCTTCAAACCAATGTGGGAAATACTAGAAATGCAATGGTCTAGAAACACATTTGCCCAAACATTTATCCCCGTGGTGACATGGCTACCAGGAGAAGTCACAGAAACTATGTAGGGAAAATCCTCGCGATCACTTGCCCCACCCCCTTTTTAAACAGGTCATCTGGAAAGTTCTGTTACTTATTTCCCACTTCCCCTGGAGAGAAGGGCCAGAGTAGTGCTGAAAGCTGGGGCGAGAAGCATGGACAGCATGCTGGGTTAACAGCTTACATGAGAACACATAGTTCATTACGGAACAAGATCTCATTATACATGTGCCTTTTGTTTTAGAAGGGAAAAATAAATGACAATCAGCCCTATTGAAATCCAATAGATTTGCCTTTGGCATCAATGCAGAATCAGTACTCAGTGGCACAGTACTAGGGCAATGGGGACTGCTGACCAACAGTGCTGTTCTCTTGGCAACCTAATGAGTTGGCACAATCAGAACTTAGCATTATTGGGTCTGTTCTGTATGCAAGCTCCTGTCTGCTGCACTCGGTCACTCTCTCTGCCTCTTTCTTGCTTTGTTTTCTCTTAGAGCATAATTTCCTTAGTATCAACACTCAGAGTTAATCCTATAGTCACAGTGATGTATCATCGAACAAGTCTAACTATAAAAAAGGCTTAGCCTGGAATCCAGCACCACTCATCTGGAGGATTTACATGTATGCAGAGATGCCAGGAGTCTGCCTGCTATCTTATATCTGAGCCTTCTGCAAATATTGTTTGCCGTCACTGTTAAGTTGTGTCACAAAGTCCATGGTAAGATCCATTCCTTTGGATTCTAACTTAAATGAATTTTAAAAGTACAGAGGGGAAAATAAGCAAGCTGCCCCCATTTTTTTCCTTACCCTGCACTCTCCCATTCTTGGTCTCTCCCTTTCTCTCTCTCTCTCTCTCTCTCTCTCTCTCTCTCTCTCTCTCTCTCTCTCTCTCTCATATATGTGTGTGTCTGTTTGTATATATGTATGTATATGTGTGTGTATGCGTGTGTGTATGTATGTATATATGTATGTATGTATGTATGTATGTATGTATGTATGTATACACCACTATCCCTCTTCTATATGGCTCTTCTCAAGTGACTCTAGGTAAACTATTCAATGTGACTTAATGGCTCAACCTCGTCAATGTCTTCCTGCCACACTTAGACTAAACCCACAAGTCCTACCCTTGATCTAGAAGCCGCTGAATGGTTTGACAATTTAATGTCATATCATGCCTTGTAAATTGGGATCTTCCATTACTAACTTTGCTTTAGAAAACAGACCTTCTGCCGTTCCTGGAAAGGTGCGGATTCTGAAAGAATGGTATGCACATGTTGTTCTCTTTATCTAAATGAATCTTCTCCCAAATATCCACAGGGCTTCTTTCCTCTTTTCATTTGGGCTTTGCTGAAAAGTCGCCCATTCACTAATCTCTTTTTTAACTATCTTGCCTGATAAAACTCTCCCTGTCATCTCTGTTCTCTTCACAGTGTATCCCCAAAACCTTCACCTGCTCCAGGCTTCCTCTCCTATGAGCTGGTATTGAAGTGGTACAAGCTTCTAAGAGGCAAGGTTGTCTTCTTAAAAGGAGTTAACACAGAGATCTTATAATGGATTAGTTCCCGTGAGAATGGGCAATCAAGGGTGTGGCTTAGCCTTCTCCATTCAGCCTCTTTCTTCTCTCTCTTCCTCCTCCATTCCTTCTGTCCCCTTCCCTTCCCTGCCATCTGCCTCCTTACACACTTTACCAATATGTCACCATCCAGGAGGACTTCACCAGAGATGAGTAGATGGCAGTACAATGTTTTGAGATCTCTAAAACTGTGAGACAAATAAGCCCCTGTGTATGTTAAGCATTGAGACTTGGGTAGTTTGTTTTTAATACCAGTAGATATAATACTCATTTTCTTTTATTTTGTTTGTTTATGCAGGGTCTTATGGCATCACCGTGGCTGGCCTACAATTCTTTATGTAAACCCTGCCAGCCTTCAACTCATAGAGATCCACTTGCCTCTGCCTCCCAAGAGCAGGTAGGGAAAGCATGTTCTACTCCTACCCAGAAGAAACAATATTCTAAGGATGTTTGTCTAATCTATGTGATATCCCAGGCTTAATCTTCACAATAAATTAATAAATTAATAAATAAACAAGTTTCTATAATTAGAGACCCAATGTTACCTATAGATGAGAAAAATTGCACCTTTAGGACTTCCAAGTGGTTTCTGAATACTCTTTAAAATATGTTAGTACAGAGAAATATATCACATATATATGCAACATATATGTATAGAAACACACATATATGTATCCAAATGATGTACTTGACATCATTAAAATGTATAAATTTTACATTCTATGGCTTTAACCAAATTTTTCATTTTTACTTAAAATACTTGTCTTTCACTTTCAAAATGAAAACTCATTCTAGGCAAGACACTATTCAAGCAATGACTCAACACTCAAACTACTTGTGTCATGGGTTCCTCACGATGAGCAACATTCTTTCCATGCTGAAATTTAATTTAGAAACTGAAATGGGCTATTGAAAGCTTGTTAATCCAGTTATCTTTTGAAAAATAATGTTTCATCCAAAGATGAGGCCATCTAAGCCAGGCACCAGTATTCCTTTGAAGATGTTTTGAAAGAACACATTGGTTTTCCCCCCATGAAATAACTGATATTAGTCAAACTGAAAACATTCTGAATGTGATTTAAATTTTCCCAAAGGGAGATAACTTCTAAGTGTCTGATAATCCCTGAATCATGTACCTAGGCAAATAGCTCTATGTCAAGGCAACTGTTTTAAAAAAAATTACTCAAGTATTTTTTTAAACTTGGTTTTTATTCTTTGGAAAACTTCAGAATAAAATTAAAATGTTCCGGGGTCTGATTTTAGCAACAGAAATGGTCTGAAAGGGCAAATTACAAGCTAATTTCTCTCATGAATGTAGACACAAAGATGCCATTCGATGTTTTACAACTGAATCTGGTCATACATAAAATACCATTGTGAGCAAGTTGGTTTTCCCAAATACTAAGCTTGTAACATGCTAAAAGCAAAAATTTAACTTCTCTTACTATGAACTAAAAAAATCATATAACCATTTTAATAAATGTAAAAATATACTTAATAAAATACATAATTCATTTCTAAAACCCCTAGAAAAGTCAGAATAGAAGGCTGCTCCCACTGCCTATTATTAAATTACTCGTGAAAAATTACTATTCAAGCATCCTACTTAATGGTTAAATGCTGAGAACTTCCTTTCATTATCAAAAACAAGAGAAAAAAGGCAACCATCAGCCATCAGCATCCCCTGGGGGCCCAGGCAGGATGGGATATGAAGCCACAAGTAGATAAAGGATACAAAGAGTGGAAAGCAAGAAACAAGACAGCATTGTTTACAAGTTAAGATTGTGATCATGGAGCACTGAGAGAACTTCACAAGAAGCTGCCACAAGGAGGGAAAGCAGAAAGGCCAATGAAGTCCTACAAAAGAGCATTTGCAACAGCATCTAAACACAGAGTACCCAGCAATGAGTCTAATAAGAGGTGTGCAAAACCTGTGAGAAAAAAAAGTACAGCTGTGTAATATGTCCAAAGGTACTAAAACCAGGACCCCATCTTAAAAACAACCTCAGTTCTCTCCAAATTAATGTATACTTCCAACATAATCTCACAGACTCTCAAAGAGGGAAGAATAGTCAAAAACAGAAAAATAGCACACAGGAGAGCAAGTACGAGAATGTTTCAGTGATGTAAAGTTGAAAGCCAAGTAACATGAGCTGGTTAGAGAGGGATGGGGTCATTCTGGGAAGCAAGGATGTTATGTTAGAAATCAATGAATTGTGTGTCTATGAAGGAGGAAGGGAGGTAGTCAAGAAGAAACCTATGGAGGGCTTCCTCAGGCTGGCGACATCCTAGGTTAATGAGATATCGATGGTCCTGTTGTTCAAACAGCTTCTAATTCATGGACTCTGGGGTTGGGGTAAATATTTGTATTTTATAATAGAAATAAGTAAATCAAATATGTAAATTTTGGAACTGGTTTTGGAAAGATTGAATAAATGTTTCATTATCATAAGCAAACTCAATAGGATTGAAGAATGCAAAGAAACACCAAAAATAACATGGTGACTCTTCTATATATTCTTTCCTCTTGTGACCTCTACTGGGCTCTTTGCTTGGGATGCTTTGACTGTCCCAGGCCTCTGAGCAGGCCCAGCTCTGAGATTATTGTAATCTGTTACTGAAGCCACTCTGCATTTTTTTCACTAAAGGTCTATGATGGGGCAGAATTCAGAATCTTGCTTTTCTTTCCAGGACAGATAGATAAGAAATTGGCAGGAAGCATGAGAATTGGTGCTCTCTAAACCCATTTGCTGTGTCACCAAAAGCAATCATAAGCCAAGAGCAGAAGGAATAAGCTGTCCCTACATGTAATAAGCAAACAGTAAGGAAGGCACTGACAGCAACAGATGGCTGCAGGAAGAAGAGAGGCGGTAGTGTCCAGCGATTCAAAGGCAGAACGACAGATGAGGAGCATCTAAGCTGGAGCAAGGCCCAGATGGGTTGGGGAAGGGTCGCTTTTTCCCATGAGTCTCCTCAGTTCCCACAATCCTTGACTCTGATCCTCTGGAAGGTTCAACCCTTCCCACATTGTCCACCCTAGACCTCTATGCCCTGAGCCCTTTTCCTTGGAACTCCTACAGAGGGACATCTGGCAGCAAACATGGGTCACATGGAAGGAGAAGAGCTGTGGGCTACTCTGAGCCCTCCACTGCTGTCAACCTTAGTCTTTCCACAGCTGTAGCAGTGGCTAAGATCCTGATGGGCTCTAACCTAGAGAGCCAGAGCTTTACCATGGTCATCAAAAGGTCTCTGAAAGTATTATTAAGTTAACTTCTATTATAAAAAAAAATTCTTTAGACACATAGAAACGATTTTGAAGCTGCCTGTACAAAAAACATATAATAAAGAAAAAATATATTGAGTAGACAGAGGCCCCTTAAACTGGCCTAGAGGCAACTATAGCTGTCCCTGTCCTATCAAAACTCCAGTCCACATCTGTCTCAGAAGAGTCAGAACCTGGCCCAGTGTGTCACTACCATGTCTCTCAGATCTGCATATTTCTCTTTCTACTGCCTTCGTCGTACTTCAGAACCTGCTTCATGAACCACTCTGTGACTCAGCACAGTAGTTTCCCAAGGTATTCTTATCCTCACTCATGCCTCTAATCTACCCTTCAAAGCCATGGGTTTTGCCTTCTGCCCACAAAACTGCTCAGATCTCCTGCTCTTCAGAACTCTACAGGAAGTCCCAGGGGTTTATACAGAGGGCTAAGCCTTCTTGCGTAACAGGCAAAAGCCTCAACCCACACCCAGCACTGGGGGGTATCTTATTCCCTCCGAAACCTTGCCTGCTGCTCTCCTCCCCCAAGGCCAAGTTCATCTCATCAACACTCACAACTTCACCCAGAAGCTCTTTCTGAGTCTGGAAATTCTCTACTCTCCTGGCACCTTATACTTGCACTGTAAAATAACATACAGTCCTCCTGTTTCCAGAGTTCCTATAAGACTTTGGTTAAACTTCAAATAAAGCATCCCTTTTATTCACTGTGTATCTATGCATAACCTGTCAGTTTTCTTTTGCAAGACCTCTCCTCCCTCAGTCTGCCCCACCTCAGAAAAGAAAGATACCATATACAACTCTGCTCAGACAAAGAGCTACGAATCTTCTCTAATTCTTTTCTTGTTCTTCTTGCCATCTTCCATCCACGAGAATCCTGTCAGCACTACTCGTAAATGCTAGTCAACCTGAAGACATCTCCCCAGTCCCACTACCACAGCTGTTTCTGGGACCATGTCTGCAGACCCCTCCTCTCCTTCATGCTTCCATTCTGCATTTCATCGCCCTTTCCACACCCCAAGCCCTGGGACCTTCAAAGTTTACATTGTAGGACTCCATAGCCATTCTATTGATTTGAATTTCCATAGTAAGGACTATTTATCAGGGAGATACGAAAATATTTTAAAGGTTTAGATTTTATTTTGAATATAAAGAAGAATTCCTTGGGGAAACTGATCTGAGTTCATCAGAGCGATAAAATGAATGCATCTGAGACTTCCTTCTGACAATCCATTCAAAATTAATGGCCAAAGCCAAAACGTATGTGTTCTTGCCAGTTCATCTTTACTCTGGAATGGTTTGAAATTTCTGCCTTATTTTATACCCATTCTCCTATTCTCAAAGAACATTATGGAAAGGGGAGCAGAAAGAACGTAAGAGCTACAAGATGGGGAGGGGCGCTATGAAATGCTGGCCTCTGAACCTGACATAGTTGTTGCTAACATGAACTCAGAGCAGCTGTCTTTACTTGCATGTCACCTACACAAGATGAGTCAAGTCAGAAAGCCATCATGGAGCAGGCCAACAACCCCGCCCTAGCTGAGCAGCTATTGCAATCAGATTCTGGGAAAGGAAAGCCACAGGGCTTTTTGTGTAGGAAGTGGACACTGGTAGGTTTCTCGTGCTCTAGTGGATGACCTTTGCACCTATGAACATATGAGCAGCACTAACTAGACTCAATGGCTTGTAGAAAACAGAAAGGACATGAAATTGAAAGGTAGGTATATTGAGGGGCTGGGGAAGTTGAAGGGAGGTAGCGGGGGGCATGTGACCAAGATACATTTTAGACATGCATGAAGTTTTCAAATAAAAATATACAAGTGTTGTAAAGAAGCAAAAGAATCTCAAGTATTTCCATTAGCCTGAAACACATCAAAAATGTATCTGTTAATTCCCCGGAGCTAAGTGAGGTAAGGTCCCCTAGAATCCACTATTAAACTGAAAATAATTCTGGGAAGAGATAAACAAGTGAGCCATTTATCCCACTTTAATACTACAACTTAATTTATCTCATTCATAAACAAGATTTGGGGGAATCAATCCTGATGCGTAAAAGAGAATATCAGGATTCTCTTAGGGAGACAGATCTGTAATGTATCATTGTGCACATCACCATTAGCCAGAGGGGTTGGCACAGGAATGTATCTTGGAAAGTTCAGTGTTAATGACCTTCTAGGGCTGCAGTAAAAATGAAAAGATTCTGGAGACACATCCTTGACAGAGTATTGAGGAAATTATCTATTCTGCTGGTAGGCTATTCTCTATGGTAACCTATGCCAGACACACAGACATCTTGAAAGAAGAGGTTGTACTTTATTGTACATCTAGAGATGACATGGCTTAACAAAGTATGGCAAATCCAAAAGGATGCAATACTAATGAAACTCGTGATTCAAATTTTTATTTAAATAAATGTTAAATAAAATGTCACTGAACTCCATAGATGTGAATTTTGTATTTCAGATTTAGAGCTGGTTTTTTTTAAGTGTTTAAAATTGATCCTTAATAATACCAAGTGTTGGCAAGTGTGTCAATCAACTAGGATTCACATATCCGCTGGTGGAGTCTAATTTGACACAATCAGTTTGGGAAATTGTCTATCACTGTGTCCTAAAAAGTAAGCATTTGTCTACTCTAAAAATCAGTAACAAACATACCACCAGAAAGCCTGTACAGGGCATTCAGAGATGCTTTTCTTCCAAAGGGGGGCAGGAAAAAACCTCAAGGACTGATGGGATGGCTTAGAAGATAAGGCACTTGCCCCTTGCCCCACTGCATGTAAGCAGAGTTCAATCCCCAGAATCTATATAAAGTAGAAAGAGAGAAATGACTACAGATGAGATTCCTCTGACCCCCACATACATGAGTTCCCATAATATACATGCACTAATAAAAATTATTAAAACTAAATGAGCATCCATAAAGTTATGGGGAAATTAAATATTCAATTGGTAGAATGACACTGCAACAGAAAAGATTTTTGACTCCAATATTCCAGAAGAAGGAGTATAGGTTTTGTGGTGCCATTTGTTATGAAGTTTCTGAATAGACAAGATGTACTTAAGATGTTGGATGAGACTAGAGGTCCAAACAGTGGTTTTCTCGAGCAAAGGGCTATACAATATGAGAGGTAAGAAGTCATTTTGTGGAGCAGAAGAAATGGCTTCATGGTTTAAAGCACTTGCTGCTCTGACAGAGGACCAAGGATCAGTTCCAGCGCCTATGTCAGGTGGCTCACAGCTTCTATAATTCTAATTCTAGGGAATCTGATGACCTTGTCTGGCCTCGATGGGCAGAAGTCAGCTCTTGAATTCTAATGGTATATAAATATACTAAGAAGTATGCACCAGCACATAAAACAGTAAACAATCTTAAGTCATTGTGTGCCTCTGTGTGTGTGTGTGTGTGTGCATGTACATTGTGTGTGTATTACACATTATTTCTGTATTTATTTAGATGGAGCTTTGTTATGCAATCCACACTAACTTTATGCTCCCAGTCCTCCTTAGCTTCCTAAGTGCTATGATTTAGGGTGTGTCTCAACCTACTTGGCCTCTGTGTCTTTAATGTATGGAGAACAAACACATTCATCATATATAAATTTTCACTGAGTTGTGTGTCTAAGATTTGTGTGCTTTGTTTAATTATACTTTATTAAAAAATAGACAAGAAGAAAACCCATTGACTATTTCTCAATGGCTTAATAATTTTTAATCAATTAATTGTGGAGAGCAAATCATCATTAAACATTTTTATTATTACATATTTTTAAACATTAATCTTCTGGACGAAACCTTCAGCCAGTCATATAAGTATACTATTCTATCCAATGTAAGTAGACCACCTTTCTGTATTAACTGGTTGCTCCCCAATAACACCCAAAAGGAACTCCTCCAAAACATAGACACAGGAGGACAGCAAAAAGAAATAGGACACCCACAGAAATGGATAGCCTCTGCCAGGGACGCAGTGCAGTGGTAGCAGCAAGTACATACAAGACTCTGGGTTTGATCCTCAGCCCTGATTTTGAAAAGAATAACACCTAATAAGACATATAAAGAGATAAGTTTAATTCATAACACTCACTATTCATATACATTACACATCCATCTGTTAAACCTTCTATCTGAAGTGGGCCAGCTGCTAATGGAAGAGCTATCAAACCACCATTTAAACATCACAGAAGCCAACAGTGAGAGACATGTGATGATTATTATGGTAAAAGCCTGAAAATAATGAGGGCAGATAAAAATAAGAACCATAGAACCAAACACTTCCAGCTGCCACCTCTTCCTCTGGAACCTGATATGGCCAATATGTCATTTGCAGAAGAGATACTGAGGATATTAGACTAATGGCTAAAACAGAAGTGGATTTATATATCTTTAAATATCTCTAGATGAAATCTCCAGCATTTGTAAAATTCTGGGAAGTCATGTTAAATAGCATTACTTCAGTTTCCACAGCCAAAATGTCTTGAAAAGTGGTTACATTTGACAAGAACTTTTTGGAGAGCTTTAAAGAAAACCCATATTCCCACAGCAAAATGGAGCAAAAAACCTCTTGCCCTACTTGGTTCCATGAGGACCAGCATCACAGAGGACCACCATCAATCTCTTAGAAGAAGATGTCACATGTTCCCAGTGCCAACACCCCTCTACACCTGCTGCAGGGCTTCCCAAAAGAGAGTGATTCATTCAAAATTCAGACTAAAACTTCCTGTCCCAATTTTACCAACAACTTGCTACTACTGTACTTTGGAGGCCTTGAGGATAACTTTCCATATAAATAGGAACATACGTAACATATATCATACGTTACATTATAACTTTGCTTTCCTTTGTCTGACTAGATCAAATTATCCACCATCAAGTGCTTTCCTTGTATTAGAAATAGCAAAATTGTCCCAGCAACCAGAAAAAAAAGCCATGCAATAAGAAGTTAAATACTTCTCCCCCCAAAATAATAATGTTCTCATAAAATTTTTATTTTCAGAAAATGATTTCCCTACAACTCAGC